>NC_089587.1:111409429-111729429 GCF_019320115.1 Miscanthus floridulus | reverse complement strand
AAAGATGACAAAAACACTTAGATGCATGTATTCTAAGCATTGCTACTTTATTGTATTCTAGTCAAACTTACATTAGCATGAATGAAATCAATGCGTTGACCATAGCAGATATCGACATGCAAGTTGAAGGTCTCTAACACATACTCCCTTAGTATCAAAATAGAAGACGTGATTGGACTTGGTGAGGTCTTCAAGATCAAAGATTATGATTAATTTCTCTTATCACATATAATTTATGTTAACAAAAGTTTGATCATTAGAAAGTATTTCAAAATACAAATTTAATGCTACCGCTTTTGTACTAAAACTTTATATGAAAATCCTCC
Organism: Miscanthus floridulus; assembly: GCF_019320115.1. NCBI lineage: Eukaryota > Viridiplantae > Streptophyta > Magnoliopsida > Poales > Poaceae > Miscanthus > Miscanthus floridulus. The sequence goes on along the minus strand of NC_089587.1, from coordinate 111,729,103 downwards.
GCCGCCTCCTCCCGCACACCCGACCAGCATCGTGCAAAAGTCCACGTGAGGCCCGCCTGAGCGCCTCCGGTGGCCTCTGCACCTCCTGCCAGGATGGTTGGAGGCTGCTCCCGCGCCACTGGTGCCTCTTCAATGCCATCGCAGTCCGCATCTCTGACTGTCAGCTTTTTCTAATGCCAAAGCTACTGCCCTCGCAATCATTCACATATAGCGACCGCCATCGCTATCTCTAGTAAGAACTAGTGACAATGTATTTGTATAAGCTTCAATAGTATTTCAATTTTTTTGCAATATTCCTTGTTTAGTGATTAGATTTGTGACATTCTTGCACTAATTGCTATACTAGATGCTAGGTTCCTTTTGAGGGCGTGGAATCATGCATTGTTGCCCTAATTTCTGAAGTAAATTGCAATTTTTGTCAAATTCATATGTAATTGAAATGTAAACCATCAAACTACATCCATCATTCCTCTCTGGGGGTGTTAGATTCATGGCATTGTTGCACTCATTCTCTTTGAAGTCTAGCTAGTGCTAGCCCTCTTCTTAGTGGTGACCCTAGAAATGTCAGGAACCTTAGCACCACGAGACGAAGGTGGTTTTCTCTCGCCATAAATGTTTTTCCAATATCAAAGACAAGGTTGAATTGACTATAATCAATACCAAGAATCTCAATAATAAGATTTTTCTCCTTAGTAATAAATTTTCCAACAATTTCACAGGCCTTCGGTTCCATCGCTGTTCCATACTCTTCGTCGGACTTAAATTGACAAGGCCAAACAACCTCAAAATCAAGATATTTGTACTGCTTAGATTTGATCTTCTTCACATGATAGTGAAGAGGTGCCCAACCACGGCGAAGGGGCCAAATTCTAGGAGCCACATACTCCTCAACAAGATCCCTTCCACACTAGAGTGAAGCCCCAAGTTTATATGCTTTCTCAACAATCTTGGATACTCCAGTATCTTCGAAAGTTGGCTTGCACTCAAAGGCACTCTTGCCCATCTTTGCCGCCAAAGGATACCTCTTAACCATCTCACCACTTCGATTCTTCTCCTCAACCAAGTGAACCTTATGGTAAAACCAATACTTTAACAAACCATCACTACAAGGTTTTCCCTCTAATGCCACGCCACACCATTGCAACACCATTAATTTGGTAGCAATAGGAGGGTCGTATGGCAACCTTTTCATAAAATGGTTGCAATATGTGCCTGTAATGCAACAGACTAAATGTGTTGCAATATGTGTGGTTTGTCATTGCAATAGGCATGTGCTACTACAAGCATTTTAGAATTGTGTTGTAATATTTGGCATTATTGCCATGGCACTTTGGAGTTGCATTAGTATTGTTTTTCATTGCAATTACTTGGTGTTATTGCAACTATATTGGATTTGATTGCTTTTGCTTGTAACTATTGCCATGGTTATTCTAGGTTGCAATAACCTTTTAGTGCATCATGCCACTTTTTCTTTGTGGTAGGAACAATTTGCTTCGCCTTGCGGCAAGGTTTAAAACTACAACAACTAAAGTAATTGATAACCATAACACCTTCAACAATGTGATTCGTGAACTAACAATACATCTCATTCAAGGAGATATTAGGCATCAACTCTTAGGATCTGATAGGCCAAACAAAAAGAGCAATCTCTCATAGCCCATTAGGCATCAAATGATGAAGCTCAATATTGTATGCATCCAATATATCTTTAACTAAGTCTTCAACTGGAAACTGAAGCCCAACGGTAAAGTAGTCCTTCAAAATGACAGCTTCATCAGGCTCGGGCTTAGGAACTATCTCCTTCCCTAGCAAGCAAACTTGATCTCAACAAAGTTTTCATCTGAATAAAAGGACCAAGAGCTTCTTCTATCATCAATGATTTCCCAAATTTTTGAGACTTCATCTCATCATCAGCAAGCTCTAACTTAGAGACTTCAACATCCTCCGAACCATCATTAGAACTAGCAAAGACATCGGAGGAACTTCTTCGCTACTAGACATCTAACATGAAATAAAAATCAAGCAAACCTTAACAAAGCAAACAAAAGAAAACTAAGTTCAAAGATTACCTTCACAATCTTAGAAACAACCACCAACCTCGCAATGACTTCACCGAAAAAGCTCCCAATGAAGGCTTAGTTTGACAAAAACAAATCAATGCCTCTGGTTTTCACCAAAGTGGTAAAAAGTAAGACCACAAGCATAGTATATATAGGTGGCTTCGGTCAAAAGCGGCTGCTCAACTTCAATATATACCCTTCTTTGGTCAAACTCGACCGTTACAATTCAAAACTGCCTCAAAAATAGAAACCCCTAGTCTTCCTACTTCTAACGGCCAATTATGAAGCTTAGGGATAGCATTTTACCTTCATTCAAAATCAAAATTTAATGGGATTCAAACCTTCAGAGCAGGCCTTCGCACTTGAGGGGTTGTTGTTGGGGATTTGATTTCAGACAAACACAGTCCCTGATGATTCTCAGACTAACGATTTCTTTGTTAAGTGCTCGAAACCGAAGAGGCAATTGTATTGGGATAAAGAAAGGATGCAAAGCCAGCCAAGTTACTTCGCATAAGAACGAAGACAAGGAGCGATGGATGAAGACAACTAGACCACTTCGCTGTCAAGTGAAGACAAAAGCAAGCGAAGGCGAATCAACTTGCCTCCAAGCTACGAAGACTCATCATAGAAGGTCCTTCTAGAGATCACTTAGAACATGTTAAGATATTGTATCAAATATGTAATGGCCAGTTTGCCATTAAATGCAAAAGGGGTTGTATGCAATGGTATCAGGGGTATTTAGACATTGTAGTAGGATTAACGAAGGTTGTGGCCTCTATAAATACCCCCTGACATGTACTGTTCATGAACATGAGATGAATACTCAATTGAGATCACTTTGCCCTTTGATGCTTGTGTGATTCACTTTCACCCAACATCAAATATCTATGAACTAATACTTTAAGCCAAGTTAGTAAGAAAGCGAGGGGCTCACATTTTTTGGTTGAGCCTCATGGGTGTGAAAGATCAATTCCTAAACCTTGGGAGTTTCAATTTATGGAGTGGACACTAGATTAGGTTTTTGGATGACAAGCGGTTAGGTGCCCAAGCTTTAAAACTCTGATATCCTTCGTTGTTTAATATTTTTTGTCGAAAACATGCAACGGCAGTAGAAGTTCTTAGTTTGAATCCCCTGAATGTCTTCTTTAGGAGATCTTTAGTGGGCAAAAAGCTAACTTATTGGTACAACATTGTTTCCAAAGTGGCTTTTATAAGCTAAATGCTGGTTTGGATCCTTTCATGTGGAGCATGGGTTTTCATAGTCAAGTCTATGTATTGTATCTTATCAATAAAAGAGTTAAGGTTACATAGCAAAATTGGCATTTGAAAATACCTCTCAAAATATTTTTTATGTGCTACTATCAAAAAGACATCATCCTTATAAAAGATAATTTAGCTAGAAGAAATTGAAATGGTAGTAAATTGTGCCACTTTTGTAGTAAGTTGGAAACAATCCAGCACCTTTTCTTCGAGTGTCATGATACCAAAGTCTTGTGATATGCTATGCAATTTGTATTAGGCATCCAACTTCCATAGAGTATAGTTCATCGGTTTAATTCTTGGTCTATGCAAGGGGATTAGATTCTTAAATCTTTGTTAGTGACAAGAGTTGTAGCAGTTTGCTAATCTATTTGGCTTAGTAGGAATGATTTTGTGTTCACTAATGGCCCAGATGAAAACTTTCTTCCAAGTACTTTTCAGGGGGGCACTGGCTTCGGTTCTAAATTCTATTGCAGTGAACTGATGACTGTAAGGATTAGTTAATTTCGGCATGCCAACTTCTAGAAATCACAGCAATGTGGTTCTTTGCTTTTCATGGATGGCCTTTTAATTTTTGTATTGGTCAATAATGTTGTTATGTTGAGCAAGTAGTTTTTTTGTGGAATAATGCCTCTTCTTTGAAAAGGTCTGGAGCCAGAACTTTTCCTTTATCTAAGAAATGCAGCAAAAGCTTATATAACTTAAACTTAGGTTTCATCTAAATGTATATCATGGTAAAAAATGATAAAAATCCTAGATATTCTAACTAGAAACCCCCAACAAAGCCTCCACATTAATCCTTAAGAGACATGCTAGAAAAAATCACAAAAAATATTGCAAAAATCAAAATCATTTGGCCATCATAGAACTACTCCCCTCCTAAAATATATCACTTCTAGGGTTGTCCTAAGTGAAACTATTTTAAGTTTCACCAAATTTATAGAAAAAAATCATCAACATCTGTAAGGCCAAATTAATATCAGTAGAGCGCTTCCATTGATTAGGCCGCGCCGTAAGATGGTACAAGTAAGGCTATGTTTGATTCTTTAGGCGCTCCTAAAATTCCTGCCACATCGAATGTTTGGACATATGCATGAAGTATTAATATAGACTAATTACAAAACTAATTGCACAACTTACGACTAATTTACGAGACGAATCTTTTAAGCCTAATTAGTCTAGTAAACCAGTGCTAATGATAGATTAATTAGGCTTAAAAAATCGTCTCGCAAATTAGCCTTCATCTATGTAATTGGTTTTATAATTAATCTATATTTAATGCTCCTTATTAGTATGTAAATATTTGATGTGACATAAATTTTAGAAGCGACTAAAGAAGAAGGAAACACCCCTAAATAAATCGAGGCCGTTTTCGGGCACGGCATGGGCGGCGGATTCGATTCATCATCACAATTCGTGAGGAGTCATTGCTGTGAAGGACTGACAACACTGTGACGGATGATGATGATGACGACGACCAAGCCCGTGCCGAGTGCCGTCGAACAACAGTGGGCTATTCGCTTTCAGGCACAGTGCACCGTCTGCCTGGGCCTTCCTACTAATGTACCCCCGATCGGACGCGAAAATGCTGTCGTGGGCAGAGCTGGACCGCGCAGGGCCGATCTGCGCGTTAGCCCACGAGAAACTAGCAGAGCGGGGGATGGGCCTCAGTTCCGCTAGAGGAACGCCGAGAGCGGATGATTTGAACACGGAAGAAGTCCACCTTACCTCTCTAACTTTGGTAAAAATTCATTTTTCCTTCCTAAACTCTAAAATCGAGCAAAACACCACCTTCAACTTTTAAAATCGTTTATCTTACATCCCTAACCCAATTATAAGCGGTTTTAAAGGCGGTTTTATCTTTTTCTTTTTTATCTGAATCTTTAAAAAATAATAGTAAATCACACAAAAATCATAAAATAGAAAATCTATTTTTTGGACTCTACATGAGTAGATCTACACAGTAAACATATAATATGGTATGCTTTAGTACAAAGTTTTTGTTGTAGCTTTAGATATATGCTTTTCTATAATTAAATGGAATAATTTATAGCTGCAGTTTCTATGGTCCAATTGTGGTGAATTTTTTATGGTGGACTAATTATTGTATACTTAAACTGTAGTAAAAATTTCATACTCATTGGATCATGTATGACTTAGTTATAGATTTTATTTAGGTCTATCAGCCCTGCCAGGTGCAGCGCGAGGCCGCTGCCTCCCTGCCCTGTCGTGCGGTCATCGCTGTGAGCCGCTGTCTCTGGCGAACTTCACATACCGACGAGCCTCTATTCTCCAAAGCAATAAGGAGATGTTTGCGTTGAAACTGCATGTTGCAAGCGTCTGTTTCAAGTGTTTTAAATGTTTTAAAGGTATGTTGCAAGTGTTTTATACAGATGTTGCAAAAGTAGATCGAGATATTGCACATGTTGCAATGGTTGTAGACGTATGTTGTAAGCTCATGTTCTCAATGTTTCATCTGTTTTTTTCCGACATGTGTTGCAAGTGTGTTTGTCTGGATATTGCATATGATTTCATACATATGATGCAAGTGTTTTATCGGGATGTTGCGTATGTTTACAATGATTTTAAGTGTTTTTCAGGTGTTTTTGCAAGTGTTTCAGACGCATGTTTCAAATGTTTTATTTGTTTTCAGACGTATGTTGCAATTGTTGCATCTGAATATTTCAAAACTAAATCAAGTGTTACATCTCTCTCCTCACCTTTCTGTTGTCTCGCCACGATGTTAGACGTGGTAAGGCGGACGCGGTCCCCACTGGCATAGGTGGGCCCCACGTGCTTGTGGGCGAGCGCAGCAAGAGAGACGTGGGCAGGCAGCATGCAAGAGACGCGGGACGTGGTGCAGTGGCGCGGGCATCTGGAGAGGGGGCGACGTCCTGTTCGGCTCACCCCATATTCGGTTTGTTCGGCTTCTTTTTTTAGCCGGAACAGTATTTTCCTCTCACAACAATTCAGCCAGAATAATATTTTTCAGCCAGTTTCAACCAAGTTTCGGACTCTAAACAGGGCCAAGTCAGAGGTTAGGCTTGCTTCCGCCCGGCACGGTTACATCGAGCTCAAAAGAGAGAGAACAGTTGGACTAGAACAGGTGATCACCTTGAAGACGCACGAGTTTCACGCTGCAAGCTCTAGGGAAACACAGGCGGCTAGCAGAGCAGTCACGACTGTTCCGCCATATTCGCGCGCAGAGGGAATGCACAAGGACGGGATAAGGCCAAAAGGGTGTTCATGGTCTCCCTAGCTCATCGCGTACCGTACATGAGGTGCCGGCCTGTTCCGGGCTCCAATTACCTTCGGATCGGAGCTTATATGGTCCGCCGACCAGATTGTGGAGATTGGAGAACACGTCGGAGTAGGAGAACCCCGTCCATCGAGCTCTCTCCCAAGTGCAGACGTGAGGGGAGGAGCTTGCCGTATCGGGAAACCAGATACTCCTAGTCCTAGCTGCGAACCATCCATGGCCAAAGTTGTAAGAGTGGTAGAGACTCGACGATCGGAGATGGCAGTTCAGTACTGGTATAGGTATCTGAATATATATGTTCCCCCGTTCCAAATAGAGAATAGGGCCTCACGCCGCAGGGACCGTGCTGCAGAACTTGAAGGACGGCCTGGCAGAAACTTGAAAAACGGCATGAGGACCTTTGTTAATTTGGCTTTAACCGTTTTATTAGCACCGCACAGGGAGTTGTAGTAATAATGTTTAGATGTCTTCAATTGAGTACTCCGTAGGCAAGTTGAGAGGGGAGACGTGGAGAGATTGTTTCTTTTTGCTGTCTTTGGTGGCTTTTGTGCCGCGTTCTTTGCCTGTTTTAACGAGGAACAGGAGGGGCAAGCGGCAAGCCCCTACTGGTAATTTATATGAAAATAAAGAACTAAAGCAGATAACAGGGTACAGCGTTCTTTGCTTGTAAGCTGGTCTTCGAGCAAAACAATCTTTTAAGCTTTCAATAAAACCAGACCAGGGTCGTTGGTCTAAAAAAAGATTGAGGCCCTTTAGCAAGGGTAATATATATAGAGAAGATCTGTAAGTTTTCTTTAACAAGTTCCACATTTCCCAAACACAAATCAAACCAAAGCATATGCTTTTAAGGTTTTCAATGCGTTGCAACGGAATGTCATGTCACATATGCGATAAGATCATTCATCTATATGTGAACTAACTTCCTGTGTATCTCACATAAACACATATTAGTCCACCTAAAATGTCACTCAATTACTAAAACCGAACAAGGACATTTCACCTGGCATGCTCCATCGTCTTCGCCGGGGTGGCCACGGCCGACCGCTGGCCGAGTTGCAGCGGCCTCTCGGACGCCTCCCCTTGACTCCTCGCGACCTAGGACGACCCCCGACCGGGTGAGCTAGACTAGGCGGGCAGCCGTCCCTCCCCCGCGCATCCTAGATCCCGAACCAGGGCGGATCCGGCGCCGTGCCGCCCTCTGCCATCGACGGGAACCCCATGAGTCGGGGTCATCGTCCATGGCGCGGTGGCCTCCGCCTCCGCCTATTTTTTACGATTCGATTCGACAAAGCAGTCTGTTGGAGTAAAAGGAAAGAAGGAAGTGTATTTTGGACATTTTGCATATCTTGGGAGACATAACGGAGAAGGCTAACAGAAAGTAAAGGATTTTCGTTTTGGGGCCTTATAGGTAAGTTCAAAAAAGGGCCATAAAAGGAAGGCATAGTTTTTTTAGGCCATTAAGGTAATTCTCTCTAAAGAAAATGAGGTGTGATGTCTGGATCCTATTCTCATAGTGATTGTTGCCTTTGCATAGTAAAAATCTCCAAATAGTAGATTTGGGTAGATAATTGAATTGAAGAATCTCATTCTAGAATCCAAGTGTTTCAATCTTATCCGCATTTTCCTATCCATTCTCATTTTTAGGAGACCAAACATGATCTAGCAGTCAATGTTTTTTTATTTTCATGAGAATTTCTCATATTCATCTTTTCTTCTCCTGCATTCTGTGAGAATAAATGTCAAGAGTTTGTTGAAAGCCACCAATTAGTAATGTTAAGATGCACACTGAACATACAAGTTCTTAAATTTAGAGTCTCAAGTGAAGGTATGCAAATGAATATCCAATGATGTTTTGTGAGTCATCTAACTTAGTTCATCTCCCCATAAATTATTACTGCCTCTGTCGGGTTCATAAACCCGGGGTCCTTCATGGACCTACTTCCCAGCAAAAGCTCGGCCCAACAAACAACATTGCGAACGACGCGTAACTCCTGGGCCGGCCCAAAAAAAACCTAACGACAGGCCAGAAGGACGATCCAGTCTCCGATCGGAAGGCCTGGCCAAAGAAGAACGGTGCTCGCTTCCAACTCCGGCCCGCCTCTCCGACTGGAAGGCCTGGCCAAGGAGAACCGACGCTCACCTCTGACTCCAGCCCGCCTCTCTGACTAGAAGGCCTGGCCAGCTCGCCTCCGACTCCGGCGCTCGCTTTCGACTCCAGCCGCCTCTCCGACAGGAAGGCTTGGCCAAGGAGGAACGACGCTTGCTTCCGTCGCTTCCGACTCTGGGCCGCCTCTCCGACCGGAAGGCTTGGCTGATAAGGGACGACGCCCGCCTCTGACTCCGACTCGCTTCTCCGACCGGGAATACACCAAATCTCTGCTTACAGCTCTTCTCAAACCGGAAGGACGGAGCCGACTGGGGAACGACCGACCGGGGACGCCCGCTCGGTGAAGACCTAGGAAACAGACATAGCAAGTAAAGCAGGGCGCTCCAGTCAACCGCAATATCAAGGACCGTAACCTGCACACCTACAGGGCCGTACTGTCAGGTCATGTCGGAAGGGCACTTTATATCCTTCTAGACATGTCAGAACACCAACAGTATTATGGGTGCCGACATCTATCCTACAATATGGTAGGTGCTGACATCAGCCATACCAGAAGATCACGATGGAGCCTATCACATGCATCCGCCGTCAAAACAAAAATCCCCAGACAATTCTACCCGAATCGCTTGAGGGCTCTGGGGCTCCTGTCGGGTTCATAAACCTAGGGTCCCTCATGGACCTGCTTCCCAGCAAAAGCTCGGCCCAACAGACAATGTTGCGAATGACGCACAACTCCTTGGCCGGCCCAAAAAAACCTAACGACAGGCCAGAAGGATGATCCAGTCTCCGATCGGAAGGCCTGACCAAAGAAGAACGGTGCTCACTTCCGACTCTAGCCCGCCTCTCTAACCAGAAGGCCTGGCCAAGGAGGACCGACGCTCGCCTCTGACTCTAGCCCGCCTCTCTGACTAGAAGGCCCGGCCAGCTCGACTTCGATTCTAGCGCTTGCTTCCGACTCCAGCCACCTCTCCGACTAGAAGGCCTGGCCAAGGAGGAACGACACTTGCTTCCGTCGCTTCCGACTCTGGCCCGCCTCTTCGACCAAAAGGCCTGGCCGATAAGGGACGATGCTCGCCTCTGACTCTGACTCGCTTCTCCGACCCGAAATATACCAAACCTCTGCTTATAGCTCTTATCCGATTGGGAGGACAGAGCTGACTGGGGAACGAATGATCGGGGATGCCCGCTCGGTGAAGACCTAGGAAATGGATAGAGCAAGTAAAGCAGGGTGCTCCAGTCAACCGCAATATCAAGGACCGTACCCTGCACACCTACAGGATAGCACTGTCAGGTCATGTCAGAAGGGTACTTTATATCCTTTCAGACATGTTAGAACACCAACAGTGTTATGGGTGCTAATATTTATCCTACAGTATGGTAGGCGCCGACATCGGCCATACTAGAAGATCATGATGGAACCTATTACATGCATCCAGACATCCACAGTGTTGAGGGCGCCGACAAACCACCTAGTACCCGACGGCGTGAGCAACAAGACTAGAACACACACACTCTCTTTCTCTCACACTCTCCCTTGTAAAGCCATCCCCTTCATCTATAAAAGGGGATGGGCTCTCTCCAAAGGAGAGACGATTCAACCACCAGCGGATCGAACAACCTACGATTCGAATGATTCCAACAGAGCACATGCTCAAATACTTAGCACATATAGGAGCTTCTATCTCTCCTGGCCCTTCGGTCTAGAGTTCGATCGGACCTCTTGCACCCCCATCTTACTTCCTCTTGTTTGTAACCCTATAGCAAACTTCGAGCACCTAGGCTCAGGAATAAAGTCTCTGACCAACTCAAACTAGACGTAGGGCACGTTGCCTGAACCAGTATAAACCCTATGTCATTGAGTGCTAGGCCACTTCTGATCACAACGTACGGCAAAACTACAAATATTTATGTATTGGTCACTTTCTGCACCAATAGTTGGCGCCGTCCGTGGGGAAGACGCTGTACATTCACGCTTTTAGTCATCGAATGGCCCACTTTTTTGCCACCTTCGCCGTGGCGGGCTCAAGTGATATGACTCGCTTTGGCTCACTGGAGTTTCCCACACTCCCACCTGTTGGGATGTGGGTTCCACCCATTTTTGAGCCATCCCAGGCCTTCCTCTTTGGAAGCCTAGACTTCATCACCGACTAGCTCAGCGTGCTTCGCCTCCGAGAGGAGGCTCTTGTCCCAGCGCCTATCGGAGGAGGAGCGCCCTTCGACGGCTCTGGACCGCTCAGCGACCTCAACGACGAGGCGCCTTCACTTTGCTCTGAGCCCATGCTAGGCTCAGACCCCATTGTGAGTAACGTACAAGCTGTTCTTTACTCGCTTTTCATACTTTTCACTGACTCTCCGAAGGGACCACGTTGTCCCTGCCGCGACCACCATGCGACCAATTCCCCAATGGCCTTGTGTCCCTCGTGGGTGCATATGCTTGGGGACTCCAAAGAATGCTGGTGCCGCCCCCTCCCACATCCAAATTCGTGGGGATGGCGAGCTATGCTCCCGCCTCTTTTCACGACCTAATTGATGATGAAGGTGAGAGCGACGGCTCCAGCATCAGCAACATCATGGCATCTAGCCACCCTCTATCCCATGAGTGTGCTATGGTGGACTCTCTAGGACAGCCGCCGATGGTGGTGGAGTCTCTTCAGACCCACACCACTCTGGACCCTCGCGCAGATGCCCTTGCGTGTGCCTAGAAGCACGGCGAGGAGCTATGACAAAGGCGGTAGAACCAGCCACCACCTGTGCAGGCACGGTCGGCACACCATGATGCGCCCCATGCACGTAACCCAGCAAGTGACACTCGGGGTCGCACCCACTAGGTTCAGCGCAACATCATCAATGGGAAACGATCCCCCACAGTTCACTTAGGCTGGGCAGAACATCGCTGCTGCGGTGATGCTTCTGCATGGCCTTCCAGAGCCTATTGACCCCTAGGAGCAGGCGGTCCACCGGAACCTCCGGGCATTGGTGGAGACCACCGCCGTTCAACAGGCAGAGAGATCCTTATCGTGACACCAACTCATGCCCTCACTCCCCACTAGGGGAGCAGGGATGCACCAGATGCATTGCTCCATCCGCTCACCTCTATAGCCACCAGGCGTGGAACAGGAGGACGTAGCTACATCGTGGCCTAACCCGACGCCTGCTCTACACCGGCCACCTATGCACGAATGCCTCGGGCCAAACCAAGATGCTCGCAGCGTCATCAACAACCAGCGTTAGGCCTAGCATGATGATGATGTCCATCAGGCAGTGGTGAGGGTAGGCAGCACGGGCTCCGACCAGACCATCGATGGGACCGGCGAGATGCCCCCTAGGTGCGGTCGCTGACTCGACAACTGGAGTCCTAGCCCAGATGGCCTGGGACCATGGGCCTTTGGCCGACACATCCAGAGAGCACTGTTCCCACAACGCTTCCGATCACCTACCAACATCACCATGTATACCGGGGAGACGAACCCCGGTATATGGCTCAAAGACTTCCGGCTCGCCTACCGAGCCGGAGGAGTGGATTATGACTATTTCATCATTTAGTACCACCCCATCTACATGGGGGAACATGTTCGAGCGTGGCTCGAATTCCTCTTGCACGACAGCATCAGCGACTGGGTGGACCTCAAGAGGATCTTCATCAAGAATTTTCCTGGGGACGCATGTCTGCCCGGGGAACTTCTATGACCTCAAGAACTGCCAGCAGGAGCCCAATGAGTCCCTATAGGACTACATCCATAGGTTCTCAAAGCGGTGCAACTCCCTTCCTGATGTCGTTGATGTGGACATCATCAGCGCATTCCTCTCTGGACAACCTATGAGTCCCTGATCCACAAGCTTGGCTGCCTAAAGCCCTGAACCACCCGTGATCTACTCAACGTCGCCACGAACCATGCCTCTAGCGAGGAGGCAGTCTTCAACGGAGGCTGGGACAAGGGCGAGCCCAAGCGCGAGGATCAAGAAGGATCGGCGCCGACTAGCCAACTCCGCATTGGTTGCTATGGCCGATCGCACAGGCAAGCCACCCTAGTAGGGCTAGCCTGGCCACTTCGACAAGCTCATGGATAGTCCATGCACCAACCACACCTACCCCGTCAAGCACTTCTACAAGGATTGTGAGCTCCTCAAGTGCTTCCTATGATAGGCTGGTGGACCGAAAGAAGGAAAGGGCAAGGAGGCAGCAACCAAGCAAGGAGGCGCGGCGGGCAAAGATGGGAACAACTTTTCTGACCCCGAGGAATGCATCATGATCTTCGAGGGATCCGACACCATCTACTGCAAGTGCCAGCACAAAGTGCGCTACAGAGAGGCATGCGTCGCTGAGACGACCGTCCCTACCTTCCTTCACTGGTCGGAATCTTCGATCACCTTTGATCAGAGGGACCATCCTTCCCACGTCGCTAGACTAGGTCGCTACCTGCTTGTCGTCGACCCCATCGTCCGCAAGAAGCACCTCACTAAGGTGTTGATGGACGGAGGCAGCGGCCTCAACATCCTCTATGTCGACACCCTCGATGTCATGCGCATCCCCCGGTTGGAGCTTCGCCTAGTGAGCTCCCCCTTCTACGGCGTGATCCTAGGGATGCAGGCGTACCCGCTCGGGTAGATCGACCTACCCGTCATGTTTGGTGACCGAGCCAACTTCTACTCAAAGGTGCTTACCTTCAAGGTGGTGGACTTCCTGGGGTCTTACCACGCCATCTTGGGGCAGCCATGCTACACCAAGTTCATGGTGGTCCCCAGCTACACCTACCTGAAGCTAAAGATGTCAGGACCGAACGACATCATCACTGTGGGTAGCACCTTCTCGCACACCTACACGTGTGACCGTGAGCATTTTGAGCTCGCCACTACCATCATCAACTCGTCTGAGCTCCCATGGCTCGGGGAGTTGTCAACCCTAGAAGTCCTGAACTGCAACAAGCCAACCTCCTCATCTGCCTTCTGCTCGCTCGAGGAGACTAAGGCTGTGGGGATCAACCCCACCAACCCAACCAAGATGGTGTAGATCGGGACCCAGCTCCCGACCAAATACGAACGTGAGCTCGCCAACTTTCTATGCGCCAATCGTGATGTCTTCGCATGGAAACCTTCAGACATGCCAGGCATACCACGAGAGGTTGCTGAGCACACACTACACCTCGTCCTAGGCTTGAAGCCCACCAAGCAACGCCTACATCGCTTTGACAATGAGAGGCATAGGGCCATAGGCGAGGAGATCGTCAAACCCCTGGTAGCCGGCTTCATCAAAGAGGTATACCACTCCGACTGGCTCTCCAATCATGTTCTTGTTAAAACAATGACTGGGAAATGGAGAATGTGCGTTGATTATACTAGCCTCAACAAGGCGTGTTCAAAGGACCATTTCCCTTTACCATGCATAGACCATATAGTCGACTCCACCTCAGGATGCAAAATCCTCTCCATTCTGGATGCCTACTCAGGCTATCACCAGATCACGATGAAAGAGTCCGACTAGCTCACGACTTCATTCATCACCCTGTATGGTTCTTACTATTACGTAACTATGCCTTTTGGTCTGAAGAACGCTGGCGCCACCTACCAAAGGTGCATGCAGCAATGCTTCGCTGATCAAATGGACCCGCTCAATCAACCTGACCAAGTTGAGCGGCCAAAACCAACAATCATCGTCTATGTCGATGACATAGTGGTCAAAACGGCTCAAGCTTGCGACCTAATCACAAACTTAGCTGCAACATTCATGAACCTCCGAAGGTTCAACATCAAATTGAGTCCCGAAAAATGTGTTTTTGGGGTTCCGAAGGGGAAGCTGCTTGGATACATCGTGTCCGAACGTGGCATCGAGGCCAACCCTAAAAAATCATGGCCATCTCCAACATGGGCCCCATACATAACATCAAGGGCATATAGAGGCTCATCGGCTGTTTGGCTGCCTTAAGCCGATTCATCTCCTAGCTCGGTGAACGGGGGATGCCTCTCTACAAGCTCCTCAAAAAGATGGATGCCTTTCGTCTAGACGGGGGAGGCCCAGCAGGCTTTGGAGAGCCTCAAAGCATCACTAACATCAGCTCCAATACTCATCACTCCCGAACGGGGAGAAAACCCCTCCTCCTCTACATCGCAGCCAGCAACCACGTGGTGAGCGCCACCCTAGTCATCGAAAGGGAGGAGCCAGGACACCACCTTAAGGTCCAATGACCCATATACTTCATCAAGGAGGTACTCACTGACCCCTAGGTCTAGTACCCCTAGGAGCAAAAACTCATGTACGCCATGCTGATGGTGACCTAGAAGCTCCTACACTACTTCATCGACCACGAAGTCTCGATCGTCACTTCATACCCGCTTGGAGACATCATCCGCAACTGCGATGCTATGGGATGAATCTCCAAGTGGGCACTCAAGCTAATGGGCCATGACATCAGGTATATCCCCCATACTGCTATTAAGTCTCAAGCTCTCTTGGATTTTGTCACCGAATGGATGGAGGACCAGTTGCTACTCCGGACGTCACCCATGAATACTAGACGATGTACTTTGATGGGTCCATGATGGCGCCCAGCTCGAGGGCTAGAGTGGTTCTGATCTCCCCAAATGGGAGTAGGCTCTACTATGCAATCCGCCTCCACTTTTTGACCTCAAACAATGCCACAGAGTACGGGCCCCTCATCAATGCCCTGCGTATCGCCATCGAGCTCGGTGCTATATGCCTCTACGTTCATGGCGACTCATAGTTGGTCATTGACCAAGTCATGAAAGAGTCCTCCTACAAAAGCCCCCTCATGGTAGCATACTACAGGAGGTGCGCAAGCTCAAGGACAAATTCTAGGGGATTGAGCTACACCATGTCCCTTGAAAGGACAACGATGCCGCCGATTTTCTTGCAAAATTGGCTGCTAGGCGGGTTCTATCTTTGGACAGGGTCTTCATCAACTACCTTCATGAACTATCTGCCTGCATCCTAGAAGGTCTGATCCAGACACACCCCAATGCCAACCCAGCACTTAGGGGCTCTGACCCTAGTGCCTCTGTGACAACATTGCCTACCGACGTCCCCATGCTGGCACTCGATCAAGCCAACTGGCGAGCGCCACTACTCGCCTACCTCCTCGAGGAGGTTGTCCCACCCAAAAGGACTAAAGCACAATAGATCGCTCGATGCGCTAAGACATTCGTTGCGAACGGTAATGAACTCTACAAATAGAGTCCATCGAGAGTACTCACGAAGTGCATCCCTATCGACCAAAGGCAAGCAGCTACTCCTTGAGGTCCATGCTAGAATCTATGGACGTCATGTGGCCCATAGGTCGCTGGTCGGAAAAGCCTTTCACCAAGGTTTTTATTGGCCCACCATGCTACGAGATGCGGAGGAGGTCGTTCGTAGGTGTAAAGGATGCCAGTTCTATCCTCGGCCAACTCATTTGCCAGCACAGGAGCTCCAAACCATCCCCATCACCTGGCCGTTCATGGTCTGGGGCCTCGATATTGTAGGACCCCTCAAAAAGGGCCTGGGGGCTTCACTCACCTACTCGTAGTGGTTGACAAATTCACCAAGTGGATCGAGGCCAAGCCCATCACCAACATCCGCTCAGAAGAGGTGGTCAAATTTTTCCTCGACATCATCTACCAGTTCGATGTTCCTAACTGTATCATCACTGACCATGGAACTAACTTCACCGGGAAGAAGTTCCTGGACTTCAATAATGGATACGACATCAGGATCGACTGGGCCTCGGTTGGATATCCACGTACTAATGGTCAGGTCGAGCGAGCCAATGGCATGGTCCTCCAAGGACTCAAGCCATGCATATTCGATCGACTGAACAAATACGTTGGGCGATGGGTTGCAGAGGTCCCCGCAATCCTCTAGAGCCTAAGAATGACCCCAAACTGATCCATAGGGTTCATGCACTCCTTCCTAGCCTACAGAGTTGAAGCAGTGCTCCCCTTTGACCTCGATCACGGTGCCCTAAGAGTGAAGGCCTTCGACCGTGACTGAGCCATGGAGGCTCAACAAGACGTAGTCAACTTGCTCGAGGAGGCTCATGAGACGACCATCATCCGCTCCGCTCGTGATCAGCAGACTCTCCACAAGTACCATGAGAGGAAAATCAGAGGGAGAATCCTCGAGGTCGGAGACCTTGTGCTTTGAAGGACCCAATCGACCAAGGAGAAGCACAAACTCTCTCCGCCATGGGAAGGACCCTACACAGTGACCGAAGTGATCTGACCAGGTGCCTAACGATTGAAGGACAATAACAGCAATGTTCTCACTAACACTTGGAACATCAAATAGTTACATTGTTTCTTCCCCTAAAAATTTGGTCAAACCGTTTTCTTTCACTTAACGTTTGCTCCTATAAGCGCCCCGGCCAAACACTCTCGCCTTGGATTGCTCAGGGGCTCCACGAGGGTGCGATACCACCTATCTTTTTTACTATCTTATGGTAAATACTTTTCTACCCAAATGAAAGGGTAGTCCATTCCTTTAATTGCCTTATGTAACTTTGCTTTAAACATTCCGACCGATCACATCCCACCACGACCTACGGTTATGAGCAGCTGAGCCTCGTAGGCCACGCCCAAGTTCTTAAGGTTGTAGCCTATGGTTCAAATAGACAGGTGCAAAAAAGAAAGAATAAAAAACAAAGTTATGCTAGGGTAAAAATAAGGAACGAATGGGACAAGCTTCCCTGAACAAAGTGATTCATCACAAAACGAAATGGATATATTCATGAATACAAACTGTTCACACAGGGGCTCCCCCATGAACTTAACTTTTACATCTACTAAACTACTTTTACTCTAATTCCTACTATGGCTGCCTGGCGGCATCGACTGACGGCACGACCGGCAAAGGTAGGGGCTGCTCGCTCCCTAGCTAGATGACACTTGGCTCGATCGGAGGCAGGGCGACGTTTGTTTTGCAACCCGAGCTCTACTCCATCCACAGGCTGGGCGACGTCCTCCTAGCTCATGCCTTCAGCTATGTTCGTGCGGTAGGCATCAATCACCCACTGTGTGGAGACTTGCTCAGCCACCAACTGTGCGTGTGGCAGCAAGCTTTCCCCAAGCACATGGATGGCCTCCGGGCTCCAGCCGTCAGCATACCCGCTATAGACGGCGGCCAAGTCTAGGTCTGGATGGTGCGTCGCCACCAAAGTTAGCACCCTTGATGTCCCATAGAACATCCCATCGGTGATGAGCGCCCACACTTCATCTAGGACCTCCACCAGTTGGACGGCGGGTGTGCTGGTGCTCGGCGCCAACCCAAAGACCTCTGAGATGATGACCTGGGCAACGTTGCTAAGCTGGTTGAGCCCCCCCTCGAGAGCACGTCGCTCTTCAAGGGACTTGGCCAGTGCCTCCGCATTCCGACCAATCATCGCCCTAGACGTCTCTGGGTCCTACTCTAGCGACCCAACCTTTTCGCCCAATTCTAGAAGAAGGACGACGAGCTCAGAAGCAAGTTAACAGAAAAACCAAGATATCAACCAAAAGCAGAAAAGGTACATACTGAGGCCTATGTTCTCGAGGATGGAGAGCCCTTCCTCCTACCGAGTCACCTGCTCATGTAGCCAAGCGTTCACCTCCTTCATCTCGAGGACCTAGCCCTAGAGCATGAGCACTTCCTGGTCAACCTCTGACCCGGCCTTCTGCTCTGACTCTAGGGCCTCTAGGGAACCCTAGAGCACCTCCTCGGTCTCCACCAAGGACTTCTGGAGAGCCGCCTCAGTCTCTGCCTAGGGGACCTTCGTCGCATCAAGCCCCCGCTCAGCAGTGGTTGCCCGCTCTACCACGAGCAGCTCCACTGCTCATGCCTCTATCGCCTCACCCACCTGGCCTTGAGACTCATGGTAGGCGGACTCTAGCTCGTGCTCGGTGACCAACTGCGAGATTGCGATCTCCTGGGCATGCTCCTCCTAGAGGAAGCGAGACTTGCTGCTCGACATCTCCTCTAAGCCCTACAACACAAGAGGCAAACATGCTGAGATAACTAGTGGAAGGCCAAGGAGCCAAGGATGAATGTAGAAAACCTACCTCTATGATGCGGGGTAGGTCAATAGTAACCGCCTACTAGACAGACTTAACCCGCTCTAGGGCCTCCTCAAGCTTCACCCTGGTTTGGGCGAGATCGGATTCCATGGCGAGTCCTCACCCCCCAAGCATGCCCCAGAGCTGATCCTCCTGCTGATCCTAAAGGATGAACTGAACCTTCCTTGGGTCCTTGGGGTAGGACCACACCAGGTCAGTGGTCGCCCCCAGCCCGCTAGAAGGCCTAGCTGATGATCAGACCACCACCAGCTCCTGTAATAGCACTGGTGGCTCCACCCTGTCACCTGCTTTGCCATGAGAGGAGACCTCCACTATCTTGATTTCATAGCCTATCGATGGATGTTCTACCTCTGACCTAGCCACATCTCCCCCTGACACCTGCAACTCTGACCGGGAGGGTGAGTCGTGCGACCCTCTGACTGGCGAGGCAGGGAGCCCAGTCTCCCTCCTCTTTTATGTCGTAGCTGGTGATGGAGGGGTCACAAGGGTCACCTCTGACGTGGCCTCTGTTATCGACACCAGGATCGCCACCAACACCATCACCGCCGCTGCCACCATACTCACAATCGACCCAGGGGGCACAGCCCCTAGAAGGGAAGGGCGCACCATCGCCACCTTGCTCTCCCCACCGCTAATCATGACACGCTGCAAGGTGGGCCTTCACTCCTCTCGCATAGGAGGCGGGGCGATGCTCAAACCCAGTAGCATCTGGCCATTATTGAAAAGGTACAGGTCAGTCGCACTCCAAAAAACTCAACTACGAGATCGAAAAGAAACAAACAAAGCATACCGAGATGTAAGCGGTAGGCCTTTGAAGCCTCAACCCGCCAGCAACGGGCTCGCCAGATGAGGGCTGCTCACAGGCCACGAGCCACGCCCCCTTACCTCGATCAGGGGGGAGTCGACCCAGCTGGCTCCCAATCAGCCCGCAAGTCACTACGACCATCGGCTCGAGGCGTGCGGATCAAAGCAGCTAGCGGGGCGTCCCCCCGTTGCGGGTCTGAAAACTCTAGTTTGGTTTTGGTGCATTGATGAAACCCTAAGTGTCAACCTAGTTTATCTAGTGATTATGAGATAGGTAGCACATTCCAACTGATGAAGCAAATAAAGACCATGACATGATGATGGTGATGCCATGGTGATGATCAAGTACTTGGACTTGAAAAGAAGAAGAAAATAAAAAGCTCAAGGCAAAGGTATAAATGGTAGGAGTCATTTTGTTTTGGTGATTGATACACTTAGTGAGTGTGATCACATTTAGGATCGATAGCCATACTATTAAGAGGGGTGAAACTCATATCGAAATGCGGTTATCAAAGTGCCACTAGATGCTCTAACTCATTGCATATGCATTTAGGATCTAGTGGAGTGCTAACACCCTTGAAAACATTTGTGAAAATATGCTAACACATGTGCACAAGGTGATACACTTAGTGGTTGGCACATTTGAGCAAGGGTTAGAAACTTCACCGGTGGAGTGTCCACCCATAGACTGCGGACAGTCCGACGGTGCCACCGGCGCCCTACACAAAAAAGACAAAGGTCACTGTAAGTGACCCGACACTAGCCTCGGTTGGACTGACGGGTCCGGTCAGTAGAAGCTGCAAAGATGATGGCGTCAGTCTCTGACCAGATGCTGGGTCACTTAGTGACCGGACACTAGAGGGGTGCGTCTGGTCCTGCTGACGTGGCAGCACATAGGCGAGTCGCCGAGTGACCGTACGCTGGTTGTGTCCGATTGAGCTTGACCGGACATGTCTGGTCGTGATTTCTCGCTTCTAGATGCTTACTGGAAACGACTGGATGCTGAGGTCCAATGTTCGGTCACTTTGTAGTAGCGCGTTCGGTCATCACTGGACCATTGGGATCGGGTGCTCAGTATGTGAAGAGAGGGGACACGTGGCGTGCATCGCACGACCGGACGCTGGGGTCCTATGTTTGGTCACTTTGTAGTAGCACGTTCGGTCATCACTGGACCATTGGGATCGGGCGCTCAGTATGTGAAGAGAGGGGACACGTGGCGTGCATCGCACGATCGGACGCTAGGGTCCTATGTTCGGTCGATATGACCAGGGTGTCCGGTCACCCCATGTTGTGCCTAGTGAAGGGGTATAACGGCTCTATTTCATGGGGGCTTCTATTTAAGCCCCATGCCCAACTCAAGCTCACTCTCTTGGCCATTTGCATTGACATAGCAACCTTGTGAGCTTAGCCAAAGCCCTCCCACTCATCTCCATCATTGATTAATCATCATTGTGAGATTGGGAGAGAATCTAAGTGCATTGCTTGAGTGTTTGCATCTAGAGGCACTTGGTGTTCGTGTTTCGCTACGGGATTCACTTGTTAGTCTTGGTGGTTGCTGCCACCTAGATGGCTTGGAGCAGCAAGGATCGTCGAGCGGAGGTTGGTGATTGTCTCCGGCTCCGATCGTGGTGATTGTGAGGGGTTCTTGACCTTTCCCCGGCG
This sequence comes from Miscanthus floridulus, assembly GCF_019320115.1. Lineage (NCBI taxonomy): Eukaryota > Viridiplantae > Streptophyta > Magnoliopsida > Poales > Poaceae > Miscanthus > Miscanthus floridulus. The sequence continues at coordinate 111,707,913 of NC_089587.1, read as the reverse complement.
GAGAGCCAAAAGGTACTCTAGTGGATTGCTCATGGCTTGTGTGATCCTCATCTTGTGTTGGTTGTGCAGCACCCTATTGAGGGTTTGGCATGTGATACCAATTAGCGCGTGAACCTCCAAGTGAGTGTATCGCCACAACAAGGACTAGCTTGCCGGCAAGCAAGTGAACCTTGGTAAAAAATCATTGTGTCATCATTTGATTCTGAGGTGATTGATCTTCATTGTCATTCATTCTTGTGATTGATTGGCTCCTTCCTCGACACCGCGGTATAACCATATTGCTCACTCTCTTTATATTGCCGCAAACTAGTTGTCAAGCTCTTTAGTGTAGCTAGTTGTGAGAGCTTGTTAGTTTGGTTAGTGTGGCTCTTTAGTTAGCTTTTGAGAGTACACTAACTTAGTGTAGTGCCATAGCTATTGTGTGGATAGAAACTATATAAGCTAGAATTATGGTAGGTGGCTTGCTATTTTAGTAGGCTAGCACAACACTTGTTTCGCCTCTTAATTGTCTAACCGGTTTGTTAAGTGTTGTTGTAGAAATTTATAATAGGCTATTCACCCTCCGTCTAGCCATTAGGACCTTTTAGGGTCATGCACCGGCGCTGGTCCCGAAGATGCGTGGGTGTGAACCCGCTCCTCCAACCGCCTGGCCTACCCCACCATGCCCGAAGTAGGTGGGGACAAGGCCGGTGACGCCTCCGAAGAGCAGGGCGACCGTGTCCGCTTCACCTCCCGCTCGCCAACGGTGTCTAAGCTCATGGCGCACTTCCTAGGCGCAGGGGTGTCGCCATGCCTCTCTACCTCCTGCCCACCATTGGTAGATGCGGTCGTAGGCTCATGATGCTACGCTAAGGTCACAGTGGTGTCCCAGCCTCCCTCCTCCTCAGAGGAGATCACATCGTCACCCATCTCTGTGGGGTCCTCCGCCTCAAGCTCTGCCTCAACGTCGCTCCTATTCTCCCCAACCCGCACACATAGGGCAATATCCTGCCCCTTCTGGTGCTTCCTCCGAGCCTTCTTAGCTATCTTCTTCTTCTTGGCGTCCGTCGCCTCCTTCAGGGTGGCTTGCCGAGCCACGCCCTCTGCCCCTTTGGAAGATGCGGCCGGTACTTATAACCCTCAAGTCCCTACGAAACGAACGACTCGAGGTCAAAGATACAGGAGAGCAAAGGGGAAAACACGGAGTAAGGAGAGGGGAGCATACCAGATTGGACAGCTTCACGGCATGAAGAGGTCTAGGCTTTCCATCAAGGGTCTCTTTGGTCCTCAGCTGCAGCACCTAGTCGAGATGACTCCAGACCTCGTCATTTGCCAGCTCCTTCAGTGACCCATGGTCGGGGTCCGTCAGGCCAGTGTACATCCACATCAGCCGCACCCTTTACCCCAGTGGAGTGACCCAACAGCGGAAGAAGGTGTGGAACACCCGCACCCCATCGAGGCCATGCCGCATCAGCTTCTAGAGCTTCGCCCCAATAACCTCTAGCTTGTTCTACAGGCTAGTGGGGCCCCACGACCAACTCTCCTACCTCTGTGGCCTCCTACCGGTGAAAGGCGGGAATGGCGCCTCCACTGGGTTCTGGATGTAGAACCACTCTCCATGCGACCCCCGATTGGAGTCACAGGGTGTGTACACGGGGTAGGAGCCTAATGCACTAGGCTTCTTCTGTAGGGCAAAGCCACCAACCGGTGTGGTCCTGGTCGGCTTCCCCTTCGTCAAAGCTCGCCCAGTGAAGATCTGACAGAAGAAGTCCATGTGCGACTCCATCCCGAGGAAGGCCTCGCACATAGTGATGAATCCAGCGATGTGCAGCACCCCAGTTGGATTGAGGTGCTGCAGCTCTAGATCCCACTCATTAAGGAGCCCGCATAGGAACCAGTGCGTGGGGTATCCTAACCCACGCTCATGAAAGGCAAGGAAGGAGATGACCTCACTAGCCCAAGGTCGCAGGAAATCCTCCCCGTAGGAGCCCTCTAGTGTGCCACCTCCTTCAGCGGTAGCACCCCCTTCTCGGCGAAGGTAGCCAGCACCGACTCGCTCACGCAAGATGACCTCTAGCTCGACATTGTGCTCTGGATTCACGAACGGATCTATGAGTTTCTCCTCTCCCTCGCTCTCCCCTTTTTCTCCTAGGAACTGTCGCGGCACACGAACGCTCTTGGCAAGAAGGAAGAACAAGGAGAGGCGGTAGATGGGGAATAGGCGAAGGAACGAGATGAAAGCCCTCTCCCTTCCCCTATTTCAAGAAGAGGCGTAGCAGTTGGGAAAGGCAAAGGATTGGGGTGAAAAACCCTCTCCCTTCCCCCATTCAATGCTGATGGGATACGACAGGACGTGTCCTAGCCGATGGGATGCGCCTCGCCCGACGAGACGGTGCCTGGTTAGACGGAACGTGGCCTGGGCATGGCCCACCACCACCACACAGCGGGCATGGGAAACAAGGCGCAACTGCACGCAAGCGGCTCTCCGCCTTCCTAGGCAAGACTTGGAAGGGCCCAACAATAGGATCTCTGCCAAAGAGAGACCAACAGGCCTCCTGAGTTGATCGAATAGCATAGGCGAACACTGAGGGTAGGTAAGGAGTGGAGGGACGCCCATGAGGGCCACAACCGACTCCGTCATGAATGACGAGCGCAGATCCCAGTCAGATATATCCGATAAAAACTCCTTAGTCCTGTCACTTGGGTCGTCCAGGTAACTCTACCAATCTCTCCTACTTTATTTTTTGATACATGATCATTCATTCATCCACACTCATACATGCATTCACGCATTCATTCATATAGTCATTCATTTATCCCATACATCCGAAGCATCGCATATGTAGTTAAATGCATCACAATGCTTCATGTTGCATCACGAAACGGTAGTTGCCTCATTCAACATGAGCAACGACAGACCAGGGTTCGAAGGCTAGCCCACGAAGGGCTCAAGGCCGCCTCTCGTCAAATAGAGCTAGGGGAGAAAACGTAGATGAGCCCTAGCGGCCCTTGCCCAGTCTGCTTCGAAGCAGACAAGGTCATCTCAACCTTCTCATTCGATCCTAACCTCAAGCCATGACCATAGAATCTCCATCGAGGGGAGGCCAGCGGGCCACCTGGGTCATTCTCCAAAACAACCCAGTCATCTACTGGGATGCGGGTTAAGGAGCAGTGGAATGCCACATGAGGGCTATGCTGACCCTGTCACGAACGACGAACCCAGATTCCACTCGAACATGCCCGTTAGCGAGCTCACCGAGCGCGTCACTCGAGCCATCGAGGCAAGCGACGTTAGCTCAGCCCCTCTGGTTGTAGAAACCATGGATGGGGTAATGCATGGAACTAGACCAACCCTTGCCAAGCCCAACGGGGCTCGGGGGCTTAGGTCACCCGACACCGACTTAGGAAATCAACTGACCACGAAGGTCATGGGCTGGACAAACACAGGCGAACACCCCAAACTATAGCCTGCGGCCCCAGGAAAGAGTACCAAGATGCTCAGCCTCCAACCGACTTGCCAGTCAGACGTAGGCTCGGGGGCTACACCCGTGGGTGCGCTCGCGCGCACCCGCTGTCGAAACAAAAATTCCCCCACTGGCAAAATGAAAAAACCCCCAGCTCGCCTCTGACTCCGGCGCTCGCTTTCGACTCCAGCCACCTCTCCGACTAGAAGGCCTGGCCAAGGAGGAACGACGCTTGCTTCTGTCGCTTCCGACTTCGGCCCGTCTCTCCGACCGAAAGGCCTGGCTAATAAGGGACGACGCTCGCCTCTGACTCTGACTCGCTTCTCCGATCGGAAATACACCAAACCTCTGCTTACAACTCTTATCCAATCGGGAGGACGGAGCTGACTGGGGAACGAACAACTGGGGACGCCTGCTCAGTGAAGACCCAGGAAATAGATAGAGCAAGTAAAGCAGGGCGCTCTAGTCAAGCGCAATATCAAGGACCATACCCTGCACACCTACAAGACAGTACTGTCAGGTCATGTCAGAAGGGTACTTTATATCCTTCTAGACATGTCAGAACACCAACAATGTTATGGGCACCGACATTTATCCTACAGTATGGTAGGCGCCGACATCGGCCATACCAGAAGATCACGATGGAGCCTATCACATACATCCAGACATCCACAGTGTTGAGGGCGTCGACAAACCACCTAGTACCCGATGACGTGAGCAACAAGACTAGAACACACACACTCTCTTTCTCTCACACTCTCTCTTGTAAAGCCGTCCCCTTTATCTATAAAAGGGGATGAGCTCTCTCCAAAGGAGAGACAATTCAACCACCAGCAGATCCAACAACCTACGATTCGAACAATTCCAACAGAGCACACACTCAAATACTTAGCACACGTAGGAGCTCCCGTCTCTCTCGGCCCTTCGGTCCAGAGTTCGGCCAGTGTGCCCCCATCTTACTCCCTCTCGTTTGTAACCCCATAACAAATTTCGAGCACCTAGGCTCAGGAATAAAGTCACCGACTGACTCAAACTGGACGTAGGGCACGTTGCTTGAACCAGTATAAACCCTATGTCATTGAGTGCTAGGCCACTTCCGATCACAACGTACGGCAAAACTATAAATATTTACGTGTTGATCACTTTTTGCACTGACACCCTCCATTCTTCTCTTTTAAAAGGCGCACACGCATATCAAGATTCAAACTTTCAAATCTTTGACCGATAATTTAGCTAATAATTTTTAATTATTATAATAAATATGGTTGGATTCATAATTAAATGTACTATTTGATTATCATAAATTTATAAATATAAACAATATAATATAAATAAATAAATGGTTAAAGTGTAACTTAGAAGTCTATGCCATGTTATGTTGTGCTTCATAAAAGAGAATGGAGGTAGCATGTAGGATAGTATCAAGTTTTGGGTTAACCCAAAATTGGGAAGGCTTGCATGTTGCATCCCTTGTGTCATCAAGTGGAAGCGGAGTAGTTGCGTGTACTTCAGTTTCGGCAAAGCACAAACGGATGCACGCGTTGCAATTTTGAATGATAGTCGATTTGTGTTTCACATCATTTCCAATCATTTCACCGTCGTCAAAAGATCCAGTGAGGAATAATTACCAAAGGAAAAAAAGAACAATGAGCAAAAGAATGCACACACAGACACACACGCGAGGCCACCGTCATTTATAACGTGCATAATTCCGTGCGAGCGATCTAATGTCACATTATTGTTGTCGTGCTGCTCTTTGATGCTGGTGTCGACCGGCAGGCACGGCGCGAGCCATGACTGACTCGTGCATGAATAGAGAGAGGCCCAATGCGAAGAACGCACACGCCATCTAACTTTTCCATCCACATAAATGTCAAAATAAAAAGTTTTCGTGTCCACAGGCCCGGCCGCACCATGAATGATGAATATAAGCGCTCTGCTCAATCGAACCCGGCCCCGATATATTGGGCCCAGATAGAAAACTTTACTGTACAAACGAGCACGGAAAACAAAAAAAGAACAATAATGCTAAGCCACGGTCGTCCGTCCGTAACTCCCGTCCGAACGCGGCTCCACAGAAGCAGGCCCCAACTCTCCATCTCTCATAATTAGAAAAGTGAATCCCCACTCGCTTATCCTGACGCCCGACGCAACAGCGTGGTCACTCATTTGTCCGTGCCTCTTCCTCCACTGCGCACTCATCGGCTGTCGCGACGTGCCCCACCGCCCCGTACCCAATCGCCACCCGCCCCGCTCGTCCGTCCCAGACACGCATGCTGCTCCCTCCCTTGCCGTCCGTCCATCCGTCTCCCCATAGCCATCGTGCACGCTGCTGACCCTGCCATGACCGCTGGGGCGCATGTGTCGTGGCCCCTCAAGTCTTCCCCGGCCGAGCCAAGGGCACCTACGAGTGTAGGCGGTGCTGGTGGTGCTCACGCGACGCGGCTTGCCGCCAGCTCCGACCCCGATGTCCGGAATGGACCAGCCTGGCCTTCTGCTCACCTATCTTGCATATATATATATTGCAATTGTTTTATCTTGGTGTTGCAAAAATAGATCGAGGGATGTTGCACATTTATATATGTTGCAAGTGTTTAGAGGCATGTTGCAAGCATTTGTTCAAAATGTTTCATCTATTTCCACATGTATGTTGCAATTGTTTTTTATCAGGATGTTACATGTGTTGCAACCATATGTTTCAAATGTTTCAGTCTTATGTTGCAGCAAGTGGTTTCATGTTGCAAGTTGCAATTGTTTTTTTTATGTTTCATGAGCGCTTCACACACATGTTGCAAGACATGTTTATGTTGTTTGGCCGGGGGCGAGCTGAGGGCCGGTGGACGGGGCACGTGGCGCGCCGGGGGCAGACGGACGGGGGCGTTGGGGCCGGCAGACGAAGGTGCTGGGGGCCGAAAGACGGGGGTGCTGCAGGTCGGGGGCGCACTAGGGTGTGCTCGTCCTCAGCCGCTCATCTCGGCTCCTGTGTGTCGCCCGCACGGAGAGTTGGAGAGAGAGGAGGGGCCAGGGGAAGAACCTGCAGGCTCAGAGACGAGGCTGGAGCGCACTCGTGGGTGAGGCGAAGGTGGACGGGGCCAGGCCACGCCCAAAAAAGAAGTTTCTAAAAAAAAGCCCCCCTGCACTGTACTGTATATGTACGTGTCAAACGGATTAGTAATGAAATGTTGTTGCAATGAAACTCGGTGTACAAGGAACGTATACTACTAGAATGTACAAAATTAGAATTTAGTAATATGTACAAAATTAGTATTTAGGAAGGCTCATATAAGCAAGGTAATAAACGTATGTTACATACTATGACGATACTCCCGTCCATCGATCATGCATGCATGGTGATGCATCAAATCTGTGACCAGTAAATGGATTGCATGCACTACTGGATTCAGGTTCTTTGTCGAGTGCCTGAGGCACTCAGTAAAAATCAAATTGCACTTGGCAAAGCATTTGTCGAGTGCGGCACTCGACAAAGAACACACGACATAAAATTGATCGTCAAAGCCCTCTTTGCCGAGTGTCTTTTATCGGGCACTCGGCAAAGGCTTTGTCGAGAGTCCCAGGGGCACTCGGCAAAGATTTTTTATTTTTTATTTAAAAAAAATTCTTTGCCGAGTGCCCTCTATTCGGTGCTAGGCAAAGTTTGATTTTTTTAAAAAAAAATTCTTTGCCGAGTGTCCACTGGTCAGCACTCGACAAAGTTTGATTTTTTTTTAAAAAAAATTCTTTGCCGAGTACCATGTTCATGGCACTTGGCAAAGCTGGAAAAATCGTTTTGGAGCGTCCATTTTTCTAGCTTTGCCAAGTGCAACACTCGGCAAAGTGACCCAAAACGACAATTTTGATTTTTTTTACATTCCATCATGACAAATAAATTCATACAAACATATATCACATATATATATCTCATCCATCACATATATATCTCATTCATCCACACATGCATCCGCACATATCACATCCATCACAATATATATCACATATATAATAATAAGTGCTCAAGTCTATCTAAATAAATCCACAAGTCCATCAAAGTCCACAAGTGCATCACAAGTATATCACAAGTCCATCACCAAGTGAACAAAAAATAAAAAAAATACAACGTGCACTCATCTCGGCCACTGTGACTGTGGTGAAGGCTCAGCTCCACCAAGGCGTCTTCTTCCTAGTGATCTCTTCGTAGGACTGCACTGCGAACATCGTCCTACATCGACTGTGGTTCATGACTTCGAGTAACGCACTATGTCGACTAGTGCGAATGGAGCCTCCAATGCCCTCGATATGAGATCTTCCGCTGGGTACATTCTAATCTCTATGATTACTGTACTTTGAGCTTTTACTGTATCGATCTGTATACCATGTCTGCATGCTGTAACGTTCATTAGAAATATACATATGCGCATATATGCGTCACGAACCTACTCATGTTATATTTATGGATTAAGTTAATCATGAAAATACCTAAATTTGTACCAGGATACGCTAGCTGCTGCATTAGCTGACTGACAGAGTAGGCGTCATCCTTTGGAAGAGTGCAATTGCAGTGGGAAGTACATCATCACCAGGCAGAGGCGGCCCACGGACAGGGACCGGGGCTGTGACTGTGAGCTTGATCTTGGTTGACGTGCGACGAATGCATCCAGCCACTCCAGCTTGATCTTAGGGCGCGTTTAGTTTGGCAAAATTTTTTGGTTTTGACTACTGTAGCATTTTCGTTTGTATTTGGCAATTAGTGTCTAATTATGGACTAATTAGGTTTGAAAGTTTCGTCTCGCGATTTCTCAGCTAACTGTGCAATTAGTTTTGTTTTTCGTCTACATTTAGTACTCCATACATGTGCCGTAAAATTCGATGTAACACTTTAGGGTGACAATTTTTGAAATCTAAACAGGACCTAACAAGGCCACGGCATTTCTTCGCAGACATGACAGTCTATATATAATTGGCCGTTACGGCTGGGAAAAAGGGTCCAGAATTACGAGTCTCCAGACAAGTTTTTATCTGAACCAATGATATATATTCCAAAAGAATGCCACTGGAGTCACATGTCGGTCCGGGAGTCTTCTTTTAGTTTTTTTTTTTTTTTTACTTTCCAGGGTAGTCCATCGATCATGCATGCATGGTGATGCATCAAATCTGTGACCAGTAAATGGATTGCATGCTTGATCTGACATCAAATGATTCACCTGTTCGTTCATTTCATCGGGCCAGTCTTAGTGGAGTTTCATCCCATTAAAGTAATGTGACACATTAGTAATTTAAATAATGTGGCAACATAATTATGAAGATAGATGGTTTCAATTTCATGGGAACGAAACTTGGAAGACACCATTTCCTATGTCTAGGAAACTGGATGGCAGTGTGAAGGAGTGATTGCTTCATCAGGGTGGGGAGGAGATCTCATGCGATGCATGCACCTAATCCGCACCTCCCCGCTCCCCGGTGCTGCCTCCCTGTTCATTGGTGTTGTCGCTCGCCATTCTCCATCATCTTCACCCCTTCTTTGACTCCTTTCTTCCTTTTTCCATTCCTAAGCAAGCCACATCTTCAGATGGATGGTTTCGAGCCCTGTTTTGTTTAGCATATGTCTTCTTTTGGTTCTGGCTTCTCTGAAGGAGACGGAGTAATACCGGCTTCACTGACTCCTAGCTCATTTCTAGCAGAGGAAGACAAATAATTCCTTGATGAGTGCTGGATATTCTCCAGAGCCGAAACCATTTTGTGACGAGAAGGCGAGAAGCCACCCAAACAAAGTCTCATTCATCAGCCTAAACATATAATGCCGAGATGGGATATCTATTCATCAGCCAAAGTATGTACAGTAACACTGACATGGCACTCTCATATGGAGTCCGCAAGATGGAACCTACGTACCACCGAGATTGGGCTTGTACACTGGATTGTGTACCAGCTTGTTATTACTACTACTCTTATTGTAGTGCTTTAATTTTGTAAGAATATTAAAGGGCTTAATTGCCAAGACACTGTCCCCAATTTATCATTATTAATGAGCAACTTTTGACCGTTTGCTTTTTCCCGAGCTGCAGTATAGTAGGGTTCCCCTCCTTTCACACAATCATGTGATTTTAGTTCAAACAAATGTAGTTCAATCAACTAGTGACAAAAAAGAACCAGCAGATCCACGAACTTGTATATGAAAGTACACCCACCATATATTGTTATGTCATTATAAGCAATATATCGTAAGAGAGTTTGGGATTGCTCCACGAATTCTGCCGTATAAACTCCACCATAGAGCAACTCCACAAAAACCTAAAGTTTGTGGAGCATCCCTTTAGGTGCTCTTACAGCTCCGCCCTTTTTCCTCGAACAGAGTGAGCTGAAACTGTTTGATTAAAAAAATGTAGAGTGGAACAGTCCCAAACACTCCATAACAGTCAAATAGTGTTTAGCTCTAATAAAGACATGCAGGATAATAAATATAATATAACGTACAGAGAAAAGTCTCCATGAAAGAGTACTCCTTTTTTTTACATGATAAACCTAAATAGCTTTGTATCTTTTTATAGACATGCAAAGTAGTTAAATTGAGCGCTCAAATGATAAAACTGTAAAATTATACGTTTTCTGAACAGCAGAGCGAGAGGGAGAAACTAAAGAAAATCGATCCATCACTTATGCGTCTAGTGCCCTGACAAAACTTTTTCTTCTTTAGATCACGTAACTCCACCATACAAACTCATCAATAATCTCATGCAGAAAAAGGAAGCAGGGGCATACAGACACGGGGAGCGTGTGATGAATTGGTTGTGCGTTACAAATATTGCAAGCAAGAACAAGGCAATAATAAATTGAGGCAACAAGAGACATGCATGGTCGAGCTACCTATGCTAGTGAGAGAAGGATCGAGTCGCGTGCATGGCCTTGGCACCTGCGAGCGAGAGGGAGCAGATCGAGCTGGACTTCATTTCGTTGCCCGGCTGCGTTCTGATCGATTCTTGTTTCCTTCTAGCTGGGCGTGGTGCTGGACGCCGAGGACTCCGGCGAGCAGTCGTCGTCCCACCGGCGCCCGGTGGCGGCTGCGGCTACGGCTACGGCGGCATCATCGGCGCCGCCGCTGTCGGCGTCGCAGCAGAAGCAGCAGCAGCAGCGCTGCACCACCATGCGGCGGTGGAAGCTGCGGTGGCACCCGCAGGCCGCGCAGCGGAGCGCGGCGGTGGTGCCCTCCTCCCCCTCGGCCAGGAACTCGCGGCACCCGTCCACGGCGTGGCCGCCCATGCTCGCCGCGTGGTTCCGCCGGCACTCCGCGTAGCACACGCCGCCGCCACCACCGCTGCGGCAGCGGCACCCGCCGCCGAAGAGCACCGCCGGAGGAGGAGGCGGCGGCGGGTGGCACCGCCTCAGGATCACCATCCTCTTCATCATCTATCGCCTGATGATCTGATCCACGGCCAGCTACTAGGACAAACTAACTAACTGTTTCTTGATTTCTTCTTCTCTCCTCTCCTCCTGGACGACGTCTCGCTCTTTGCTTGGATCTGAAAGGTTGAAAGAGAGCGAGCGAGCGAGAGAGAGTAATGGCTAGCCCTGCATCTTGTGGTTCGACGAGTACAGGCGAGATGGATAGAGAGCAGCTGCCCTAGCTAGGTGCTAGCTAGATCACAGTGCAGAGATACACAGATGTTTATAGCCCAGGCCAGCTTGGCCATGGCGCGCCCACACAGGCGCACAGCCCCCACCTACACGGCGCACCTAACGCCCGCCAATGGCTTAGGTTGTTTGACATGCTGGGTGGGGTGCATAAAGCTCTCACATGCACGACCCTTTCAGTCATGCCTGTGGATGAGCTAACTAGGATCCATCGGAGAAGACCCTCCTCATGTCTCAGGCTGGCTGGCTGAATTGATGGTCCAGCTAATTCCACCTAGCTATAGCTCACCCCGGTCGATCGCAAACCCAGCCCAACATGATACTAACCTTACACCTCATACACATTTAATTCTTAATTGACATATAATTATTATCATTATTGTTGCATCCGTACGCACAGGATCGAGTAATTGGAAACAATAATACTGTCCTTATTTTTTACCAGGCGCCAGTTAACCCGGCCCTTCTCTATGAAGACACATATATAATAGGTGTACCACTAGATTACCAAATAAAGGTTTGTCTATTTGGTACGGCTCTGACTCCTCCAGAAATAACACTAATATAATTTTGGTTTCTTGTTGGACGGAGCTCAAGCCTTTTCAAAAATATTTGGTAAAAGTAATTTCAGGCACTTGTGCATGCTTGGAAATAAGGATGAGCTAGCACAAAAAAAAATCACTGACTGTGCAGTTCAAAAACATTTTTGGTTCCATGGCTCCTTACATTGTTTCTCGATGCAACAGTTGAGATAGTTTATTAACTCCTACTTATATATGTGGCCACAACTATCAATGTTCACTACAACACCTCATGCGTGTTTAATAACCAGACTAGGACTAGAGGAGTTTCTGTATCAGTGTCCCTTGATGTGTATATATTTTGTATCTTCCCACGTACTAGCTCTTAATACACAGTATAGGACTGTAGGGTGTACTGATTTTTACATCAAATACAGGAGTTTCAAGTATCAGTGTCTTGATATGTAGTGTACATATTTTGTATCTTCCCACCTACTACCTCTTAATACAGCATAGGACTCAGCGTAGGACTGTAGGTATACTGATTTTACATCAAATATAATACAGGAGTTTCAAGTATCAATGTCTTCTTGATATGTAGTCTACATATTTTGTACCTTCCCACCTACTAGCTCTTAATACAGTATAGGAGTCGGCATAGGACAGTAGGGCATACTGATTTTACATCGAAATTTTGGACTGCCTTAACAAATGATTTGTTTTAGAAGGTAGATAGATCATATGAGAGCAAGGCTAATAATACAGCCGGTAGACCAACTGTAAGGATCATTACAGCCTTCTCTCAGCCCACCCATATAATAGTTAGCTATTCACTATTAATACATGGTCCGCCGAACTGGCACGCAGGGTCCGTATACGTCTCTGTTCTGCAAAAATGCCGCCTCCACTGTTGACAGATTTCCCTCACTGTTGCAGCATGTGGTGAGCAAATGGGAATGTGCGCACGATTGGGAGATGCAAATTGAATGGCCGACCAAGCCAAGATTCCATCGACTGATAGAGCCTGAACGACAAGAGTTTTCATATTGTTCGGTTCTCTGTTACAACAAACCTACTCAACACTGAAAGGATGGAACCAATGGCATGTTTGGTTGGCTGATAAGTCATGGCTGAAAGTATTGTTGGCTGATTTGTTGTGAAAGAAAAATACTATTCGTTGGCTGAAAAAGTATGACTTATAAGCCAAGCCAACAGGGCACAAAATCATCATTGCCTCATCCCTTTATAACATACTTTCTTACATAAAAAACAAATCTTTTAAAAGCAGATCATTTCCTTTTGGTAGTGGTTCAGTTATAAACAAATAACACGGCAACGGGCTGTGTAACGGAGCTCTCCTAGAAGTAGATACCTTTTTTGTCAACATGATCTCTGGTATATATAGTCTCCCAGCACAACGGCTACAATGTCAATACTTGGTAGTAGGTCACTTGTACAGAGTCAGTGCAGTATTTATTGTTTATGACTGAGCTGAAATCCAAAAGAAAATTGAGATGGCAGCAATTTAAAGTCCATGCGGTCCTGTCCGGTACCCCTGGCGACGCATTACACATAGTGTCCCACGTAACGAAACCCGGCGGCTATGTCCTTGTTCGGCTTACTCTATATTCAACTTATTCGACTTCTTTTTTTTAGTTAAAATAATATTTTTCTCTCACAACAATTTAGCCAGAATAGTGTTTTTTTTTTTTTTTTTGCCAGTTTCACATCAGCCAACAGCGCCATAGTATCCCTGTCCTCGACGTAGCGAAACCTGCCTGCTAGGCTCTGAAACCATGAAGGCACTATAGAGAGAGTAGCCTGTACGTAGCTGGGCCCGGGTTGCTTCATTGGCCCATCAGATAGGTGTGGGCCACTTCACTTCAATCCAAAAATGTTTTGCAATGTCAGAAACCCGTGCAATTTCATTTCTATATGTAATTATATATATATCAATATTTAATCTATATATAGAGAGTATTAAAAATGGAAAAAAAATCTTTGTTCCATCTCTTACTTTCTCTCTCGTCCGCCCGTTTGTTCATCCCTCACTCGATCATCTTCAATTTCTAAGGGCCGGATTGTTTCAAACTATAGCTAGATAAAACTGAAACAAACAATCCAGTTGTTGAGCTACCTTTTAAAAACATAGAAAGTTGGCTACTGAGGAAACAAACTAATAAAAGTTAAAAAGCATGATGAGAGAAAATATTTTGGCTTCTGATGTCCTGAGAAGCTAAAAGTTTATTTAAAAAGCCAATAGCAAAAAGTTAACACCCAAATGCCAAAAACAAAAAAAAAGTCATTTTTTGAGCCAAAAGCCCAAAAACTACACCTCAAACAAACACTCTCAAGGTGCTTTTGGTTGGGTTTTTGGGAGTTGCTCCTTTTTAAAAAAAAAGGCAAAAGCCAATCAAAGGGGATAGGAATCAGAAGCTCCTTTTCTCAGAAGTAGTTATTTTTTAGGTGGCACAGTTTTAAAAACACCTTGAACCCTGCTTTTGGCTTTTGGCTTTCCGCTTTTTGAAATGGTGGAAATAGAGAGTTATTTTACCGTTGTTTCAAGAAAGGTAGAGATAGGAGGTAGGTTTTATACTTGTTTAAACCAAACAACTTATAATTTTTTCATAGCTCACAACCCACAACAACTTTTCCCATCATATAACTCACAACAGTATTTTTAGAAGCCACAGCTCAACCTAACATATCCTCAATCTGTCATCCTTCAGTCATTCTTCTCACTTTTATATATGGCAACATAGACCCACAATAAGAATTTAGAGTTGCATAACTTTCACTGTTGCTCGGCCATCCAAAACCGTGTGTCACGGTGCACGCGTGTTGGTAGCTGACTTTTCACCTTTCTTAAACTTACAGTACGTAGATAGCAGCCATCAATTTAAGATGAGTTAATCACTTGTAAATTTTCCGTACAAGATTAATCATTTATTGCAATAGCATTTATTATGGGCCTAGGAATTATTTGATTTAAAGATTAGAAAAAGCCTAATTAAATTTAATAAAAAATAGCTAGCTCGTTATCATTGGCATGAACACCGAGCAATAATCCATATGTTCTATTACAACTCACGGGTATATTTACTAGTAAATCAAATATCACAGTACAATAATCCTTTCATGCATCCCTCACACACAGTCTCTCTCCCTTCGTTCTCTCCCCATCCATCAAGTCCTTGCTTCCACCCTTTTTGGTCAGTTTCTGTTTGACTCATTACTCCATCCCTCGTTTCCTCACATGTTTATCTGTTCGTCACTTTCACCCATCTTCTTCATTTTTCTGTTCCTCAATTTTACCTTTTTTCTTTGATCCTCACTTTTAGCCCTCTTCTTGGTATCTCTGCCCCTCACTTCCATCCTTCTTCTTTGGTCCACATGGCTTCGGTTAACGTTTGGACCTACAAAACCTTTGTTGGCATCGGCTCTCTCAAGGTGTGGCTTGGTTGCCTGGGCTGGTGCGCGTTTTGATTCTGCGTGTGTAGACGTTCATGTTTTTTTAGCTTTGCAATAGGTGCACACAAATAGCCACCTAGTAAATCTGGATCAATCTAAAGTCAATTTCTTTTGACTAATTAATCCTTTATTACACATAGCACTTATTATGGTCTTCGAATTTATTAATTTATTTGGCGAATCATGGCACAATATAGACATAGACAATCATCCCTATGAATATACACATGCCCACACCTAGCCCTCATGATCACCTTTGAAAGATTGAGATTGAGCCGATAGATTTCAAGATTGACATTGTCACCACATGCGCCTAGCTGCCAATGAAGACATTGTCTATAAAAGACTACCACTAAAAAACAATGTCGTTAAATCATAGAATAAATCTAGAAAATTACGTACACCTTATCAAGTCAAGGACTTGAATTCGTACGGAAAGTTCCACCACGAAAACCCAACCACCAATAATTTAATTGAAATAAGGTTGGTTCTAGTTCACATAGCTACCGTAGTTTATTGTAGCTGGCACGAGCATATTCAAGCGACTATGCAACAAGCTATACTCGTATGTCCTATTGCACATGCACACAAATATTTGGTAGTTATTAAAATAGAAAATATTGAAAAAATGACGCCCTAAAGGATAAAGGTATTTAGGAATTCTCCCAGTCACATTAATTAGTTACATTGCTAGTATTTCGATTGTAGGATCTAGCACTAGTGAAAGCTCTAGTTTGGTTTTGGTGAATTGATAAATCCCTAAGTGCCAACCCTTGTACTCTAAGTGATCATGAGATAGGGTAGCACATTCCAAGTGGTGGAGCAAATAATGAAGATCATGGCGATGGTGTGGGTGATCAAGTGCTCGGCGAAGAAAAGAAGAAAGAGAAAAATAAAAAGCTCAAGGCAAAGGTGAAAAATTGATAGGAGCATTTTGTTTTGGTGATCAAGACACTTAGTGAGTGTGATCACATTTAGGATCGATAGTCGTACTATTAAGAGGAGTGAAACTTGTATTGAAATACAATTATCAAAGTGCCACTAGATGTTCTAACTCATTGAATATGCATTTAGATTCTAGTGAGCGCTAACACCTTTGAAAATATTTGTGAAAATATGCTAACACACATGCACAAGATGATACACTTGGTGGTTGGCACATTTGAGCAAGGGTGGAGAAGTTGGTGTAGTGGAGGAGTTGTTTTCCACTGACTGGACGCTAGTCACGTGGTGACCGAACTCGGCGCTTGGAGCATCTGGTCATTTATAGTGAAGGTGGTGTGCTTGGGCTTTGTCTAACTTGTGATCGGACTCTACATAGTAATTGTGGCCAAACGCACAAGGCCTATGTCCGGTCACAGGTGACGTACGCTGGCGTCAGTCGACAACTTGGCACGTAGAGGAGAAGCCAGGATCGGATGCTGGCCTACGTCCGGTCAAGGTGGATCTGACACGTCTAGTCATGGTTTGGGTGCTCTAGAACCTCTCTGGAAGTGACCTGATGATGGGAAGCCATAGGGAGCAGCGCATCCGGTCAGTGCTTGGTGGCGCTGGCATGCGCGAGGGCTGTCTGTGCATTGGCGCGTCCGGTCTCGTTGATCAGCGCATCTGATCTTAACTTAACCACATGGACGCTAGGAATCAACCGTTGGAGATCAACAAACATGGCTTGAAATGGGGGACACGAGGATGGCATCCAGCGACTAGACGCTAGGGATCGTGCACCCGGTCGGCTGGACCTACACGTCCGGTCACCCCGTGTTTGCTGACAGTAGGGAGCCAACAACTCCATTTTGAGGGCACGCCTATATAAGGTGTTTGGCCAGCTCTAGCTCACTCTCTTGGCCATTTGCATTGACATAGCAACCTAAGTGCTAACCTAGTTTATCAAAGTGTTCATGAGATAGGTAGCACATTCCAAGTGGTGAAGCAAATGAAGATCATGACATGATGATGGTGATTCCATAGAGATGATCAAGTGCTTGGACTTGAAAAGAAGAAAGAGAAAAACAAAAGGCTCAAGGCAAAGGTATAAATTGTAGGAGTCATTTTGTTTTAGTGATCGAGACACTTAGTGAGTGTGATCACATTTAGGATCGATAGCCGTACTATTAAGAGGGGTGAAACACGTATCAAAATGCGGTTATCAAAGAGCCACTAGATGCTCTAACTCATTGCATATGCATTTAGGATCTAGTGGAGTGCTAACACCCTTGAAAACATTTATGAAAATATGCTAACACACGTGCACAAGGTGATACACTTGGTGGCTGGCACATTTGAGCAAGGGTTAGGAACTTTACCGGTGGAGTGTCCGCCCATAGAGTGCGGATAGTCCGACGGTGCCACCGGTGCTCTATACAGAAAAGACAGAGGTCACTATAAGTGTCCGGATGCTGGTCTCGGTGGGACCAGCGTGTCCGGTTAGTGGTAGCAGTGAGCGTGCAGTTTCGGTCTCATGACCGGACGCTGGCACGAGAAATGACCTGACGCTTAGGGCCTGAGTCCGGTCAGTATGACATATGATGACATATGCAGCGCACAGAGGAGACATTGAGTGACCGAACGCTGGATGAGTCCGGTCGAGCATGGATTTTTGTGAATGGATGCTTACTAGAAATGACCGGACGTTGGGGTTCTATGTTCGGTCACTTCAAAGCAGCGCGTCCGACCACAACTTAAATGTACCGACGACCATTGAGATTGGGCGATCAGCGTTTGAAGTAGGGGACACATGCATGGCACACATCCCACAACTAGATGCTAGGGTCCAGCATCCGGTCGATCTGACCGGCGTGTCTGGTCGTCCTATTTTCCAGTGGACTGAGGAGACAATGACTCTTTTTCGTGGGGGCTTCTATTTAAGCCTCATGGCTGGCTCAAGCTCACTCTCTTGGCCATTTGCATTGACATAGCAACCTTATGAGCTTAGCCAAACCCCTCCCACTCATCTCCATCATTGATTCATAATCTTTGTGAGATTGGGAGAGAATCCAAGTGCATTGCTTGAGTGATTGCATCTAGAGACACTTGGTATTCGTGTTTCACTACGGGATTCACTTGTTACTCTTGGTGGTTGCCACCACCTAGATGGCTTGGGGCAGCGAGGATCATTGAGTGGAGGTTGGTGGTTGTCTCTAGCTCCAATCATGGTGATTGTGAGGGGTCTTGTGCCTTCCCTGGCGGAGCGCCGAAAGGTAACTCTAGTAGATTGCTCATGTCATTGAGTTACCTCACTTGTGGGTAGGTTCTTGCGGTGTCCAATTGTGTGGATGAGGTTCGTGCAACACCTCTTAGCCGCCGAACCACCAACTATTGGTCGATACAACGAGGACTAGCGTGCAGGCAAGCCGTGAACCTCGAGAGAAAAATTGGTTGTCTCTTGCCCTTTGGTATTCTCCCAGTGATTGATTTAGTATTCATCTTGTGATTATTTGACTCCTCTACATGGCAGTATAATCACCCTACTCACTTATTTATATTCTTGCACACTAGTTGTAGCAAGCTCTTTAGTGTAATTAGAATTGAGAGCTTGCTTTGTTGTTTTAAGTTCATCTAGTGGAGCTCTTTAGTGTAGCAAGTGTGATAGCTCTTAGTGAGTAGTGACATAGCAAATTGTGTGTCTAGAGATCATAACAATTAGAATTGTTGGATAGGTGGCTTGTAACCCTTGTAGAGCTAGAGCAAGTTTGCATTTCACTATTTGTTATATTAATCAAATTGCTCTAGTTGATTTGTAGATTTTTAAAAAGGTTATTCACCCCCTCTAGCCATGTTAGGACCTTTCAACGGCATTTAGCGACTGGACGCTAGGGACCGTGCGTCCAGTCGGTTGGACCTGCACGTCCGATTGCCCTGTGTTTGCTGACAGTAGGGAGCCAAAAGCTCTATTTCAAGGGGACACCTATATAAGGTGTTTGGACAACTCTAGCTCACTCTCTTGGCCATTTGCATTGACATAACTACTAGAATTGTTGGATATGTGGCTTGCAACCCTTGTAGAGCTAGAGCAAGTTTGCATTTTGCTATTTGTTGTACTAATCAAATTGCTCTAGTTGATTTGTAGATTTTTAAATAGGCTATTCACCCCCTCTAGCCATATTAGGACCTTTCAAGTGGTATCGAAGCCATGGTCACCGTTTGATTAAAGGCTTAACAACCTCGGTGTCAAATTATGGCTCAAGTTGTGTTCAACCATGTGGGGGGCAAACTACCATTCTTTAATGGCACATGCTATGATTATTGGAAGAGAAAGATGAGGATGTATCTTGGTTCAATCAATGATCAAGTATGGGAGGTGACCGAGAATGACTATGCTATCATTGATCCTGACAATCCCACCAACCAAGACAAGACAAACAAGCAATGCAATACAATGGCTCTCAACACCATATACAATGCCATTGATTCCAAGGTGTTTGAGCAAATCAAGGATTATGAAAGAGCTAATGAAGTGTGGAGGAGATTGGAGGAAACATATGAGGGCACACCGGTGGTGAAGAGTGCCAAGTTGTACATCCTCAAGGATAAGTTGACAAGCTTCAAATGAAGGATGATGAGAGCATTTCAGAGATGTTCCATCGGTTACAAGTAATTGTCAATGACTTGTAGGCTTTGTTCAAGAAGATCAAGGATGATGATGTCTCTCATCGGTTCTTAATGTGCCTACCTCCAAGATTTAAGATGTTGAGTTTGCTTATCATAAGAGGAGGATTGAAGGAGATTACCCCTAACCAAGTACTAGGTGATGTCATGACACAAGAGACATGCCGTGTGGAAAGGGAGGGGGATGACAAGGATGACAAGAAGGAAGAAGAAGACAAGATGAAGAAGAGTATAGCATTCAAGGCTAGCTCATCATCATCCAAGAATAAGGGAAAGTCCAAGAAAAAATCAAGTGATGATGATGATCTTAGTGATATTGATGACGAAGCTATGGCCCTCTTTGTACGCAAGATGGGAAAATTCATGAAGAAGAAGGGCTGTGGTGCAAGAAAGAGAAGAGATCACACCAAAAGCAAAGAATATGTGAGAAGATGCTACAATTGCAAGAGCCCCGATCATGTTGTAGCAAATTGTCCCTACAATAGTGATAATGATGAGGATGAAAAGAAGAAGCACAAGAAGGACAAGAAAGAAAAGAAGGAGAAGAAGGAGAAGAGAATGACCTTCCAAAAGAAGAAGAAAGGTGGAGGCTATGTGGTCACATGGGATAGTGATGGCTCTTCAGATACTGATAGCTCTAGTGATGATGATAAGAAATCTATCAAGAAAGCACTAGCAAGCATCGTCATCAACAACAAGCCCTCCATCTTCGACACTCCATCGACATGCCTCATGGCAAAGCCTACCAAGGTAAAATATGATGTGAGTGATGATGATGAATGTGAAAGTGATGCTTATAGGAGTGATGATGATGATGAGGAGGAGGAGTACACCAAGGAGGAGCTCTTGGACATGTGTGAGCAAGTGCACACTTGCGTTGAAATGAAGAGAAAGAAGTGCAAAGAATTACGCAAGAAAGTTAAATTTCTTGAGCAATCCTTTGATGAGCTCAATGCCACTCATGAGAGGCTAATGGAATCTCATGAGAAGCTTGGCAAATCTCACTCTAAGCTTGAAAAGGCTCACTCCTATCTCATCGAGCAAGTCAAAATAGAGGAAGCCAAGAAGGAGCAAGTGATTATGTCTTGTGATGTGGGACAAACATGTGATATTATTGATGAATCTTTTTATAAACCCGGTGTAGTTGCTCCCACTAATACTTCTTGTGGCACTACTACTTCTACTTCACCTTTGAGTGATGGTCTCACTTGTGATGCCTCACTAATGGTGGAAAATAAGACCCTCAAGAAGGAGGTGAATGAGCTCACTTATGCCTTAGGCAATGCCTATGGTGGAGATGCCCGCTTGCTAAAGTGCTTGGGTAGCCAAAGGTTTTCTCTCAACAAAGAGGGATTAGGCTATACCCCCAAAAAAGGCAAGGCGGCCTTTGTCACTCCCAAAGTTAGCTTTGTGAAGGGCAATAGTCAGTTTTGCAATAGATGCAAGCAAGTTGGGCATGTAGAGCAATATTGCAAGATTAACAAGAACAATCTACCTAATGTATCCTCAATTAAATTTGATTCTTGTTATATGCTTATTAAGGGTGCCAATGGTGTGAAGGCTAAGTTCATTGGTACACCAATTGTGGGCCCAAAGAAGAAGGCCATTTGGGTACCAAAGACCTTGGTAAATAACCTTCAAGGACCCAAGCAAGTTTGGGTACCTAAAAAGAATTGATCTTCTTTTGTAGGTAAATTATAAGGCCGGAGGAAGGCATTGGGTGCTTGATAGTGGGTGCACATAACACATGACCAGTGATCCAAGGATGTTCAATTCAATCAATGAAAATAAGAGTAATAGGATTTATAGTATCACATTTGGTGACAATGGCAAAGACAAGGTCAAAGGGCTTGGTAAGATTGCAAATATCCAATGACTTGAGCATTTCTATTGTGCTACTAGTAGAGAGCTTGAACTTCAACCTATTGTCGGTAGCTCAATTGTGTGATCTTGGTTTCAAGTGCATATTTGGTGTGGATGATGTAGAGATCATAAGTATAGATGGCTCTAACGTGATATTCAAAGGATTTAGATATGAGAATCTATACTTGGTTGATTTCAATGCTAGAGAAGCTCAATTGTCAACATGTTTGATCACTAAGTCTAGCATGGGTTGGTTATGGCATAGAAGGCTTGGTCATGTTGGAATAAAACAATTGAACAAGTTGATCAAGCATGACTTAGTTAGAGGCTTGAAAGATGTCACATTTGAAAAGGATAAGCTATGTAGTGCATGTCAAGCTGGAAAGCAAGTTGGTAACACACATCCTAAGAAGAGCATGATGAGCACATCTGAGGCATTTGAGTTGATGCATATGGACTTGTTTGGACCAACCACATACACTAGCATTGGTGGAAACAAATATGGATTTGTGATTATGGATGATTTCACTAGATACACATGGGTGTTCTTTCTTGTTGACAAGAGTGATGTATTTGCAACATTCAAATCATTTGTCAAGGGCATTCACAATGAGTTTGAAACAACTATCAAGAAAGTTAGAAGTGACAATGGTAGTGAATTCAAGAACACTAGAATTGATGAGTTGTGTGATGAATTTGGAATTAGACATCAATTCTTGGCCAAGTACACTCCACAATCAAATGGCCTAGTTGAAAGAAAGAATAGAACTTTGATTGATATGGCAAGATTAATGTTAAGTGAGTACAATGTGAGTCATTCATTTTGGGCCAAAGCAATCAACATGGCTTGCTATTATAGCAACCGACTCTATTGTCACCCCATGATGGAGAAGACACCTTATGAGCTATTGAATGGAAGAAAGCCCAACATAGCATACTTTTGGGTTTTTGGTTGTAAATGCTATATATTGAAGAAAGGCACTAGATTGAGCAAGTTTGAAAAGAAATGTGATGAAGGCTTCTTGCTTGGTTACTCCACTACTAGCAAGGCATATAGAGTTTGGAATTTGACTAGTGGTACTCTTGAGGAGGTTCAAGATGTAGAATTTGATGAAACAAATGGTTTCCAAGAGGAAGATGAGAATCTAGATGATGTAAGAGGCACTCAATTGGTCAATGCAATGAAGAACATGGACATTGGTGATATAAGGCCTAGAGAGGTGATTGATGTTGAAGAAGACAAGAATCAAGTGCTCTCTAACTCAAATGTGCAAGCGAGTGGTTCTCATGATCAAGTTCAAGCAAGTACTAGTCATGACAAAGTGCAAGATCAACAACAAGTGGCTAGTTCATCATCTCAACCAAGTGATCAATCAAATGCAAGCAATCAAGTGCAAGTGCTTCAACCAACCAATGTTGCAAGAGATCATCCATTGGACACTATCATTGGTGATATTTCAAAAGGTGTGCAAACTAGATCAAGATTGACTTCATTTTATGAGCATTTCTCATTTGTGTTATCCATTGAACCTAAGAAGATAGATGAAGCTTTGATGGATGTTGATTGGGTGAATGCTATGCATGAAGAGCTAAACAACTTCACAAGAAATCAAGTATGAGAGTTAGTTGAGAGACCTAAAGATCATAATGTGATTGGAACCAAGTGGGTCTTTTGGAACAAGCAAGATCAAGATGGGATAGTAACTAGGAACAAAGCAAGATTAGTGGCTCAAGGTTACACTTAAGTTGAAGGTCTTGATTTTGGAGAAACATATGCCCTGGTTGTAAGATTAGAAGCAATTAGGATCTTGTTAGCCTATGCTTGTGCCCATAACATCAAGTTGTACCAAATGGATGTGAAGAGTGCATTTCTCAATGGGTATATCAATGAGTTTGTGTATGTTGAGCAACCTCCCGGTTTTGAAGATGAAAAGAAACCCAACCATGTTTACAAGTTGAGAAAGACTTTGTATGGATTGAAACAAGCACCTAGAGCATGGTATGAGAGATTGAGGGATTTTCTGCTATCTAAGGGATTTAAGATGGGAAAGGTTGACACCACTCTCTTCACCAAGAAGCTTGGAAATGACTTGTTTATAATGCAAATCTATGTTGATGATATCATATTTGGGTCAACAAATCAAGATTTTTGTGAGAAGTTTGGCAAGATGATGGCAAGTGAGTTTGAGATGTCTATGATTGAAGAGCTTAGTTACTTCCTTGGTCTTCAAATCAAGCAAATGAAGAATGGCACATTTATGAGTCAAGGCAAGTATATCAAGGACATGCTCAAGAAGTTTGGAATGGATGATAGTAAAGCTATTAGTACACCAATGGGGACAAGTGGAAGCTTAGATAGTGATGCTAGTGGCAACATGGTGGATCAAAAGATGTATCGGTCTATGATTGGAAGCGTACTCTATGTGACCGCATCAAGGCCAGATGTGATGTTTAGTGTATACATGTGTGCTAGATTTCAAGTCTCACCAAGAGAAAGTCATTTGAAAGCAACAAAGAGAATATTGAGGTACTTGAAGCATACACAAAATGTTGGATTGTGGTATCCTAAAGGAGCCAGATTTGAGTTGATTGGATATTCGGACTCTAATTATGCGGGATGCAAAGTTGAGAGAAAGAGCACATCGGGCACATGTCAACTATTGGGAAGATCACTTGTGTCTTGGTCATCAAAGAAGAAAAATAGTGTGGCACTTTCAACCGCCGAAGCGGAGTACATTTCGGCCGGTAGTTGTTGTGCACAAGTACTTTGGATAAAGGCCACTTTGAATGACTTTGGAATCAAGTTCAAGAAAGTGCCATTGCTACGTGACAATGAGAGTGCAATCAAGTTAACCAATAATCCAGTTCAACATGCAAGAACAAAGCACATTGATGTCCGCCACCATTTCATAAGAGATCACCAATAAAAAAGGGACATTTGCATTGAGAGTGTAGGCACCGAAGATCAACTTACCGATATATTCACCAAGCCATTGGATGAGAAAAGGTTTTGCAAGCTAAGGAATGA
The DNA here is from genome assembly GCF_019320115.1 of Miscanthus floridulus. Classification (NCBI taxonomy): domain Eukaryota; kingdom Viridiplantae; phylum Streptophyta; class Magnoliopsida; order Poales; family Poaceae; genus Miscanthus; species Miscanthus floridulus. The sequence goes on along the minus strand of NC_089587.1, from coordinate 111,683,359 downwards.
GTTGAACATATTGGATTTCTCAAATATGTGTTGATGTACCCCCCCCCCACTTATATGACATGCCTCTCCTTCGAGCAATCCAAGGTAAAAGTTGATTGGCATGGCATACATCCTTGCTAAGGACATGTTTAGTGCATCTAGTCATCTCTCATATTTAATAGGCTCATTCATGGAAATCAAATGAATTTGATGATTGTATGGTACCACTATTGCTTCTATGCTTATTTTGATCTAGTAGTAGCATATGACATGTTTGTGGACTTATAAACCTAGTGTTTGATCTAGAAAATGAGCTCTAAGTGTTTAACTCAACATGGCACAAGATAACCCTTATTTGGAGGTGTGAAGAAGCTTGTCCTTGGATCAAACTGAGTTAAATATCTTTGGCAAGTATTTTAGATTGAACCAAATTTGGGAAAATGATGCTCACCCCATTGATTGACATTGATAATCCTAACCTATCTATAATTTAAACCTTTGTGGTCATTGATGACAAAGGGGGAGAAATAGTGTACAAAGATAGTGAAAAGACAACAAAGGAGGATTTGACATAGGGGGAGAGATATGACAAAGAAAGGGGATCAATTAACATTTTGAGCACACAAGTAGGGGGAGCAAGCTCATGAACTTGTATGGTGCATTTGAATGTGAATTTCATATGTTTACTTGCATAGCACAAGTTTTAAATATCAATATCTATGCTTGTGTGGTGTATGCTCGTTGTAGGTTTGAATGATGAAATGAAAAACAAGCATGCATAGGTTATCTAGTGATTTCATTTCCAAGTGGTATAGAGCTAACCATAATGCTAACAATGGTATATTGGTGCACTCCGATTGGTATCACGCTTCAAAGGTCCATATCTTATACCTTAGCATCATTTGGTAGAAATTATCTTCTATATTTTCTATCTAAGCATATGTGCAAGCTTCAATCCAAATTCTTAGCACATATGTAGGGGGAGCAATTGCTACCATTTGGAGTTCATGAAACTTGTCCATATTCTTTTATACATAGTAAATATGCATGGGCAAGCAACATGGATTCAATTAAATTTCAATTCATATCTTTGAGAAAGGGTTTCATCAATTACCAAAAAGGGGGAGATTAAAAGCTCTAGTTTGGTTTTGGTGAATTGATGAAACCCTAAGTGTTAACCTAGTTTATCAAAGTGTTCATGAGATAGGTAGCACATTCCAAGTGGTGAAGCAAATGAAGATCATGACATGATGATGATGATTCAATAGTCATGATCAAGTGCTTGGACTTGAAAAGAAGAGAAAAACAAAAGGCTCAAGGCAAAGGTATAAATTGTAGGAGCCATTTTGTTTTAGTGATCGAGACACTTAGTGAGTGTGATCACAATTAGGATCGATAGTTGTACTATTAAGAGGGGTGAAACACGCATCGAAATATGGTTATCAAAGTGCCACTAGATGCTCTAACTCATTGCATATGCATTTAGGATCTAGTGGAGTGCTAACACCCATGAAAACATTTGTGAAAATATGCTAACACACGTGCAAAAGGTGATACACTTGGTGGTTGGCACATTTGAGCAAGGGTTAGGAACTTCACCGGTGGAGTGTCTGCCCATAGAGTGCGGATAGTCCGATGATGCCACCGGTGCTCTATATAGAAAAGACGGAGGTCACTATAAGTGACCGGACGCTGGTGTCGGTAGGACAAGCGCATCCGGTCAGTGGTAGCAGTGAGTGTGCGGTTTTGGTCTCATGACCGGACGCTGGCATGAGAAATGACCTGATGCTCAGGGCCTGAGTCTAGTCAGTATGATGTATGATGACATATGTAGCGCACAGGGGAGACGTTGAGTGATCAGACGCTAGATGAGTCCGGTCGAGCATGACCGAACGTGTCCGATCGTGGATTTTTGTGAATGGATGCTTAATAGAAATGACCGGACGCTGGGTTCTGCTTCCGGTCACTTGCAGCACGTCCGATCACAACTTAAATGTACCGACGACCGTTGAGATTGGGCGATCAGCGTTGGAAGTAGGGGACACATGCATGGCACACATCCCGTGACTAGACGCTGGGGTCCAGCGTCCGGTTGATCTGACCGGCGTGTCCGGTCATCATGTTTTCTAGTGGACTAAGGAGCCAATGGCTCTTTTTCATGGGGGCTTCTATTTAAGCCCCATGGCCGGCTCAAGCTCACTCTCTTGGTCATTTGCATTGACATAGCAACCTTATGAGCTTAGCCAAAGCCCTCCCACTCATCTCCATCATTGATTCATCATCTTTGTGAGATTGGGAGAGAATCCAAGTGCATTGCTTGAGTGATTGCATCTAGAGGCACTTGGTATTTGTGTTTCGCTGTGGGATTCACTTGTTACTCTTGGTGGTTGCCGCCACCTAGATAGCTTAGAGCAGCGAGGATCGTTGAGCGGAGATTGGTGATTATCTCCGACTCCGATCGTGGTGATTGTTAGGGGTCTTGTCCCTTCTTCGGCAAAGCACCGAAAGGTAACTCTACTGGATTGCTCATGTCATTGAGTTACCTCACTTGTGGGTAGGTTCTTGCGGTGTCCAATTGTGTGGATGAGGTTCATGCAACACCTCTTAGCCACCAAACCACCAACTGTTGGTCGACACAACGAGGACTAGCGTGCCGGCAAGCACGTGAACCTCAGGAGAAAAATTAGTTGTCTCTTGCCCTTTGGTATTCTCCCGGTGATTGATTTAGTATTCATCTTGTGATTGGTTGACTCCTCTACACGGTGGTATAATCACCCTACTCACTTATTTATATTCTTGCAAACTAGTTGTAGCAAGCTCTTTAGTGTAATTAGAATTGAGAGCTTGCTTTGTTGTTTTAAGTTCATCTAGTGGAGCTCTTTAGTGTAGTAAGTGTGAGAGCTCTTAGTGAGTAGTGGCATAGCAAATTGTGTGTCTAGAGATCATAACAATTAGAATTGTTGGATAGGGGCTTGCAACCCTTGTAGAGCTAGAGCAAGTTTGCATTTCGCTATTTGTTATACTAATCAAATTGCTATAGTTGATTTGTAGATTTTTAAAAAGGCTATTCACCCCCCTCTAGCCATATTAGGACCTTTCAACGGCATCTAGCGACCGGACGCTAGGGACCATGCGTCCAGTCGGTTGGACCTGCACGTCTGATTGCCCCGTGTTTGCTTACAGTAGGGAGCCAAAAGCTCTATTTCAAGGGGACGCCTATATAAGGTGTTTGGACAGCTCTAGCTCACTCTCTTGGCCATTTGCATTGACATAACAACTAGAATTGTTGGATAGGTGGCTTGCAACCCTTGTAGAGCTAGAGCAAGTTTGCATTTCGCTATTTGTTATACTAATCAATTTTCTCTAGTTGATTTGTAGATTTTTAAAAAGGCTATTCACCCCCCTCTAGCCATGTTAGAACCTTTCAACGGCATCTAGCGACTGGATGCTAGGGACCATGCGTCCAATCGGTTGGACCTGCACGTTCAGTCGCCCCATGTTTGCTGATAGTAGGGATCCAAAAGCTCTATTTAAAGGGGACGCCTATATAAGGTGTTTGGATAGCTCTAGCTCACTCTCTTAGCCATTTGCATTGACATAGCAACCTTGTGAGCTTTGCCAAAGCCCTCCCACTCATCTCCATCAATGATTCATCATCTTTGTGAGATTGGGAGTGAATCCAAGTGCACTGCTTGAGTGATTGCATCTTAAGGCACTTGGTGATTGTGTTTCACTGTGGATTTTGCTTGTTACTCTTAATGGTTGCCACTGCCTAGATAGCTTGGTGCAGTGAGGATCGTCGAGCGGAGGAAGGTGTTTGTCTCTAGCTCCGATCATGGCAATTGTGAGGGGTTCTTGACCTTTCTCCATTGGAGAACCAAAAGGTACTCTAGTAGATTGCTCATGGCTTGTGTGATCCCCATCTTGTGTTGGTTGTGTGGCACCTGATTGTGGGTTTTACATGTGATGCCTATTAGCATGTGAACCTCCAAGTAGGTGAATCAACACAACGGGAACTAGCTTGCCGGCAAGCAAGTGAACCTTGGTGAAAAATCATTGTGTCATCTTCTCCCGAAGATTTCTTGGTATTCATTGTAATTGATTGACTTCATCTTGTGATTGGCTCATTCCCCGACACGGCGATATAACCTCACAACCCTAATCTTGCATTTACATTCCTAGTGTAGCTAAACTCTTTAGTGTAATTAGCTTTAAGAGCTAGCTTGTGTCAAGTCTAGTGGTTAATGAGGCTCTTTAGTTAGTCTTTGAGAACTCACTAACTTAGTGGTAGTGACATAGCCTCTCTTATGTGCATTAGAGATTATAGCAACTAGAATTATGGATAGGAGGCTTGCATTTTTATTAGGCTAACGCAACACTCGCTTCGTCGTTTAATTGACTAACCACTTGGCTTAAGTGTTGTTATAGAAATTTTTATAGGCTATTCACCGCCCTCTAGCCATTAGGACCTTTCAAGTGGTATTGGAGCCATGGTCTCCATGATTTGAGGCTTAACAACCTTCGGTGTTAAAATGGCTCAAATCAACAACACCAAGAAGCCACCCCAATTTGATGGCTCAAATTATCCTTATTGGAAGGCAAAGATGACAACATACATCAAGTCAATCAATAGAAAGGTGTGGAAGGTGGTAGAGACCAAGATTGAGGTAGCCAATGGCAAAGCTCCCACCGCCACCGAAGAAGTGCTACTCCAAAACAATGGCATTGCTCTTAGTGCTATTCATGACGCTTTGGATGAGAGAACATTTGAGCAAATCAAGAACATTGAGATGGCTCATGAGGCATGGAAGAAGTTGGAGGAGTCATTTGAGGACACTTAATCCATGAAGGGTGCAAAGGCATATGTTCTCAAGGAGAAGTTTGCAAGTTTTAAGATGAAGGAAGATGCACTATGCCAGTTTTGGACATCACTGCTGGCCTCATCACTGTCGGATTTGTGACAACCGGCAGTGATGTACCTTCATTGTTGGTTATGAGCTTGAAAATGAAAAATTGATTGGGGCTGGGCTAAAACCGGCAGTGAAGGATGACATCACTGCCGATTTGTGGCTTGAACCAGTAGTGTTTTGGCGACCACTCATCACTGTCGGTTTAAGCCAAGAGATGATAGTGATTGGGCTCTATCACTGTTGGTTCTAGCCAAGAACTGATGGTGATAAGCCTACAACACAAAAAGGCAACAGACGTCCTCTCCTTCCTCCTCTCTTCCATCCCAAGAATAGAGGCACACATTTAGGCCCTTCCCTCCATTGTTGCGGCTGCTCTTCACCATGAAGCTAGCGCTTGGATTTTGAAGAATGGCTTGATTTTTTTGCCTTAAGGTTAGTAACAAACATCCACTTCTTTGATTTTGTTGCTTAATTAGCTTCGTTTTGATGGCTACATTGCTTGATTCTCATTCTAGTTCTTTCTCCAATCTAGAGAGCACTTTTCCAATTGGACATTTGTGCAAGGCTCAAATTGTGGTGAATCCACATCATCCAAAAGGTTAGTGTCTATGAATACATTTAAATACCTAGCTAATTATTCCATGGTGGTCAAGATCATCATTGTTAGTATGTGATGCTATAATTAGTTCTTAGAAGTAGAGTAGAATAGATGTTCTTCATTATTGTACAATAATTGTTTTTACTACGATTTTTAATTTACAGGGCTGGGGCTACCAATTTTAATTTTCTAATAATTAGTGTACAATAATATTTTCCAAAAATGGTACATTCGAGCTACAATTGTTGTTCATGAAGCTTGATTTCTTATTAATTCTTTGTAATTATTGTCTTAGTATTTTTTGTGCAGAGATGGATCGAGAGTGGATGCATCTGTCCCAAACGGACAAGAGGTACATGCATGGTGTTAGCTAGTTTATCACTGATACCAAAGCCCATGCTAGGAATGGGAACCTTGTCTTCTGCCCATGCAAAGATTGCAAGAATCAAAGGAACTTTCGTCAAATTGAGTCTATATGATCGCACTTGATTACTAGGGGGTTCACACCAAACTATACGATATGGACCATGCATGGTGAGGTTGGTGTGAATTTCTGTAGTAAAACGATGATGATGTGGACATGCCTGACGTAGCCATCTATGATGCTGACGAGGAACCCGGTGTCAATATGGAACCTATGGCCACATTTAATAATGTGTTTAGGAACACGCTAGCTGATGACACCGAGGATAATGATGGCATTTCTCAGCTGCTACATAATGTAGAGACCGGATGTCTTAGTGAAAGATAGCTGAGAAAACTAGAGAAAATGAGACAAGATGGCAAAACATCATTGTATAGGAATTGTCCAATGGGCAAACTAGAAGCTGACATCATGCTGTTAGAGTTCAAATCGACAAACAGATTGAACGATAAAGGCTTCGATCAGTTGTTAGGTATAATAAGGAAAATGCTCCTAGAAAAAAATGAGTTACCAGAAAAGACATACTTGGCCAAGCAAATGATCTACCCCATCGGCCTCGAGGTTGAAAAAATCCATGCGTGTTCCAATGATTGCATATTGTAGCGTGGAGAAAAATACAAAGACTTGGACAAGTTCCCCAAGTGTGAAGCTCCATGGTACAAGGAAGGGCCGTTAGATGAGGGTACCAAGACTAGAGGAGGTCCCGTAAAGGCCATTTGGTATTTCCCTATAGCTCCTCGGGTGCATAGGTTGTTTGCATGTGCAAAGTCAGCCAAGCTGTCGCGCTAACATGGCGAAGAGTGTAAGAAAGATACAATGATGAGGCACCCCACCGATGGGCATGATTGGAGGACTATCAATACTATATTCTATAAGGACATTGGTGGAGAGGTAAGGCACCTTTGGTTTGCTTTGAGCACAGATGAGATGAATCCTTTCGACCAGGTTAGAAGCAATCATAGCACCTGGCCAGTGACACTCTGTATATACAACCTTCCACCTTGGGTCTATATGAAGCAGTCGTACTTCTAGATGCCACTACTAATCCAAGGGCCAAGACAACCTGGGATGATATTGATGTGTTTCTAGAACCAGTGATCGATGAACTAGTGGAGATGTTTGAAAAGGGTGTGCCGGATGTTTGGGATGAGTACAAAAAGGAACATGTCATGATCAAGGGAGTACTTATCGCTATAATCACCGACCTGCCAGGTCGAGGTTCGTTGTCCAAAGAGAAGACAAAAGGCTATACTGGATGTGTTGAGTGCTTGGACGACACCGATGCGGTAAATCTGCCAAATAACTCAAAGATAGTTTATATGGGACACCATAGGTTCCTACCTAAGGATCACCCTTACCGCGGGAACAGAAAAGATTTCAATGGTACTATTGAGAAATGCTTAGCTCCAAAATATCGAGATGGGCCTACGATACTTTGAGAACTCAATAAACTGGAGCGTGTCCTTGGAAAGGGGGACAATGCAGTAGCAACGCCTAATGGGAGCGTTTGGAAGAAAAAATTGGTTTTCTAGAAACTACCTTACTGGCCATTTCTGAGTGTACGCCACTGTCTTGATCCCATGCACATCACCAAAAACATGTGCACTAACACTCTTAACACCTTGATGGGCACTGGGGGGACATCAAAGGATTCAATAGCCACATTCCTAGACATGCAATGCTTGGGAATCAGGAAGGAGCTACATCCTGTGGAGCTAGAGAATGGCCAGTTTGAACTTTTGGTTGCGTCATGGACATTGAAGAAGAAAGAAAAGCATGCGCTTATTTCTTTCTTCAATGAACTCAAAGTCCGGACAGGCTACTGTGTGAACCCAAAGAGGCTAGTGAACATGAGAGAACTCAAGTTCAACTATGGCCCTATGAAGGCCCATGACTATCATGTCATTATGACTCAGTTGCTCCCTGTTGCCCTGCATGGTATCCTCCCCCCAAAGGTCTGCACCCCAACCATAAAGCTTTGCTCGTTCTTCAACACGATGTCAAAAAAGGTCATTGATGTGTCCACACTAGAGCAGCTGTAGTGGGACATTGCCGAAACTCTCGTTAGGCTTGAGATGCATTTCCCGCCGACTTACTTTGATATCTCATTGCATCTGCTCATTCATCTTGTTGGCCACATTAGAGCCCTTGGCCAATGTACCTGCATTAGATGTTATAGAATCTTGTTAGGCTTGAGATTGATGAAAGTTTTCAGGAAGTATGTTAGGAACAGATTCTGGCCAGAAGGGGGCATGGTTGAAGGATGCTCAACGGAGGAGGCCATTGAGTTCTACACATATTATTTGGACATCAAAAGGGTTGGAGTTCTAGAATCTCGTCACGAGGGAAGACTACGTGGCAAAGGAATGATCGAGGAGAAATCTGTTATAGTAGATGACCCTATTTCTTTTAGATAGGCACAGTTTGCTGTTCTCCAGCAAGCCAAGGGTGTGATGCCATACATTGACGAACACAGTCAATCGCTGTAAACTCTGTATCCGAGCAGGTCACAAGCTTGGCTAGATAAAAAACATAAGGAGGAATTTGTCAACTGGTTGCGACGTCGCTTGCTTGAAATAAAGTTGGGTAATCAACTAGATGCCTTAGCCAAGGGACCTTTGAGTACATATCTTAAGTACCAAGGGTATGAGATCAATGGATTCACATTTTACACAAAAAAGCAAGATGGAAAGAGCACATACCAAAATTGTGGTGTTCGTTTTGATGCTCACGACAAAAACGACAATGTGCAGGCGACATACTATGGTTTCATAGAGGAGATATAGGAGCTAGCCTATGGTCCATTAAAGACAGCTCTTTTTCGCTGCCAGTGGGTCCAGCTCGAGAAAATCAACACTGACAGTGAAGGCTTCATTACCATTGATCTCACTAAGACCACATACAGAGACGACCCCTTCGTCCTTGCAAGAGATGTTATGTAAGTCTTCTATGCAAGGGACAACAAGACAAAAGGAAGGCTAAAAGTAGTCCTAGAAGGGAAAAGAAAGATTGTCGGTGTCGATGGAGTGACAGACAAAGAATACTACAAGGGCTATCAGAAAATGCCTCCATTCGGGGCGAACGTACCCCTACCTATCTTTCAAGAGGGTGATGAACCTGCTTACATACGGCTTGATCACAATGAGGCCCTCATTGTTGATGCACCTAAAGATAGTTAGATTATTGTTAACTATGTAATCATTATGCAGATGTTGTATTAGTAATTCACACTGAATACCTAATTTATATTTTGTGCGCATCTCTATAATTTAATTATTGACTATGTAATCAAATATTGAGATGATGTTCATAAACACTATTATTTGATAATTATAGACTATTAATTAATTATCATAGAATTAAATAATTAAGACACAAATTTTTGTGTTATTTTAGAATATAAACTAACTGTATTATTTCTATTAATAAATAAATAAAGAAAAGCAAACTAACCGAACTCCCTATCCTAGCTCAGTGGTTAAGGCCATGCACTCTGTACTCTAAAATCCGCGCTCCAATCCTAGGTGGGCAAAACTTTTTTGATTTTGCATTTATTATTTAGTAGTGCATTACGATCGGATAAAATAAAAAGAACAACTAATTCTAACGTAATCTCTATTCTAGCATAGTAGTTAAGGCTCCAAACTAAGAACCCTGAGACCTAGGTTCGAATCCTAGGCTTGGGATTTTTTTATATTTTTTATAAAAGGCTACGAGACAGTGATTTTTTAAATATTTTGTTACTAAAATGCTGCGATGGCGACAGGGCCCTTCACTATCGGTTTTGGTTTTAAAACCGGCAGTGATAGCGCTACGATGGTAGGCTCCAAACTGATAGTCATTTTTTATATTTTTTTACTAAAAGGCTATGATGGCGACAGGGCCCTTCACTGTCGATTTTAGTTTTAAAACCAGCGATGATAGGTTCTATCACAGTCGATTGCTCGAACTGACACAAAAGGCCCCATTCGCTGTTGGTTTTTAAACTAAAACCAATAGTGATGTGTAGATGCTCCTCACATGCCAACAGTGCTCCCACTGACCACAACAGTAGGAAAACTACTCCCACCTACCCCAACAACTTTAGTTCAGAAACAAAAATGTACCACGAATGCTAGCCCCCTATAAAATGGCCCTCGTCCAGGAGCTAGCCTCTCCATGCATGTTGGTTTCAGCCAGGCCTTATCAGCTATGATACAATATTTTCCTCTCACAATAAACCACAAATATCGTTATGCGTCGTAGTCTACCAAAATGGTGCACACAAGAGGTACTAAAAGAATGCTACTGAAGATAGAGCAATGCCAAAGATTAGAGATGCCATGAGGTTCACAGTGCCATCCGCTACGGTGTGCATCTAGAAAAAGGCCATGTACAGACAAGGCGGATTCATCGATGCCACCTTGTCATATCCAACCGGTATAGCTCGTAGACCATCTCGGTGCTGCTGTTTGCCCCTAGTTGGTGCTAGAAGAATGCTACTGAGGTGGTTGCATTATAATGTGTTGATACACATTGATTGTAACATTGACCTGTACGCAAATAGGTCTTTGTTATCGTATATGTAATTTTAGTGTAAGGTCTTTGTTATCGTATATGTAATTTATTTATAATATTTTTGTTATTTTTTATGTATTTCATTACTATCTAAATAAATATATTGTTGTTGTTAAAACTTTCCCACTGTACTATCTAAATAAATATATCCTTTACATATATGTACCTTCACTGTCGGTTCTACTTACAAACCGACAATGATATTAACTTTCACTGTCGGTTCTATTTAAAAACTAGAAGTGATATTAACTTTCACTATCGGTTCTACTTAAAAACCGATAGTGATGTCCATGCCCCCCTATATAAAACAAACCAAAAGCCACATACATCGATCCCACCCACCCACGAACACTCAATCTTATTTTTCACGTTTCACTCTCACTTCTTAAGAAATCCACTCTCTCTCTACGTGATTTGGTCATGCCTCCTGCATTTTTCAATGTCATTGATATGTTGTCTTCTCCAATATTCTATCTATATTCATTTGATCCATATTTATATTCATGTTTGTTTGCATTCTACATTTATATATATTCTTATTCCTTGCATTCGATCTATATTTAATTATGTTGCCATATTTTACTTGGAAGAATTTTTTGTGCATATATTTTATGTTCATATTTTTTTGGCATTTTATCAATCAGGTGGTATGAACAACGGACCTCCCCCACCCCAAGAACCAGGTTTTCTCCCTGGCGATGAGCCATTCGCTCCTAATGTGGTCATTCCATGGTTCCCTATTTTAGCTATTGTATGAAATATTTTCCAACATCTTTTGTTTTTTTATGCTAACAAATAAGTGTAATTAGTTTAATATCATTGTTGCATACATATATGTCACAAACTATATCCCCAATAGATTGGCCGCAAACAGCACTTAGCTGGTTCTTTATCTCGGACATTGTTGAGAACATGGCATCTAATGCAAGTGGTCGGCTATGGACATGTGAACTCAGTTTTTCCATCCCTTTGAGGGGTGCAAATCATCAGAACCATATCCATGAGATAGGAAGACAGAGCCCAGATGTGATAAGCGCCCAATTCAATGTCGTGCGTATCTGTTTAGAGGCACTTCGACGTATTTGCTATAATGTGCCTGATTTCTCGCACTTCCAAGGCACTTGCTTTGAATGCTGGTGATATCCCTATCCCGCAGGTAAGCGAATAGTTTGCCAGCTACAGCCGTGTGAATGTGGTAAAATGGTCACTTATACCTAAGTCATGGTTATTTGTTGTTTATTATTGTAATAACATTCTCTAATTTTTTTTCTTTTTCTCTGCATGCAGATTGCGCTCGAGGACCTTACCTATGCTGCATGTGACTTGTGGGCCGTTCTAGACCAAGCTACAAAGCAACTCGGATACGATTGGGACTTCTGCAATGGAAACCTCAGCCAACTCACTATAGAAGGATGCCAATACTGCATAAGGATTACTAACAGGGGCAGTGCTCATTCAGTAGGTTACATCTATGGCCGACCATTCTTTCGGTATTGTGAGGTACGAGAGAGTGCACTCATATAGGCATTGACCTTCATCGATACAAGCGGATACATAATCCATGACATCAATTACCATATATGGCTACAGAGGCATGTTAGTGTGCATGGCCCGATCGAACCCGGCAGTGATTCCGATAGTAATTAATGTTTATTTAGCTAGGTTTTTAAGGTCGTAGTTTAATTGAGTTCTAATTTTAATTTGTACGGCTTTGTATGTTTAATTATTGTCATGGATGTAATTCGTGTAATATTTGTTGGGCAACTAGAAATATACATTCCGGTGTCGTATTGGTCTCAAATTATTCTCAGGCTTGCACCTAACACAGGTGAAGAAAATACCAAGTTTGGGATTTCCTGGAGATGGTTTGCTACTTTCTGAGGTTTAATTCAATTTCCGCGTGGCGACACCAATTTATTATAGGTTGAACTGAGTCTATCCACGAAAAGATCCAGAATGGTACCAAACTTTTACACAGGCTCTAATGCGCCCTAGGGATAAAAATTTTGTAGAGATCGATGAAAAAATCTATTGGGTCCAAGATGTAATTCGTCCTCTTTTGTCTCATTCAGCATAGAGAAAAATATATTAATAAAAAAATGATCAAAAAAACCTTAGATCTTGTTTGGGGCCTTAATATAGGTATACATGCTTGTCAAAAAAATTCAAGCCATTTCGACATAAGCAGAGTACTCTTGGTCGGCAACATGTTCTGTTTATAGTGAAAAAAACAAGAACTCTTGGTCGGCAACATGTTCTATTTATAGTGAAAAAAAAAACACATTCTTCTACTAGTCACGGCATGTTCTATTTATAGTGAAAAAACAAGCACTATTGTTCGGCAACATGTTCTATTTATAGTGAGAAAAACAAGCACATTCATCTATTTGTCACGGCATGTGCATAATAGTAATAGCCACGGCATGTGCATATTGTAAATAATATGGAAAAAATAACGTACCATCGAGATTTTGTAGATAATTGAAATCGACTGCACCAAATTCATCTAGCGGCAAGTTTAAATCAAATCCTGTAACAATAGTCCTTTTGATATGAGAAACGATTGAGAGGAAGAGATAGCACGGTAGAAAATGGACAAGAGACGAACAAGTAATACCGTTGTCATGTTCCAACGGAGGGTCGTTGAGATCAAATGCAACGTCGCCGTCGTCATCGTCTTCTAATCGAACGTTGAGATCAAACGCAGGAAGAAAATTAGCCATTGTGCCGTAGAGTGGAAGAAGTAGATGAACAAGAGCTAAGCCATGTCGTATAGGATAGCAACAAGCTAAGAAGCAGGCAAGCTAGCTAGGCATGCAAGGAAGAAGCTAGGCGTGCAAGTAGTAGATGCAAGCGTCGGACTCCAAGCGTCGAAGCGTCTTAAATAGAATAAGCAGGACTCCAAGCGTTGTACTCGTGCGCGCCAGAATTGAAATGCCGTGAGCGCCAACGAAGCAAACGCGAAAAAAATAGCAGCAAACAAAGAAAACGAGAGCGACAACGGCCAAAATCGAAGATAACGTGCCCAAACCAGCCTACCGACGCGCCAAACCATCCCACCCGCACGTTCACAGTGCCATGCAATTTTTCCACAGACCCATGCAAAATCTTGTTAAAGCAAAAAAAACGCCGGCCAAGGGAGTCGAAGCCTGCCCGCAAGCCTCAAGTCCCACCCACCTGACCAGTCCAGCTACGAATCGTTCTCGTCTAGGAGTCACCCACAGACGTATTTAATAAGGGTAAACATAGAAAAATACCACTTAATTAATGACACCTTGGTAAGCACAATCATGTCCTAAACGACTTTTATTTCCTATATGGAGGGAGTATATATTCTTCACAGAGGTACATGAGCCTTTTCATCGAACCATGACTATACACATAGGTTATTAAGGTTTCTGTGGTTCATACGCATTCGGTATCGTATTGGTCTCAAACTTTTTCTTAGGCTTGCACATGCCATGTGTGAAGGAAACACCTAGTTTGAGATTTTTAGGAGATGGTTTGCTACTTTATGAGGTTTAATTGAATTTTCGCACGACAACACCATTTAATTACAGGTTGAACTGAGTCTACCCACGAAAAGATCCAAAATGATGCCAAACTTTTCCACAAGCTCTAATGTGCCCTAGGAATAAGAATTTTGTGGATGTCGATGAAAAAATCTATTGGGTCCAAGATAAAATTCACCCTCTTTTGTCTTAAATAAAAAACTGATCAGAAAAACCTAAAATCCTGTGTGGGGTCTTAATTTGGGTGTACATGCTTGCCAAAAAAAATTCAAGTCATTTCGACATAGGAATACACATGCTTCTATTTATTCAGTACATAAAAGAAATTTTTTAATATATATAAACATCACTGTCGGTTTCAAAAAAACGACAGTGATGAGACGAAATCGACAGTGATGCTGGTTATCACTATCGGTTTATTTTTAAAACCGGCAGTGATATATAAAAAATTAAAAAAAAATTGTGCCAGCCCTCGGGTTCGAGCTCGGGCTATAGAGTTCTAAGACTTAACCAGTGCGCTCGTATAGGATATGTGCTAAGGGTAATTTATTTTTTCTTTTTGACCTTTAGACCACTTAATAAATTATAAAATTAAACCAAAAAATTGGGCCACCTAGGATTCGAACACGGGTCTCGAGGCTAAGCTGTGGGGTCTTAACCGTTGAGCCAGTCAAAGGTATATGAAAGAAATGAAAAAGTTATCCTACTTAACCCCTAACTGCTACATCACATCACTGCTAGTTTGATGGCATGGGTTTGTGTGGCTGTTGTGTGTTCATAGTTGCCACTGTTTATATCAGGGCAATGGACAAGATTTTGACTCTGTTGAATCGCGACTTGTCCTGCTTATTCGTCTGATAAATCGCACATCAAACCCCAACTTGCATTTGGTCATTCACCATGCATGCTTATATTCTCTAGTCTCTAGATATATGTTACATAAAAAGAATTAAGGCAGTAGTATAAAGATATAGAACGAAAAAAGAGAGCAAAGGATCACCTAGAATACAAAAGTAACTGGATAAAATGATTTCATGTAGTATCATGAAACAAAAAAGATTGCATAATTTTAAATACGTAATTTTTCCCTCTTGTGGCTTACTGCTTACATGGAACTACAAAAGCATATATATACTATATATATTCTTTGTATGGGTTCATTTTTCCTACTCTTACGTGTACATACTCATTTATCAGTTTGAGTATGTTTATATACTCATTTTATGATACTCCAAATCATACCATGTGAATTTTTTTCAAAACAACCCATATTTTTTAATATGTTATTCTAATACTATGACAGTAGTATAAAAAATAAGTATAACCATATACTCAATGCGTACTTGACATACATACTACCATAGATGGTCTAGTATGATCATATACTTCGTCAACGTACACTTTGTAGGGTCATATACACCTTAAATCTAAAGATATACACATGGGAGTAGGAGTAACTACTCCCTGAGAATAGAAAATAATTTCTCTTCTCTGTATTCACACAAATATGAGTAATCTAGGCAATCAACACCAAAACTCCAGGGAGCATGTTATACTTTTTCATACATGTCTTTTTTTCATCGACACTCTACCAATTCAATTTGATTGATATTGCAACGCTTTGTCCATGGAGATAAGTACATGGGTGTAGAATCATTTCAATTTACTCTTAAATCACTAGCCAGAACCCCGTGGCAATTGCCGTGAGCTAGACAGAGTTAGCTAGCATTTTGGGTTTCCCCCCTCTAAAACAAATATGCATAGATTATTTGTGGCTTGCATAGGTAAAGGTAGCAAAAGAAACGGCGTCAATTCCACTTATTTCAATCCTTGTAACAAAAAGAAAATGGATAAACATATCTATGTCCCTAAATTAAAGCAAACATATACTAATAGATAATTGAGCAGAGCATGGCACAGCAGTGATGATAATGGAAGGAAAACGGCTAGCACAAAAAAATTGGGTCGCCTGGGATTTGAACATGGGTCTCGAGGGCTAAGCTGCGGGGTCTTAACCATTGAACCAGTCGGAGGTATTCGAAAGAAATGAAAAAGTTATTCTACTTAACCCCTGACTGCTACACCAACATCACTGTCGATTTGAGGATTGACCCAGCAGTGATATTTCCTCATCACTGTCGATTTAGACTTACAACCGGTAGTGATGAATAATTTTGCAAAGTCATTTAATAATTTATAAAATTGAAACAAAAAATTTGGGCCATATGGGACTCGAACACGGGTCTCGGGGGCTAAGTTACAGAATCTTAACCATTGAGCCAGTCGGAGGAATTCAAAAGAAAGGGAAAAGTTATACTACTTAACCCCTAACTACTATACCCCCACTACTGCCGGTTTGAGGAGTGACCCGGCAGTGATGGTTCCTCATCACTGTCGATTTATTATTAGAACCGACAGTGATGAAGCTCATTGGTATATAGCAAGACGCGGGTTGAAATCTTAAAAATCCATTTCAACCCCACGCCAACCCCTTCCCCCATGCCGCTAGAGCACCACCCCGCGCCAATGGGAACCACCATTCCCCATGCACCCGTCCATCGCCCCCACGTCGAAGCACAGCGCCGTCCGTGCCCTTGTTCCTCATCGCCGGATGTGCCCCTCCTCCTCCAAGCCTGCACTCCCACCGCCAAAGCCTTCAAGAGCGCGCAGACAGCTGCTTTCCCACCCCCCACGGTGAGTGCATGGCTCACTGCCATCTTTGTGTTTGATGGAATGCCCCACCGTCTTTGTGAGGCCTTTTAGTGATTGCTCAAGCTCGAGTTGAATTTGTTAATGAAAATGGCTATACTGAGCACATGTCCATTGTTGAAATATGTTTTTTATATAAATCTGAGCACATGTCCATGCCAATGACGATTGATTATATTATGAGGACTTCTCTATACCAAGCACATGTCTATGCTTATGATGGTTGTTTTTAATCTGAGCATTGATCCATTGCCAATGGTGTTTTCTTACTTCTTAGCACTGTCCATTTCCTATGATGTCAGTGCCGATGATAACTATATTTAATCTGAGTGTTTTCTCTCGTCTATGATGGCACTTAGACTAAGGTTATGATGCCTTAATATAATAGTTAGACTGAGGCTATGCTCATGTGCAATAATGATTTAATCATAAGTTGTAGTAACTATTACCGAGGCCATAGACATGTGTGCTATGGTCATGTGTTGTTATCTTTTTGATATAATCATAAGTTGTTGCAGATTCCACAGTCACGATTAGTGAGTGAGTGTGCGTTGCAGCCTAGTAGCTAGGAAGGAGCACCACACAGTGGTCCTATGATGCCACAACCTGCTCCATCCATGAGCACGCTTTGGGAATGCACCAACTGCTTGGTAGGTTAGCAGACAGCGGAACTAGATTTTTCATTGTAGTTGTTGTTCCGAATCACGACCACTTATGGAGATTCAAATTTCTCACCAGTTATATAACCCATTCTGATAACCGGGGATCAAAATCATGAAAATAGGTGTTTGTCTTTTTATGATACAGAGAGAACTTGGCACATGACCATGTTTCAAAGTTGTTATTAATTGTCTTAATCTATTAGAAACGCCCATATATTTATTGGAAATGGCTAGATACTATTTAGCTCACTTTGATAGCATCGGAGTGGACTACAATGTTGGTCCTCCTTAAAATATTATGTGTGTACAGTAAAAAAAAGTAATGGCATGTGATGCTGCATGTTAGCAAGTATGATTACTAAACTACATTGATCTCTGAATAATAAACAGTCCCATTATTAAGATAATTTTTTATCATGTCAAGCATAAAGAACATTAAATAGATTTAGTTTGGCCATATAACTTGAATAATAACTCTTGTTCAGTGAGTTACCATTACCACTTACCACATGCCAAAAGACTATAAATTGGAGCTCACTAGCCCAGGCTCAACAAGTTTATGCAACTCATATCTAAAAGGATGCCTATAACTAGATAGTGCTTCCCAAGCCTGAAAGGTGCTCAAGTTCATGTCTTAGGCTTGAACCACTGTAAAAACTTTTTGTCCCTCTTTCGGAACAGGGTGTAAGTAATAGCTATTTTCCAAACATTCCTATCTATGCAATGGTTGTGTATTATTCATAAATATATTAAATTTTATAAGAATACATCATGTTTGAATGACAACCTAATTTACTTAAATGTATAGGCAACCATGGCATGGTATGTAGTGCATATTGGTCATGTGCCTGGGATTTATCGAACCTGGGAAGATTGCTATGCTTAAGTCAATCGCTACCCTGGTAATTTGCACAAAAAAATACAACATAGAAGCTAAAGCTTTGAGGGCCTACTATAGTCATCTGGCCTACCTTGCAAACCATGGGCAATCGGCCTACTATGGTCCAATGAATGCAAACCATGGCCATCCACTGGCACTAGAGATTGAAGAGAAGCCACCCACCGAAGATGTGAAGATTAGGAGAATTGCTCCTTGGTCTTGGAAAGATGTCATGCTTTTATTTATGACTATGGTCATTGCTTTTCTTATTTGAAAGTTGATATAGGCTTAGATTCATAGAACAGTAGGTGGACTTTGTTGTATGTGTTCAATCAAACAATGAATTTGTTCTAGGTGAACATATGCTATTATTTGACTTTGTTGTATGAGGACTTATTATTAGACTTTGCATTAAACATATTATATATATAATATGAACATATGCTATTAGTAGTTGTCCACAGCCAAAACTAACCATGATCGTGTCATAGCCATGACTCATCGCCTGTTACCCCATCATCGAAGAACAGATCGACAACAAGAAGTGGCTGATATTGCTGGGACGGGAGAGCCGCATGATCCGACAAACGGTGACAGTGTCAATTAGGACGGTGAGAACGAGCAGACATGGACCCCGTCCGGCCTGCTTGATCTGGGTCAAAATGACCAAGATGGCCAGGTAACTTTGGTATCATGTGACTATATAGCCACACACACTAATCAATTGAGAGGGTCATAGCTTACTTGGTGTCTCCAGTAGGAGCCTCCGCCTACCGAGGAGGTAGAGGGTTCGGGTAGCAGGAAGGCCAGATCCAAATGAGGCGTGTCAAAGATTCCTGTTGGTGGGAATGCACACTAGCACATCACTGAGTTCGATGAATTTAGAGATCCACTCTCACCGCCTATAGCTTTGACCAAATACAAGACTATCCTTGGGTTACTTGTAAGGGACTTCATCCCGATTAGGTATAGAAGTGGATTGGGAAAGATGATGACTCGTGGAGGGTTCCCAAAAATAAGAAGGATTACATATGGGATATCAAGATCCTAGATTATTTCACTTTCCCAATGGAGTATGACAAGGAGTTAGTCAAGAAAAAAGCAAAAGAAATCATGGGGACATGCTTCAAGAATTTCAAGGGGACATTGTACAAGAATTTTGTCCTCTAAAATAAAGAGCCAGATTTTGATGGTGGATAGTTTAGCAAGCAGAAGGACTTCTAGCAGGATTTTAAGGAATACAGGTTATCCGAGGAGTACTTAGAACTGAGCAAGAAGAATAAGAAGAACTCACAGAAAGCGATGAATCCTCATCATCTCGGCTCTCATGGCTATGCCAAAAAGTTGCTAGAATTTGAAGCAGAACTTGAAAAGATGGATTGCCTTGCTGAGGAAGGCATTCAGGTTAAGACCGTCGATTGGGAGCCTAGATCGGTAATATACTGTATGGGGAGGAATGTACGTCACGCTGAGGATGGGAGCTTTAGCTCCACAAATCAACCCATGAGCGAACTCATCCAGAGGATCTCTCAGGTAACTGAGGAGGTGAGGCAAGGGACTCATACTTCTAATAGGGAGAAAGATGTGCTCACCCAAGCACTCAGAACCAAGGAGCACCCTAGTCACACTAGAGGAATTGGTGTTAGTTCCTTGGATACTAGCAATCCCCTAAGAATCTAACACTTACCTGGAGCTGCTCGAGGGGTAGAGCAGATTAGGAGGCAGAGTATTTGAGGCGACTAAAAGAGATGGAAGACAGAATAGACACATGGATTGATGTGACTAGTTGAAGCACTGAGTCCAACAAATTTTGCTGTCCAAGGGGTCAAGAGTACCACAAAACCCTACTCCTACTGCCTTTAGCCCATAGTTTAGGGGTCGCAGCAGCTACGGATCGACCCCTGCTCGACGAAGAAGATGTGAATGTGCCTCATCCGGTGGACGGCATCATTGAACCCATCAATGTCAAGTTGTACATCCGTTAGGAATGGATAAAGGACAAGGTGGCACTCGGCCAGGCCTGGCCTATGGGAGATGGGACCATTAATGGCCACCCAATTCTATAGGGGTACGCTCTCATCACCATTGACATAATACTTGATAAGAAGTATAACAAGCTACACATTGAGTACCCCACAGCTAAAGACAAGCCAAAACATTGATCCTAACAAGGGCTCTCAAGTGGCCTGGCGCAAGCGCTTCATTAAGCTTGGCCACCAATTGTCCTCTGATAATGAGGACGACTGTGAGTCTTCACCCACCCACGATGATCACTCACCATCTCCCAATAGAGATCACTCCCCTCCTCATCCCTTGCCATCACCCCCTGATAAGACAGAGGTCTCCTTCTATTCCTCCTCATCTGACTCCATCTTCATCAGCCCCTGAGAAAAGAGAAGACTCCTCCTCCTCCTCCTATCTTCATCAGCCCTGGGAAAATAGAATTCTCATCGTCATCCTCCTCCTCCTCCTCCACCTCAACCCAAAACAAGATCAAAGGCATTCTCGCAGTCGTAGATAAGGTCCTTGGATTCGGTCGCTAATGCTCCCAAAGTGGACCAATAAAAAAGAAAAAGGTCGTTCAGTGGCAGTGTTACAAACTTGATGGAAGGAAAATTTACAGCACACATCTCGAAGGAAGATTGTGTTAGTTTCTTCAATCGCTGTGCCTCATTGGCTCCGATGTTTGTTGAAGTCCAAATTTGAAAGGCAAACACCGAACCAGTACGCTACAATAAGAGCCGATGAAATACACAATGAAGATTTAAGGAAGATAAAGAAGTACATCGAAGACAACCCTGAATTAACCATGGAAGAGGCCGCATACATCTACTATGATGTACAAGGGATGGGAACACCAACAATGAAGTATGAAAGGGGAATCTTTTGGTTCCTGATGACGAGTATAAAAATTTGAAACCAAATATGCGCCTAGTTGCATGAATATTACATGACTCAAGCAATAGAGACAGGAGGACTTTGGTTTTGAGGTTATTATCCGTTCGCCACATGTTTTTCATTATCCTGAAGAAGAGAAGTTCGATGTCGAGTGGGAGTGCTTGTTTCAGCTATACCAGAAATGCTCTCTCGATTCACAAATGTTGACTATTGTGGACTATGTAAGTACCCTACATGAACGATATTATAATTAACTACTCTCTCGAGACACAAATTGTTAACTTTTGAACCAATTCCTATGATTTTATGTAGGTGTATAGCAAAATTTTGCATATTAAAAAGCAAATAGGATAACATAGGCTTCTTAGACCCCTTGCGAGTCAATGAGAAGACATGTTTAGGCCTCCATGGATATGACTGTGGAAGACTTGAAAGAGAGATTGATTGTTGTTTTCGATGAATTCAAGATGAAGAACAAAACCCACATACTTCTAGCCTACAACTGCGAGTATGTGTTCTCGGCTTTTAATATTATGCTTCTTTTTTTGTTAAGATTATTCGATAATTAGGATTCTGTGATTGCAACAACCATTTCGTCTTCATTTGCGTCAATCTTGCTAAAAATCTGATCGAGGTGTGGGACTCAAAGAAAAAACCATTTCATCATCTGGATGCACTGGAGGTAGTGCTGAATTAGTAAGTGATCCTAATAACATATTATTTTCTAGTCACACATACCGCTTTCTAATGTTTCTCCTTTTAATGTTGCATAGTGTTCGAAGAAGACATATCGGTGGGACGCATGTCCCATTCAAGGTTGTCGAAATGAAGGGGAAGTACCTAAAACAGCCGGCGAGAAATAATGAATGCTGGTTTTATGTAATGTGGGCAATGCTTAGCTACATCGACGGGAAATCAGAAGAAGCAGATAAGTTGGTGTGTATAATCCCCATTTCATTTTTGTCTGTTAATAATTCAACAAAATTATTTACTGATTCCTCTTTGGATATTATCTTTTTTAAATGACAGCGCAAGAGATATAACCATGAAAGGTTGTTAGACATGGAGATCATCGCACTACAATCGGAGCAGGCAAAATTCATCTTAGTCGAGGTCTTGAAAAAAGATGAAGTATTTTCCATCGCACAATCCGTGAAGTTCAAGGACCAGTATGGCCTAGAGTGGCTCGCTAGATTTATTGAATAAGTCCGAGAAGCATGCTTCATCTTATTGAATAATTTCTTTTTTATTTTGAGGGATCGAGTTCTTGATAAGAACATTTGAACTATAATCGTAACATTTATAAATATTGATGGACCTATCGTTTATGTAGCATATATAAAGTGAAACCTGATTCCACAAAAAAAATATAAATTAAAATAAATTATAAAATAATAAAATACTGAACGGGCCATCACTGCCGGTTAGCAAGCAAACCGGCAGTGTTGGTCACGATGGCACTACCGGCTTGAGCCATAAACCGGTAGTGTTGTTCGTAACCTTCACTGCAGGTTAGATACAAACGGATAGTATTGGCCAAGATGGACACTACTGGCTAGAGCCACAAACCGGTAGCGTTAGCTTATCCATCACTAGTCAGTTTTTGTCATAAACCGGTAGTGCTCGTTATGACAACACTACCGGTTAAAACCCAAACTGACAGTGTTGGTGGAACTAAACTCTGTTGGGTGGTCTAATGAACCGGCAGTGTTCATGGATCAGAACTCTATCCGGTTCTATAAAGAACCAGGTAATGAAGTTGAAGAACACTGCCCATTTGTAGAAACCGACAGTGATAGCTGACCATCATCACTGCCGGTATGGTTGTGCCGGTTCAAAATCCGACAGTGATGGGGTGTTTTGAACCAGGTTGTGAAGTGCTATTCTAACATAGTGATGAGAGTGTGCCAGAGATGTTTCATAGGCTTCAAGTGCTAGTCAATGATCTAAAAGCACTTGGAGAAGAAGTGAAGGACAAGGACTTCTCCCACAAGTTCTTGAGATGCTTACCTTCGAGATTTGGCACATTGGTCACTATTCTAGTTAGTAGTGGTTTGGACACCATGACACCAAACCAAGTGTTGGGAGATGTGATGACCGATGACACATATAAGGGATGATGATGAGAAGAAGAGAAGATAAAAAGAAGGATGACAATAAGAAGAGTGTGGCATTCAAAGCCACATCATCCAAGGGCAAGGCAAAGCAAGAATCATACAGTGAAGATGAAGATTTGAGCTTCGATGAGATAGATGATGAGAAGATGGCTCTCTTTGTGAAGAGATTTGGCAAGTTCATGGTGAAGAAGGGATACCGTGCTAGAAGGAAGAAGTCTTCATCCAAGAACAAAGAAGAGTCAAGAAGGTGCTTCAAGTGTGGAAGCAAGGATCATCTTATTGCTCAATGCCCATACAATAGCAATAATGATGATGATGATAAGAAGAGGAAGAAGAAGGACAAGAAGGAAAAGAAGGAGAAAAAGGACAAGATGACCTTCAAGAAGAAGAAGGATGGGTCATATGTGGTCACTTGGGATAGTGATGCTTCCTCAAGTGATGATGATGATAGTGACGATGACAAGACCACCAAACCGAAGGCTCTTGCAAGCATTGCTATCAAGGAGAAGCCTTGTCTCTTCAACACTCCATCATGCTTCATGGCTAACGCCACTAAGGTACAAACTTGTGATGATGGATGTGATGAGGAACATGATAATGAAAGTGAAAGTGACAATGATGATGAACCAACTAAGGATGAACTACTTGACATATTAGATGATGCTAAGGAACACTTTGACATTAAGAGAAGGGAATGAAAAGACTTGCGTAAGGAACTAAAAGCCCTTAAGCAAGCCTTTGATGAGCTCAATGCATCTCATGAGAGGCTAGAGTAAGCCCATGAGAAGCTTGGCATGGCTCACAAGAAGCTTGAAAAAGTTCGTTCCTCTTTACTTGATGAGCAAAATATGAAAGAGCATGTTGTAACATGTGATGCAGGCTTAACTTGTGATATAATTGATGAATCATTCTATAAGCCTATCATTGTTGCTCCCACTAACCCTTCTTGTACCACTTCCACTTATACCTCATCTAGTAGTGATGGTTTCACTTATGATGCCTCACTAATGGTTGACAATGAGACCCTCAAGAAGAAGGTTAATAAGCTCACTTGCGCCTTAGGCAAAGCCTATGGTGGTGAGGACCGCTTGTTATATGCTTAGGTAGCCAAAGAGCTTCTCTCTATAAAGAGGGATTGGGCTATATCCCCAAGAAAGGCAAGGCAGTCTTTGCTCCTCACAAGACTAGTTTTGTGAAGAACAACGGTCGGTTTTATAGTAATTGCAAGCAAGTTTGTCACATAGAGTAAAAATGCTTGAACAAGAAATCGCAAGCTAATGTATCCTCAATTAAGCTTGATTCTGTCTATGTTCTTACTAAGGATACAAATGGTGTGAAGGCTAAGTCTATTGGTGCACCATGGATGGGCTCAAAGAAGAAAGCCATTTGGGTACCAAAGAGCTTAGTAACTAACCTTCAAGAACCCAAGTAAGTTTGGGTACCTAAAAAGAATTGATCTTCTTTTGTAGGTCAATTAGTAAGTCCGAAGGAAGGCATTGGGTTCTTGATAGTGGGTGCACTCAACACATGACTGGTGATGCAAGCATGTTCAACTCAATCAACACCAATGATAGTAATGACTATGATAGTATCACATTTGGTGACAATGGCAAAGGCAAGGTCGAAGGGCTTGGTAAGATTGTAATATCCAATGACATGAGCATTTCCAATATGATGCTAGTAGAGAGATTGAACTTCAATTTTCTATCCGTGGCTCAATTATGTGATCTTGCATTTAAGTGTATATTTGGAGTAGATGATGTAGAGATTATAAGTGTAGATGGCTCTAACTTGATCTTCAAAGGCTTTAGATATGAGAATCTATACTTGGTTGATTTCAATGCTAGTGAAGCTCAGTTGTCAACATGCTTGTTCATTAAGTCTAGTATGGGTTGGTTATGGCATAGAAGTCTTGGTCATGTTGGAATGAAGCAATTGAATAGATTGGTCAAGCATGACTTGGTTAGAGGCTTCAAAGATGTTGTGTTTAAGAAGGATAAGCTTTGTAGCTCTTGTCAAGCTAGCAAATAAGTTGGAAACACCCATCCTAAGAAGAGCATAATGAGCACTAGTAAAGCTTTTGAGTTGCTGCACATGGATTTATTTGGGCCAATACAGTACACTAGCATCGATGGAAACAAATATGGCTTTGTGATAGTGGATTACTATACAAGATACACTTGGGCATTCTTTCTAGTGGACAAGAGTGATGTGTTTGTAACTTTTAAATCATTTGCCAAGGGCATACACAATGAGTTTGAAACAACCATCAAGAGGGTTAGAAGTGACAATGGCAGTGAGTTTAAGAACACTAGAATTGATGAGTTGTGTGATGATTTTGGAATTAGACATTAATTCTCAGCCAAGTACACTCCACAATCAAATAACATTATTGAGAGGAAGAATAGAACCTTGATTGACATGTCAAGATCAATGTTGAGTGAGTACAATGTAAGTGAATCTTTTTGGGCTGAAGCTATCAACATGACTTGCTATTGTAGCAACCGCTTATATTGTCACCCCTTGAAAGAGAAGACTCCTTATGAGCTCTTGAATGGTAGAAAGCCCAACATTGTATATTTTTTGATCTTTGGTTGTAAATGCTATATCTTGAGGAAAGGCACTAGATTAAGCAAGTTTGACTAGAAGTGTGATGAAGGATTCTTACTTGGATACTCAACCACTAGCAAAGCATATAGAGTTTGGAATTTAGAAAATTGTATTCTTGAGGAAGTTCATGATGTGGAATTTGATGAAACCAGGGGTTTCTAAGATGAAAATGAGAACTTGGAAGATGTTAGAGGCATTCAACTTTTAAATGCCATGAAAAACATGGATGTTGGTGAATTGAGGCCTAGGCAAGTGATTGATGAAGAAGATGATCAAGTGCAAGTGCTCTCCAACTCAAATATGCAAGTTGACATTAATCAAGCAAGTACAAGTGGCTCACATGACAATGTGTAAGATCAAGTGGCTAGTACATCATTTCAACCCAATGATCAAGCAAGTGCAAGCAATCAAGTTCCAATACTCCAACTAACTCATATTGCAAGGGATCATCCATTGGACACTATAATTGGAGATATTTCTAGAGGTGTACAAACAAGATCAAGATTGGCTTCATTTTATGAGTATTTCTCATTTATATCGTTCATTGAACCAAAGAAGGTAGATGAAGCTTTGTTGGATGTTGATTGGGTGAATGCTATGCATGAAAAATTGAACAACTTCACTAGAAATCAAGTATGGAAATTAGTTGAGAGACCAAAGGGACACAACATGATTGGAACCAAATGAGTCTTTAGAAACAAGCAAGATCAAGATGGAATTGTAGTAAGGAACAAAGCAAGATTGGTAGCACAAGGTTACACTCAAGTGGAAGGTCTTGACTTTGGAAAAACATATGCCTCGGTTGCTAGACTGGAAGCAATTAGAATCTTGCTAGCCTATGCTTGTGACCACAACATCAAGCTCTATCAAATGGATGTCAAGAGTGCATTTCTCAATAGCTACATCAATGAAAAAGTTTATGTTGAGGAACCTCCCGGTTTTGAAGATGACAAGAAGCCCAACCATGTGTACAAGTTGAAGAAGGCATTGTATGGCTTGAAGCAAGCACCTAGAGCATGGTATGAGATGTTGAGGCATTTCCTACTCTCTAAAGGGTTCATGATGGCCAAGGTTGACACCACTCTTTTCACCAAGAAGATTGGAAAGGACTTGTTTGTGTTGCAAATCTATATTGATGACATCATATTTGGATCAACCAATCAAGACTTTTGTGAAGAGTTTCGAAAGATGATGGCTAATGAGTTTGAGGTGTCCATGATTGGAGAGTTGAGTTACTTTCTTGGTCTTCAAATCAAGCAATTGAAGAATGGTACATTTGTGAGTCAAGCCAAGTTCATCAAAGACATGCTCAAGAAGTTTGGCATGAATGATAGCAAAACCATTAGCACACCAATGGGAACAAATGGCAATTTGGATAGTGATGCAAGTGGCAACATGGTGGATCAAAAGTTGTATTGGTCTATAATTTGGAAGCCTACTCTATGTGGCCACATCAAGGTCGGTTGTCAAGTTTAGTGTGTGCATGTGTGCAAGATTTCAAGCCTCACCAAGACAAAGTCATTTGAAGGCTACAAAGAGAATATTAGAGTACTTGAAGCATACATAAAATGTTAGTTTGTGGTATCCCAAAGGAGCAAAGTTTGAACTTGTTGGATACCCTGACTTGGATTATGCGGGATGCAAGGTTGAAAGGAAGAGCACTTTAGACACTTATCAATTGTTGGGTAGATCACTTGTTTCATGGTCATCAAAGAAGCAAAATAGTGTTGCATTATCAACTGCCGAAGCCGAATACATATCTATCGGTAGTTGTTATACACAAATTCTTTGGATGAAGGCCACCTTGAATGACTTTGGAATCAAATTCAAGAAAGTGCCATTGCTATGTGACAATGAGAGTGCAATCAAGCTCACCAACAATCCAGTTCAACAAGCAAGAACAAAGCACATTGATGTCTGCCACTATTTCAATAGACATCATCAACAAAAATTGGACATTTGCATTGAGAGTGTGGGCACCGAAGATCAACTTGCTGACATATTCGCCAAGCCACTTGATGAGAAAAGGTTTTGCAAGCTAAGGAATGAGTTGAACATATTGGATTTCTCAAATATGTGTTGATGCACCTGCCCACTTATATGACATGCCTCTCCTTCGAGTAATCCAAGGTAAAAGTTGATTGGTATGCACACATCCTTTGCTAAGGACTTGTTTAGCCCATCTAGTCATTCCTCATGTTTTATAGGCTCATTCATGAAAAACAAATGAATTTGATGCTTTTATGGTTCCATTATTGCTTCTATGCTTGACTTAATCTAGTGGTAGCATATGATATGTTTGTGGGCTTGTGAACCTAGTGTTTGATCTAAAAAATAAGCTATAAGTGTTTAACTCAACAAGGTACAAGATAACTCTTGAAATGAGGTGTGAAGAAGCTTGTCCTTGGATCAAATCGAGTTAAATTTCTTTGGCAAGTGTTCTAGATTGAACCAAATTTGGAAAAATGATTCTCACCCCATTAATTGACATTGATAATCTTAACCTATCTAAAATTGAACCTTTGTGGTCATTGATGACAAAAGTGGAGAAGTATTGCACAAAGATAAGGAAAAGATGACAAAGGGGGAGAACTTTGACATAGGGGGAGAAACATGAAAGTAAGGGGATCAATTAAAATTTGAGCACACAAGTAGGGGGAGCAAGCTCATAAACTTGTATGTTGCATTTGAATGTGCATTTCATATGTATGCTTGCATGACACAAGTTCTAAATTAAAATTCCGTGCTTGTGTGGTGTATGCTAGTTGTAGGTTTGAATGATGAAATGAGAAGTTATCATGCTTAAGATAGATATATATGCCTTGGTTTTGCTTTTCAAGTGGTACTAGAGCCTTGCATATAATGTGATCTCACGAGGTATCTAGTGTTTGTGTTTTGCAAGAAATTCCAAGTGGCATCTAACTAACCATGGTGCTAAGGATGGTAAATTTAGTGTCACTCCGATTGGTATCACACTTCAAAGGTCCATCTCTTATACCTTAGCATCATTTGGTAGACATTGCCCTCTCACTTTTCCAATCTATGCATATGTGCAAGCTTCAATCCAAACTCTTAGCACATATGTAGGGGGAGCTAATGCTACCAATTGGGGTTCATGAAACTTGTCCATATCCTTTTACACATGGTAGATATGTTTGGGAAAGCAACATGAATTTAAATTGAATTTCAATTCATATCTTTGTGAAAGGGTTGTCATCAATTACCAAAAAGGAAGAGATTGAAAGCTCTAGTTTGGTTTTGGTGAATTGATGAAATCCCTAAGTGCTAACCCTTGCACTCTAAGTGATCATGAGATAGGGTAGCACATTCCAAGTGGTGGGGCAAACAATGAAGATCATGGTGATGGTGGAGAGGCCATGGTGATCAAGTTCTCGGCCTAGAAAAGAAGAAAGAGGAAAACAAAAAGCTCAAGGCAAAGGTGAAAATTTTATAGGAGCATTTTGTTTTGGTGATCGAGATACTTAGTGAGTGTGATCACATTTAGGATCGATAGCTGTACTATTAATAGGGGTGAAACTCATATCGAAATGCAATTATCCAAGTGCCACTAGATGTTGTAACACATTGAATATGCATTTAGATTCTAGTGAGCGCTAACACCCTTGAAAATGTTTGTGAAAATATGCAAACACACGTGCATAAGGTGATACACTTGGTGGTTGGCACATTTGAGTAAGGGTGGATAAGTTGGTGTAGTGGAGGAGTTGTTTTCCACTGACCGGACGCTGGTC
This sequence comes from Miscanthus floridulus, assembly GCF_019320115.1. NCBI lineage: Eukaryota > Viridiplantae > Streptophyta > Magnoliopsida > Poales > Poaceae > Miscanthus > Miscanthus floridulus. Next base: position 111,653,751 of record NC_089587.1, on the reverse strand, counting down.
ACATGGTGACCGGACTCGGCGCTTGGAGCATCTGGTCATTTATAGTGAAGGTGGTGTGCTTGGGCTTAGTCTGACTTGTGATCGGACTCTACACAGTAATTGTGGCCAAACGCACAAGGCCTATGTCTGGTCACAGGTGACGTACGCTGCCGTCAGTCGACAACTTGGCACATAGAGGAGAAGGCAGGATCAGATGTTGGCCTACGTCCGGTCAAGGTGGATCTGACACGTCCAGTCATGGTTTGGGTGCTCTAGAACCTCTCTAGAAGTGACCTGATGATGGGAAGCCATAGGGAGCGGCGCATCCGGTCAGTGCTTGGTGGCACTAGCATGCGCGAGGGCTGTCTGTGCATCGGTGCGTCCGGTCTCATTGATCAGCGCATCTGATCTTAACTTAACCACATGGGCGCTAGGAATCAACATGTTGGAGATCGACAAACATGGCTTGAAATGGGGGACACTGAGGATGGCATCCAGTGACTAGACTGCTAGGGATCGTGCGCCTCGGTCGGCAGGACCTACATGTCCGGTCACCCCTGTGTTTGCTGACAGTAGGGAGCCAACAACTCCATTTTGAGGGCACGCCTATATAAGGTGTTTGGCCAGCTCTAGCTCACTCTCTTGGCCATTCGCATTGACATAGCAACCTTGTGAGCTTAGCCAAAGCCCTCTCACTCATCTCCATCAATGATTCATCATCTTTGTGAGATTGAGAGTGAATCCAAGTGTACTGCTTGAGTGATTGCATCTAGAGGCACATGGTGATTATGTTTCACTGTGGTTTTTGCTTGTTACTCTTGGTGGTTGCCGCCACCTAGATGGCTTGGTGCAGCAAGGATCAGTCGAGCGGAGAAAGGTGCTTGTCTCCGGCTCTAATCGCGGTGATTGTGAGGGGTTCTTGACCTTTCCCCTGTGAAGAACCAAAAGGTACTCTAGTGGATTGCTCATGGCTTGTGTGATCCTCATCTTATGTTGGTTGTGTGGCACCCAATTGTGGGTGAGGCGTGTGATGCCTATTAGCACGTGAACCTCCAAGTGGGTGAATCGCCACAATGGGGACTAGCTTGCCGGCAAGCAAGTGAACCTCGGTGAAAAATCATTGTGTCATCTTGTCCCGAGGATTTCTTGGTATTCATTGTGATTGATTGACTTCATCTTGTGATTGGTTCATTCCTCGACATAGCGGTATAACCTCACTACCCTACTCTTGCATTTATATTCCAAGCGTAGCTAAACTCTTTAGTGTAATTAGTTTTGAGAGCTAGCTTGTGTCGGGTCTAGTGGTTAGTGAGGCTCTTTAGTTAGTCTTTGAGATTTCACTAACTTTGTGGTAGTGACATAGCCTCTCTTGTGTGTATTAGAGATTATAGCAACTAGAATTGTAGATAGGAGGCTTATATTTTTAGTAGGCTAGCGCAATACTTGCTTCACCGTTTAATTGACTAACCACTTGGATTAAGTGTTATTGTAGAAATTTTTTATAGGCTATTCACCTCCCTCTAGCCATTAGGACCTTTCAACTAGTCCTAGTCAAGTGGGCTCCAGACTCCAAGATATAGCTTCTACAGCAGCATGCATATAGAGCCTATTTTTTGCCTGGACATTTTTGCTTGGTTCGTATGAGTTTGGCCAGGGCAAGGTATAGGCTGGTCCAGCAGGTGTAGTTTGTTGTGTTTGGTTGTTTTTCCCTATAGACCTAGGCTAAACAGGGATCTTGTTTGTTTGCCTGCACAGCGGTATGTGGTCACCTTGGAGTAGGATGTGGTAGAGTTACCCCTACATTCTTCTCATTGTCATTACACCGAATGGAGGGAGGTCAAGGCGATCAATGGAGCAGAGCAAGCAGCTAGCACCCACCACAACTAGCAGGGAAGGAGAGAGATAGTAGCAATGGAGGTCACCTTCCCCTCCACGCTCTGCCTCACCAGCCATCCCGCTCCCAAAATCGCTGCATTCGCTACCCCATGCCACCATTAGAGCGCCACCACAACACTAGGCTCGGACCGAGGAGAGAAGAGGTGGGAGCAGGCGGTGTCAGAGGCATTATGGTCGAAAGCAGTGTTGTAGGTGCTTGAGCTCACGGTTCCGACAGGCTTCTCCTCATCGAGCAGGGTGCGCCACGGGCCACCACTCCTCCGACGCTCCTCCTTGAGCAGGGTGTTGGTATTTCTTAACACAAACAGAAAGAATCCACAAGCGCATGGAATTACCATTGTATCCTTCACCCGGAAGTATTCAGGGTATCGTAATTTCCATAGGGAACGGAGGTACTTCTTCTAGCTAATTCATCCAAGGACAACACAAGGGGTAGAGTTGGTAAAGGTAGAGAAGGATTCCTATGGCTTAGGGTCTAAGGATAGATAAACTCCACTTTTACTTGCTTACTTCAGGCATCAGATCACACCTGGTCTGCTAGGCGAGGCCGGTATGAGCTCTACATCAAACCCAAACGTTGGGGATTACAACGGACAAATAGGGTTGTCACCACTAGCCACCTACCCCTCAACCGTGGGGCATGAGGCAAACAAAGGTGGCCTGTAGCCTAGACACCACGTCTACGCTATTAACTACTACTCTAGCATGCGCAGGGTTATCCATCTTTATCTAGGCCCTCTACTAAAGTATCCGGCATGAGAACAAACAATGATCCCACAAACAAGTAAGAGCAAAGCTTTAACTAATCAAAGACTTTATAACCAAAAGAGCCATGAGCACTCACTTAGCAGGAGAACCCAACGAAGTATAGCGTAGGTGTTCGTTGAGGTACAAGATGGGGAGACACCAACAAGTCTGGCTCTTCCCTGAACTCTCCCTCATGTCTCCCCCTACAACTCTAGATAGCTTGCTAGGGCCTAAGCCCATGGAGTGAAGCTCTTATTCTCAAATGTGGTGTTGCTCTTGCTCCTTGTGTGTTGTTGTCTTGAATGAGAGGGAGTGAGGCAGTATTTATAGGTTGAGAGGAGGAATGGAGGCATCTCAATGCGCCATGTCAGGGATCAGTGTGCCTCTTCACCTCAGCCCATGGATCAAACCATCACAAGATGAATGGTGGAGATGGAATGGAGTTGTGCTTCCTTGCAGGCCTTCCTATCTTGAGCAAACCGCCATTCCTCCGTACAATTCTTCCAAAATAAACATGCCACCGACGTTGTAGAGGCGGTAAGAGGCAGCATGCTCAGTTTGGGCTTGAACGGGCTAGGTAGGGGGTGGCCAACCTCAGGGGTTGTAATGTAGATGGGGATCCCGATCTTCCTTAGGTGATGGTAACCTATCATTGTGGCAGAGAATGACACACCGATCCGGCTTCAGATCGAAAGATCAAACCCTGCAATCTTAGCACCACAGCTCCTCTGGTTATCAACTGAGTCATGGACTAGGTTGACCTTTCCAAGAAGGCTAATCCTTGCCTACGCAACGAAGAACACAAGCAAGAACAAGAAAGAACGTAATCAAATTGCAGATGAATGATTAAACTCATGAAGTTGAGGTCTCACAAACTTGATGAACAGCGAAACTATTCTTAACAGATTAATCTAAGCAAAACCCTGAACTCTAATGGAGGGGCAGCAGCTATTTATGAAGACTCTAGGGTCGTGCAAGACCCCTGGACACGCCCCTAATAGGCCCAAACTCGATACATGGTCCAACGGATCCAAAAGATGGTGTCGCAGCACCCTAGTAGATTCTGGATGCTGACTTGTTTTGACAATTTCTGTTGATTCCGAATAGCTTTTGATGTGAAACTACTTGTATTGGCTTCCTTATCAAATTATCTTTCCATCCATATGTGGATCATCGAAAACGGAGTTCGGATGCATCCTGGATGACCAGTTTAACGCAGACTGGTCCTGTATTCCGAGGTAGACTCGAACTTGAGTTGTTTTGGGCCTCCACCCTGGGGACTCGAACTGAATTAGCCTCGGGCCTCCTTCTTGACTTGGACACCCTTGCTGGCCTCCTTCCTCTCTATCCCATGCACCAAACATGGTCATATGCATGGGTGTCATGTCCTCATCATCCTCCCCTTCTTGATGAAAAGTCGTCCTCGGCGTCGATTGTGCTTGAAACTGATCCTGCACAACATAAAGGAGAATGGGGTTGCGAGGACAAAGAAAACTGAAATAATTATGAGAAGGAACGTGACCATGTTTCCAAGTTTCTAGCATGTCATCTCGCATAAAAATTTCAGCAAGCATGTAGACTCCATGATCCGAATGCACACGATGTATGTCAACACTATCCTACAAAAGATTAGAACTAACCAAAGACAATACAGGAATAGATGGTCGAGCAGACATAGGTAGCAACCAACTAATGCTCCCCTTCTTGGAAGTGAACTTGGTCCTGCATTCCGAGGCAGACTCGAACTTGAGTTGTTTTGGGCCTCCACCTCGGGGACTCGAACCGAATTAGCCTCGGGCCTCATTCTTGACTTGGACACCCTTGCTAGGCCTCCTTCCCCTCTATCCCATGCGCCAAACATGGTCATATGCATGGGTGTCATGTCCTCATCAGGTTGGCCGACCCTTGACCGAACCCTCTCGCCACCGCCTTCGCGTGGTGGACTGCTGAGTGGATATGGGCTGCTCCTTGGGTGGTCTTTTTCCCAGATAACTTGAGTTGTTGGGCCTTTCCATTTATTCTTTGCGCATGTCTGCTTTACGCTTCATCGGAAAGCGCCTTCTTGGTGTATTTTCCATGTATTTGTGTTTATGTCCTGCAAAATAATAATCTCCACATACATGTAGAACTTGGTCAATGGTAAATGCTTGTGTTTAAGATTGCTTAGCCACCGGTGTTTGTTTTGTTGTATTTGTTGTCCACTTTAGGTACATTTCTTGTGCTATTCCGATATGTCCACCAACAAATGGCAAATCACCAAAACTCATGGAATTGATTAGTTCTAAAGCCCTATGTCTAAGCTTGGTGTTTATTTTAATAGTTTTTATATGAAAGTTGGTGGTTAGAAATCTAAATTAAGCACCACCAGCAAGTTCCCCCACACTTACCCCTTTGCTCGTCCTCGAGCAAAGTTAGAGATAAAAGTAATCAGGAGCATAACATCCCAAGATATATAGCTATACATGAAAGTTATTCCAACACATTCTTTACACAAGTGGGATGTGGCATTAGCTAACATATTTCCTTGGGTTGTTGAAAAGGGGGTTTAGTTCTAGAAACAAAGTCATCTTCCCATTTTCACACCTTAGCACTTAGAGTTTTGAAAGTTTTTCTCAAGAAAGAAAAGCATAGTTCACTTTATACTCCTCAAATGGCACTCTCAAATCACTCAATGGTGTATAAATCCTTACCAAGGCATATCAATGTTTTGTCTTGTTTTGTTTTCTCCTACTTCTAAAAAGGTTTATGTGGAGCTTTAGGTAGGGATAAATAATATAGCATACTTGTATTGCATATGTTGTAAAGTCAAATCAAGGATCAAGGAGAGAAGTGCCATACTCTTAGATCAAGATGTGCATGTGTGTGAAAAAAGGTAAACTAAAACTGTACTCCTTTTGTAGATATGATCTCTCTCTATAACCTGTTATTTTGAAACATGGCTATCTTTCTTCTCTTTCTCAATACATGAGCCTTCATGTGTTCATCATTTTTTCTTTCATTCTTGGACCTTCATGTGTCCATATTTTTTTCTTTAACTTTTTGCATAGCCTATGTCTCTTCTTCTGGACCACATATTTAGAGAGAGATCACTACCTTTTAGAATATGGAGTATTTACCTAACAAACGTTTTTTTCTACTCTCAGTGTAGGAGTAGAGTTTTTGGTGGACCTAAATGGAAGCATGTTTTTGTGCACTCCTAGTGTAGGAGCGGCATATATATGTCGGTGTACGTGATCTTGATCTTGGGAGCATGATAAATCTCTCAACAAGGGTCAACAAGACTTGACCAAACTCAACACAATAACAAGCAGCTTATGTGGAAGGCTTGAAAACTTGCAAGATGTCATATTTGGATTTGGTAGGAATTGCTCACCAATTGAGGAGTATGTGATACTATGGCTTTATATCATTTTTATCAAAACAAATTCTCCAAGTACTTTGAATAGAAATGGTAGGATTTCTAAGTCAGAACTATATCACACCTCATAACAACTTAGTCAACATGATTGTCCTATTAGAATATTTTCCCACAGGCATAAGTGTATGTATATGGAACAGACTTTATGCAAGCTTCTATCTTAAAGGTGTAATGAACAAGCCACTTTTCAAAATTTTAAATGTGGTGCATAGGGGCATTGTTCATAGGAGGAGATAGCAGGGATAAATTGAGTTTAATTTTAGTAATTATGATTTATGTTTGTTTAAACTCAAGGTTTTGTAGGGAGTTGAGGGTAGTGTTGCACAAACCATTGGTTGAAGAGGAAGAAGGGGCTGAGGGGATCAGAGGTGGTTTGGCTAAACCAGAGGTTCAACTAATCCTCTCTGGAGCCATTTGTCCTATCTTTCTGCATGTTGGATCAGTCGATGTTTGTGCAACATGTTTGGTGGGAGATCTCGAATGTGTGTGAGTTGTGCTCGAGAGATCTCCCCCACACTTATTCTTTTACCCATTTTGACTTGACAAAGAAATAAACGAACAAGGGCTCTATCGGCCTGAATACCGGAAAGCCTAAATTTTATTCATTTATTATTATTATTATTTATGATTATCATATTTTATTACTTTTTCTTAGTTTACACATTTATTATATCTTTTTTTATTTACTTGTTCACCAACTTTTAACATATCTCAAGCAAGGACTAAGGTAAAGTTTGCAAAATAATCATAGCCTTGATTTATCTCCATAATAAATTACTTCCAATGTTTATGAAAATAACTACTCAAAATTCATTAATCAAAATTAAACACCATGTGTAAATTGGATCAAAGGCCATTTTAACCTAAGCACCATGCTTAATTTAAAAATCCTATGGATATACTGTATACGAGTACACCCAAACCAGAGCATATGACATAAACAAGAGAGGCTTGAATTTGTATGATCTCATGGAGACAAGTAAGAGTAACAAGAGTTAATGAATAGTTATTTACCTTTGCTTACCTGAGTCTACTTATCGGCCGCATATGTGAATGGACGCTTTGATGCTGCTGCGGCAGTGGCTTTATCGCATAGGGTTCATCTTAGGTGAGCAAAGGTCTATAGGAGGAGAATCCTCCTTCTCTCTTTCTTTGTCTCTTCTCTCTTTTTTTATCTTTCTTCTCTCTTATTTTTTATATATATATTTTCCATCCTTCTTTTTCAGCAAAATAGAGCTATCATCATTTTTTAGTCGATGTACCTTCCATGTTTTTCAGGCATCATATGTCCCCTGTTCTTCTTGATCTTATCCTAAAAGGTTAGCACAAAAAAAATACCCGAATGTGCACACTATCCTGACAACATGTTCTTGCTTTTATTGAAAAGGAAAGTTGGGGGTTTTTTTATAATTTTATATATATTTTTTCATGATAATCCAGGGTATCTCTCGGTAGTGTTTAATTTATGGTCTTAAGCTTGATCGTGGGAACTTCATCTTGCAGCTATCAATGGTGGTTTAGTTCCCAACTTCACCGCCAAGCATTTAGCATTAATGTTCAAGCTGCAAGGTTAGTACCACAATGTATCCATGAGATTTGTAATATTTGTGATAAACATATGCATCCATAGCCATTCTTCTAAAAAGTTTATAAACGAGGACTAAGAGATGGTTGTGGTCCTCGTAGAAGCAGTGTGGCACTAAGCATGATCAACTCTAGAGACTCTAAGAGGTGAGCATGAAACGCGAGGGGTGCTCAAAAGAGAAACCTTCATGCTTGTTAGTGGAATTATTCTTTTTGAGCTCTAGGGTTGGTGCTCTGAGATTGTCCATGGCACAACAGTTTTCGTTCTTAGGTAGATATATCATGTAAGGGCAATTTGAATCTCGACCATTATTGAGACCAACATTTTGATGGCTAGAGGGACAAGGTCTTGGTTCTAGCGAAGGTGATAATGGACATTCCGTTTCACAAGGAAAGCTTAGGTGCATCAAATGGGGATATGAATTTCACCTCCTTGAATGGGTCATTGTTGGGATGATGCTCCGCCATTGGGATATCTAAGTGAGTGGCGGACACAGTTTTCCCAAACTCTTCACTAAGGCTCCCATGGGAAGGTTTTTCTTGCAAAAGTTTTTCTAGAGGGTAGCCTATGAGAAGATCAAATTCAAGGATGGCAAAGATGTAGAAATCTAAGTGAACCTTGGTTTTGTCAATTTTAATTGGCACGGCCCTAGCAATCCGACAACACTCGAAGATGAGTCCTGATGAACTTTTGAAGAGTTTATTTGTCGGACTAGTGGCATGTTACCCAAGAGGTTTTTTGCAAGGAATTCTGACATGATACTAGTCCTAACTGTGGGGTTGTGCAGGGCTTCTACATCAGTTCCCCTTAATAAACAAGGCATGGCCGTGGAAGGTGAAAGAATCCAAATTGCTTCAGAAGATTATTTCACTTCCATTAACCATTCCTTGATGGTTCTACCATGGAGGAAACTTCTTTTGTACGCTTTTCATGTCGTAAGTGTTCCGAGGTATTGCCATAATCCTCGAATTCAATAGAGAACTCCGAAGGATGAATTAATCTTTCCTTCGGTGTTCGTGGTTCGAGTGAGGGCTCACGAGTTGAATCTAAGGATAGTATAGGTTTGGATTTGACTGGTGAGGACTCCTCAACACTCAACATAACCTTTGCCTAGAGGGATTTAGTTCTTATGATGGAAGAAGAGTGTTTGTCTATGAAATGCTCAAGGAATTCTACTTGTTCTATCATAGTCTTGTGTGTAAAACGACCTCCGGCAGTCATGTCTAGGCATAGATTAGCACCCATGTCAATACCCAACCAAAAGAGTCACAGCAATATGCTGTTGGGTAAAGACAAGTCTTGGTCAGCGTGTATTAACGTTGAAAACCTAGGCCTAGGCTGCACCTGTAGACTCCTTCTCGTACTGCTCAAAGTCGAGGGTCGCCCTTGGTAGAGAGTCGATACGATACATAGGGAAAAATGCAAGGTAAAACTTGTATTTAAGTTCATTCCAGTCCCCATTCATACTTTCAACGACAAAGTGTGTAATAGTGTTTCTTCTTCTCCATGAGAGAGAAGGGAAACAATTTCCATCTTAAGGTTTCTTGTGTCATGCCTGAGATGCTCAGGTACGAACACATTTCCTCAAACTCGTGCAGGTGATTGCAAGGGTTTTCATTGTCACGCCCTGAGAAGGGTTCTGCCCGAACCATGGCTATCAAGCCTGGGTGGAGTTCACAGCCAGATGGAAGGTTTGGTTTTGGAGAAAGTGGTGGCTCAAGGAACTCACCTTTTGAAGCGGAATGGTTTTATATACAAGTTGGATTCATGGTAAAAAAATATTTTGTGTTTTTTATATAAAAAGAAAAGATACAAGATACGAGAACGAACTAGGTTCGAAGAAAATACAGCAACCATTCCCCGGCAGCGGCGCCAGAAAGCTTGTTGGTATTTCTTAACGCAAACAGAAAGAATCTGCAAGCGCACTGGAATTACCGTTGTAAGCCTTCACCCGGAAGTAATCAGGGTATCATATTTTTCATAGGGAATGGAGGTACTCTTTCTAGCCAATTCTTCCAAGGACAACTCAAGAGGTAGAGTTGGTAAGGGTAGAGAAGGATTTCTATGACTTAGGGTCTAATGATAGATAAACTCCACTTTTACTTGCTTACTTCGGGCACCGGATCACACCTGGTCTGCTAGGCGAGGTCGGCCTATAGCTCTATGTCGAACCAGAACATGGGGGATTACAAGGGACGGACAAGGCTATCACCACATGCTGCCTACCCTTCCACCGTGGGGCACGAGGCAAACGAAGGTAGCCTCTAGACTAGACACAACGTCTACGCTATCAACTACTACTCTAAAGTGCGTAGGGTTATCTGTCTTTATCAGAGCCCTCTACTAGAGTATCTGCCACGGGGACGAACGATGATCCCGCAAACAAGTAAGAGCAAAGCTTTAACTAATCAAAGACTTTATAACCAAAAGAGCCACGAGCACTCACTTAGCGGGAGAACCCGATGAAGTATAACACATGTGTTCATTGAGGTACAAGACGGGGAGACACCGACAAGTCCGGTGCTTCCCTGAACTCTCCCTCATATCTCTCTCTACAACTCTAGATAGCTAGCTAGGAACTAAGCCCATGGAGTGAAGCTCTTATTCTCAAATGTGGTGTTGCTCTTGCTCCTTGTGTGTTGTTGTCTTGAATGAGAGGGAGTGAGGGGGTATTTATAGGTTGAGAGGAGGAATGGAGGCATCTCAATGCACCATGTCAGCGATCCGTGTGCCTCTTCACCTCAGCCCTTGGATCAAACCATCATAAGATGAATGGTGGAGATGGAGTGGAGTTGTGCTTCCTTGCATGCCTTCCTATCTTGAGCAAACTGTCATTCCTCCATACAATTCTTCCGGAATACACATGCCACCAACGTTGGAGAGGCGGTAAGAGCCAGCACGTGAAGTTTGGTCCTGAACGGGATAGGTAGGGGGGGGGGGCGACCGACCCCACGGGTTGGCCGACCCTTGACCGAACCCTCTCGCAACTACCTTCGCATGGTGGACTGATGAGTGGATGTGGGCCGCTCCTTGGATAGTCTTTCGCCTAGATAACTTAAGTGGATGGGCCTTTTCATTTATTCTTTACACATGTCTGCTTTACGCTTCATCAGAAAGCATCTTCTTGGTGTATTTTTCATGTATTTGTGTTTATGTCCTACAAAATAATAATCTCCAAATAAATGTGGAACTTGGTCAATGGTAAATGCATATGTGTTTAAGATTGCTTAGCCACCGGTGTTTGTTTTGTTGTATTTCTTGTCCACTTTAGGTACATTTCTTGTGCTATTCCGATATGTCCCTCCTGCAAATGGTAAATCACAAAAACTTGTGGAATTGATTAGTTCTAAAGCCCTATGTCTAAGCTTGGTGTTTATTTTAGTAGTTTTTATATAAAAGTTGGCGGTTAGAAATGTGAGTTAAGCACCGCCAACATAGGCCGCGCTGCGGCGGAGGAGTCGGTGGTCGTGCAGCAGCACCGCAAAGGGGCCGCGCCGGAGCTTGGCCACCGGCGGATAGGGGGTGGATCAGCGTGGTGGTGGCTGCGCCGACGAGACCCGCTTCTATCAGTGACCGTGAAGAAGGCTGGGGAGAAGAAACAAGAAAGGACGGTGTCCGCACGGGAGGTGAGGGAAACCAAGGCCGGGCTACGAAGCCAGCCGGGATCAGAAGAAACGGACTTCACTTTTGTTTCTCCGGCTGCAGGCCCATGGGTGCTTTAATCACCGTGCGGACCACGCTCTGAGAGAGTCCTGGCAAACAAATACGGCCCGCTGCCCCACCAGGGCATGTCCCAAAAGCCCGTCCCGACAAATAAACACGCCCATATAGCCGAACTCAATTGGCCTCATTGAAACATATATGAAAGTACTGCACCTGGTAGGAGGTAATGTGAATTGATTTACTGTGCCACAGGTGTCAGATCCAGCACATTTAAGCATGCACCGTACGCATGTTAAGAGAGATTCGATCCACAAAAGTTTCAAAATTAATTTACAGTCAGTCCGGTAAACACAACCGCAGGTGTTATCTGCCTTCTTAGACTCTTCACTCAACTCAGTGAGCTCCAGCTAGCTTTTCTAGTTTTCTTCCTGTTCGACCACTGCATGAAGGCATACCATCCTCCTAACGCCTATATAACCTTCATACTCAAGGAGAAAAGCTAGCTTTTCTTTTTTTGAGTAGACTGGAACCTAACCAAAGTTGGGCACCTCAAGAAATGCAAACCAGCGTGGAAAATACCTTTTTTTCTCTTTAATTATAAAGCAAGATTTATTTTATTATTATTATAAAAAAGAGAGAGGAGAGGAGAGTACCTTCCACTTTTACGCTGCTGCTGTTCCCCAAGAAGATTCTGAAATAAAGCGCTGCCTCTGCCTCTGCCTGCGCGTACCACCGTACGTACCATACACGATTTCGACGCGTGAGACATGCAAGGCTCTGTTCGCGAGAGCAGTGAGCTGACAAGGGAGACAGAACGCTGCGCCCAAGAGATTCAGCGTAGGCACAAACAGCCGCTTCCGCACCGCACCGTACCGCAGGAAACAAACGGCCGAGCAATGGTAGGCGGGCAGCATCCGCCACCGACCGGGAGGTGAGGTGAGAATTCCGTCGAGACGACTCGCACCCACCTCTGTCTCCGTGTATCTTTTGCCTTTTGGCGACCGATCGATCACATCACATGGGACGCAGCGCGCAAGATATGGCGGTGTGTTGCGATCGATCGATCCTGCCTGCGAAATGAAACGTCTTCGATCGGTACGGTGATTTCTGGCCACCGACGAGACGAGATGCGCGGGTGAGATCTCTCTGACTGACAAGGGAGAGCACGTACGGAGTACGCACGGGCGACGGCCGACGGGACGGCGCAAAAGCTCTCGCCTCTGCTGCCGCTTTGGCCCATCCCGGTAGCGGGCCAGTGGACTCGAACTCGATCGGCGGCGTCGGCGCCGTCGTTGTCGCAATATCTCACGATGACACGCCGAGGCCGTGACAAGGCAGCAGTTTGACCATGAACCTGCTGTTGATGCACACGCCTTTGTGTGAATCTAGCTCCACTCCGAAACAGCAGAGCAGACAGACGATGGATACGCTAGCTGCTGCATTAGCTGACTGACAGAGTACGCGTCATCCTCTGGAAGAGTGCAATTCCAGTGGGAAGCTGTACATCATCACCGTTCACCGGGCAGAGGCGATTTTTTAACAATTTTTTAAAACTATTTCCAAATTTGACACTGTTTTTTTTTAATTTTCAAATCTAACATTTTTTGTCGCGCCTATTGCCATGACGCGGTCAAACAACGCTGCCAGGCCATGCATGGCAGCGCGACAAAGGCGATGATGTAGCAGGGGCACGGGCCCTGACCGGCTGACGTGGTAGGTGCGTCTTGGTGCGGCAGTGCCACACCATCGCCCACGGCGCGGCAGGCCCAATTACAGGCCCACGACGCGACTTCCTCTTCCCTCTCTCTTCATTCGTTTCCTTTCACCCGTGCCCGCCAGTCGCCCTCCCGCGCCCGTCTCCCGTGCTCGCCGCCGGCCGTCGCCATCACGGGCCTACCCTGACCGGTTGATGTGGCAGGCGCTGCCGCGCCGCACATCTTGGCGCGGCAGTGCCGCGCCATCACCCACGACGCAGGTAGGCCTAGTTACAGGACGGCAACACGGCTTCCTCTTCCCTCTCTCTCCATTTGTTTTCTTTCACCCGTGCCCACCAGACGCCGCCGCTAGTCGCCTGACCACACCCGTTGCCCGTCCTCGCCGCCAGCCGCCGCCAGTCGCCACTTCCCTTGGCTCGTCCACCGCCGTCTGCGCTCCCTACCTGCCTCTCTCCCCATTCCCCTGCTGATTGGGTGGAGGTCAGCCCCTTGGTCGCCCGCGCCGCCTCCCTCGGTGGTCGGCCAGTTCGGCCACCACCGCTGCCGCCGGCGGCCCTCTCCGTCGTCGGGGCTGACCCCCAGGAGGTCTCCCCCTTGTTGCTAAGGTATTCCCCCCTTCGAAGACCCTCATTTTGGTGATTAATTTTTAAATCAATTTGATTAGTGTTAGTGATTTTGTATAATTAAGTAGTTAGGATTTAGGGTATGGTTAGGTAGTTAGCCTTTAGGTTTTTGTTAGTTAGGATATTGGGTTTAGGGTTTGGTTAGTAATTTAGGGTTTAGGTTTTTGTTAGTTAGGATTAGGGGTTTAGGGTTTAGGCTATTGTTAGTTAGGACTTTGGGTTTAGGGATTGGTTAGGTAGTTATGGTTTAGTTAGTTTGTAGTAGTAATGCTAGTTAGTATAGATACTAGTTTTCATGTGTTGGTACTTAGTAGTGCGTGATACGACGATTTCAACGACTTGATGAAGTTTCCTCAAATGCTTTTGTAGATGGATTATTGTGTCCAAGGTTTTTACGAAGGAAGTGTTAGGAAAGAAGATGGTATGTTTGAGGATATAGAAGAAGAATTAAAATGGTTTGATGAACATCCTAGCTTTGACGACCTTTGTGTCTGTTTGAATATAAAGTTTGGTGGTAATTTCAAAGTGAAGGGGAGGTTTGATAGTGGGAAGACTAGGGCACACTATGTCCTGATGCCCTTGTGCGCCCCTACTCACTGGTCCCACTACAATAGGGTGCTCCAAAGTTCCAATGTGCCCATGGCTGAGGTGGTGGTGGAGAATGGGTACAGGATGCAGGGTCTCTAGGACGGGCCATCCAATGACGGTGTTGGAGGCAATGAACAAGAATTGGGGGTCGAAGGGGAAACAACTCAGGGTGGCATGGATTTGGACGATTAGTTGACGCATGAGCAATTTCATTCAACTCCAGTAGGCTGTATAAGCAATGACTTCGATGTGAACGAGTTCGAACGGGACAAGGAGGAGCACGAGGAGGAGGACAGGATCGGTGATGCAGTTAGCAGTGATTTAGACGATTCTAATGATGACCAAGGAGGTAGAGATGCTATGCCAACACCGTTTGATTCCATGCCAGTACCAATTCATGCTATGCCATTAGCAGTACCAACTGAGGTACTTCATACTATGCCGGCTCATGGTAGACTAGTCATAGATTTGCTAGAGGATGATACCCCCTATGATTCATGGGGTAGAATTAACGAAGCACAGCAGTACGTTCCAGCACCACCTTACACAGCGACAGAGCTTATGCAGCTGAGGTCGATGAACATACCTTTCAGTGGCGTTCTGAACTATAGGGATGTTAGCATGACGGATATGGCAGTTTGTGACACCGGTCTACAGATGTGTAGAAAATCATTGTATGACCATGAGAATGTAATCCTTGAGAAGGGGATGATATTCAATACAATGTCAGAGATGAAGTTGTTCCTTCAGGACTATGTTGTCTATCACCATAGGCCCTACAACGTCACTCATTCTGACAAGGAGTTGAGGTACCACGTGACATGCAAAAATGGTTGTATGTGGGGTCACGACTGGGAAAAAGGGTCTAGAATTATGAGTCTCCAGACAAGTTTTTATCTGAACCAATGATATATATTCCAAAAGGAATGCATCAAATCTATGACCAGTAAATGGATTGCATGCTTGATTTGACATCAAATGATTCACCTGTTCGTTCATTTCATCTTTTGGGCCAGTCTTAGTCGAGTTTCATCCCATTAAAGTAATGTGACACATCAGTAATTTAAATGATGTGGCAACATAATTATGAAGATAGATGGTTTCAATTTCATGGGAACGAAGCTTGGAAGACACCATTTCCTATGTCTAGGAAACTGGATGGCAGTGTGAAGGAGTGATTGCTTCATCAAGGTGGGGAGGAGATCTCGTGCGATGCATGCACCTAATCCGCACCACCCCACTCCCCGGTGCTGCCTCCCCATTCCTTGGTGTTGTCGCTCACCATTCTCCATCATCTTCGCCCCTTCTTTGACTCCCTTCTTCCTATTTCCATCCCTAAGCAAGCCACATCTTCAGATGGATGGTTTCGAGCCCTGTTTTGTTTAGCATCACTGTCGGATACAGGATCTTTGCCGAGTGCCAGGGGCACTCGGTGAAGCCCCAAAAATACTCGACAAAGGGTTTGCCGAGTGTTACACTCGGCAAACGACACTCGGTAAATGTTTTGACAACAAATGCTAGTTTGCCGAGTGTTTTTTGTCGCGCACTCGGCAAAGATGTTGTCGAGTGCCCAAAAAATACTCGGCAAACTATATTTCAGAAAAAATAAAAAAACAAGCCGTCGTCTTCTCCTCGCCATACCACCACCATGCCGCACCACCACCACACCCAGGCCGGATCCGGCCTCCCCATACACCATCGTCGCCGGATCCGCCCGTGTCGGGGCCGGATCTGGTGGAGGCGGTGGAGGAGGGAGGGAGGTGCGTCGCCACACAGGGAGAAGTAGGGGGAGCGCCACCATGATGAGAGAGGAAGGGGGAGGGCGCCACCGCCGGGAAAGGGAGGGCCGCGCGCCAGATCCGTCTGCCCGCGTCGAGGCTGGATCCAGCCTCCCCATGCGCCACCGTCGCCGGATCCACCCGCTCTAGGGCCGGATCTGGTGGAGGCGGTGGAGGAGGGAGGGAGGTGCGCCGCCGTGCAGGGAGAGGCAGGGGGAGCGCCAGCCATGCTGAGAGAGGAAGGGGGGAGGGCGCCACCGCCGGGAAAGGGAGGGGGAGGGCACCGCTGCGCTTGGGAGAGGGAGAGGGAGAGGGAGGAGGCGAGGGGAGGGAGGGAGGGGGCGGCCGCAGGAGAAGAAGAAGGGGGAGGGGAGGGGCGCGCGTCAGGCGACGGAGGAGGGAGGAGGGGAGGGAGGGAGGGGGACATGCCGAGAGAGGGAGGGGAGGGGCGCGCCGGCGATGGAAAGGGAGGAGGGGAGGGAGGGAGGGGGCGACCGCGGGAGAAGAAGAAGGGGGAGGGGAGGGGCGCACGCCGTTGAATTAAATATGATTTTTCCCTTTGCCGAGTGTCCAGATCTAGACACTCGGCAAAGTTTTTTTTTCATTTTTTTCTTCTCCTTCTTTCCCAGAAAAAACATTTTATTTCTTTGTCGAGTGTCCTAGATCAAGACACTCGGCAAAGTTTTTTTTTCATTTTTTTCCTTCTCCTTCTTTTCCAGAAAAAAAGATTTTATTTCTTTGCCGAGTGTCCTAGATCTGGGCACTCGGCAAAGTTTTTTTTATTTTTTTCTTCTCCTTCTTTCCCAGAAAAAATATTTTATTTCTTTGCCGAGTGCAAAAAAAAACACTCAGCAAACCTTCTGTTAGCCTAGTGTTTTTTTTTACACTCGACAAACCACCTGTTTGTCGAGTGTTATTTTTTTGCCGAGTGTTTTTAGCGCAACACTCGACAAAAAACTTGTTCGCCGAGTGCCCGTCGAAATACACTCGGCAAACATAAAAACACTCGGCAAATTTGACGTTCCCGGTAGTGCATGTCTTCTTTTGGTTCTGGCTTCTCTGAAGTAGACGGAGTCAGTGAAACCAGAAATACCGGCTTCACTGACTCCTAGCTCATTTCTAGCGGAGAAAGACAAATAACTCCTTGATGAGTGCTGGATATTCTCCAGAGCCGAAACGTTGTGACGAGAAGGCGAGAAGCCGCCCAAAAAAAGTCTCATTCATCAGCCTAAACATATAATGCCGAGATGGGATATCTATTCATCAGCCAAAGTATGTACAGTAACACTGACATGGCACTCTCATATGGAGTCCGCAAGATGGAACCTACGTACCACCGAGATTGGGCTTGTACACTGGATTTTGTACCAGCTTGTTATTACTACTACTCTTATTGTAGTGCTTTAATTTTGTAAGAATATTAAAGGGCTTAATTGCCAAGACACTGTCCCCAATTTATCATTATTAATGAGCAACTTTTGACCGTTTGCTTTTTCCCGAGCTGCAGTATAGTAGGGTTCCCCTCCTTTCACACAATCATGTGATCTTAGTTCAAACAAATGTTGTTCAATCAACTAGTGACAAAAAAGAACCAGCATATCCACGAACTTGTATCTGAAAGTACACCTACCATATATTGTTATGTCATTATAAGCAATATATCGTAAGAGAGCTTGGGACTGCTCCACAAACTCTGCTCTATAAACTCCATCATAGAGCAAGTCCACGAAAACCTGAAGTTTGTGGAGCATCCCTTTAGGTGCTCTCACAACTCCGCCCTTTTTCCTCGAATAGAGTGAGCTGAAACTGTTTGATTAAAAAAAACGTAGAGCGGAGCAGTCTCAAACACACCATAACAGTCAAATAGCGTTTAGCTCTGATAAAGACATGCAGGATAATAAATATAATATAATGTACAGAGAAAAGTCTGCATGAAAGAGTACTCCTTTTTTTTACATGATAAACCTAAATAGCTTCGTATCTTTTTATAGACATGCAAAGTAGTTAAATTGAGCGCTCAAATGATAAAACTGTAAAATTATACGTTTTCTGAACAGCAGAGGGAGAGCAAGAGGGAGAAACTAAAGAAAATCGATCCATCACGGATGCGTCTAGTGGCCTGACAAAACAACTTCTTCTTTAGATCACGTAAATCCACCATACAAACTCATCAATAATCTCATGCAGAAAAAGGAAGCAGGGGGCGCATACAGACACGGGGAGCGTGTGATGAATTGGTTGTGCGTTACAAATATTGCAAGCAAGAACAAGGCAATAATAATTTAGGCAACAAGAGACATGCATGGTCGAGCTACCTATGCTAGTGAGAGAAGGATCGAGTTGCGTGCATGGCCTTGGCTCCTGCGAGCGAGAGGCAGCAGATCGAGCTGGATTTCATTTCGTTGCCCGGCTGCGTTCTGATCGATTCTTGTTTCCTTCTACCTGGGCGTGGTGCTGGACGCCGAGGACTCCGGCGAGCAGTCGTCGTCCCACCGGCGCCCGGTGGCGGCTGCGGCTACGGCTACGGCGGCATCATCGGCGTCGCCGCTGTCGACGTCGCAGCAGAAGCAGCAGCAGCAGCGCTGCACCACCATGCGGCGGTGGAAGCTGCGGTGGCACCCGCAGGCCGCGCAGCGGAGCGCGGCGGTGGTGCCCTCCTCCCCCTCGGCCAGGAACTCGCGGCACCCGTCCACGGCGTGGCCGCCCATGCTTGCCGCGTGGTTCCGCCGGCACTCCGCGTAGCACACGCCGCCGCCGCCACCGCTGCGGCAGCGGCACCCGCCGCCGAAGAGCACCGCCGGAGGAGGCGGCGGCGGCGGGTGGCACCTCCTCAGGATCACCATCCTCTTCATCATCTATCGCCTGATGATCTGATCCACTCCGATCCGATTGATCCTCGATCTTGCAGGCCGGCCAGCTACTAGGAC
The DNA here is from genome assembly GCF_019320115.1 of Miscanthus floridulus. Taxonomy (NCBI): domain Eukaryota; kingdom Viridiplantae; phylum Streptophyta; class Magnoliopsida; order Poales; family Poaceae; genus Miscanthus; species Miscanthus floridulus. The sequence goes on along the minus strand of NC_089587.1, from coordinate 111,634,832 downwards.
AAACAAACTAACTGTTTCTTGATTTCTTCTCTCCTCTCCTCCTGGACGACGTCTCGCTCTTTGCTTGGCTCTGAAAGGTTGAAAGAGAGCGAGCGAGCGAGAGAGAGTAATGGCTAGCCCTGCATCTTGTGGTTCGACGAGTACAGGCGAGATGGATAGAGAGCAGCTGCCCTAGCTAGGTGCTAGCTAGATCACAGTGCAGAGATACACAGATGTTTATAGCCCAGGCCAGCTTGGCCATGGCGCGCCCACACAGGCACACAGCCCCCACCTACACGGCGCACCTAACGCCCGCCAATGGCTTAGGTTGTTTGACATGCTGGGTGGGGTGCATAAAGCTCTCACATGCACGACCCTTTCAGTCATGCCTGTGGATGAGCTAACTAGGATCCATCGGAGAAGACCCTCCTCATGTCTCAGGCTGGCTGGCTGAATTGATGGTCCAGCCAATTCCACCTAGCTATAGCTCACCCCGGTCGATCGCAAACCCAGCCCAACATGATACTAACCTTACACCTCATACACATTTAATTCTTAATTGACATATAATTATTATCATTATTGTTGCATCCGTACGCACAGGATCGAGTAATTGGAAACAATAATACTGTCCTTATTTTTGACCAGGCGCCTCCTCCAGAAATAACACTAATATAATTTTGGTTTCTTGTTGGACGGAGCTCAAGCCTTTTCAAAAAACTAACTTGATAAACATTCATTCATCTAACTTGATAAACAATCTAAATCAATCACTACTGGAGAACAGACTTTAGAACGATGTCCCAAATTAGCATTAGCCTCGGCATTTTTTGTCCCCGGGACTAAAGGACCCTTTAGTCCCGGTTGGTAATACCAACCGGGACTAAAGGTCCCTGCCCAACGGTCGTCCACGGGGCAAGGATCTTTAGTCCCGGCTGGTATTATCAACCGGAACTAAAGGTTTACCTTTAGTCCCGGTTCGTAATACCAACCGGGACTAAAGCTTTTAGTCCCGGTTTGGGTAATTCCCCGGGAATAAAGATTAATCTTTAGTCCCGGTTTGGACCCCTAACCGGGACTAATTATCCCGGCCTATAATCCAGCTCATTTCTTCCTCCCCGAGCCCGAGCCATTCCATTCAAACTCACTGCCTCTGTTTTTCAGCTTGTTGTTGTTCTTGCTCTCTCCCCCTCCATTGGTGTTGCTCTTCGATTTTGGAGGTAACAAACTTAATCATCTTATGTTTTATCAGTAGCTTATCTCATTTTGCGATGTAGATGCATGTGTAACTTTATATGTTGGACTTTATTATGATTTTATATGTCATTTTTAGCTCAAAATCACATGATGATTTGCATATATGTTTGGATAAACAAAAGTTAAATTAGGTTCATCAAAATCACGCCTCGCTCGTCCTCGCTGGAGCACGCGCCATCCTCGTCCCCGGTGGCTTACGTGATCTTAGAATTAATTTTTCCATGAAATGAAAAACTTAGAAAATAGTTAGAAAATTGTAGAAAATCCGTACTAGTTGAACTTGCGGACCGTGTTCAGCTCGGCAAGCATGTTCTCTGCCGAGCGGTAACGGACGTCAAGGAGGAGCTTTGATTCTACGAGGGAGAGCGGCAACGGTCGTAGAAGACCGTGTTCCCTTTCTCATAGAATCGGAGCTCTTCCTTAGCAAGTACGGTGCCGTCCGGTGGAGAAATGCTCGCCGAGATGATCACGTAAGCAAGGTCAACTAGTACGGATGGTTATTTATTGAAACATGATTTTGAGCTATAATTTGATGGATATTTGATAACTTCGGACCTACAAATGTCATCTACAAATGTTACTATCCTCGGCAACCTAAACGCCCACGAGCTCGCCGATGTCGAGCAGGTCACTTAGAATTATTTTTTTCATGAAATGAAATACTTAGAAATCATGCCTTTTATTTTTTAGAATTAAATTTTCCATGAAATGAAAAACTTAGAAAATAGTTAGAAAATTGTAGAAAATTCGTACTAGTTGAACTTGCGGACCGTGTTCAGGTCGGCGAGCATGTTCTCTGCCGAGCGGTAACGGACGTCAAGGAGGAGCTTTGATTCTACGAGGGAGAGCGGCAACTGTCGTGGAAGACCGTGTTCCCTTTCTCGTAGAATCGGAGCTCTTCCTTGGTCAAGTACGGTGCTGTCCGGTGGAGAAATGCTCGCCGAGTTGATCACGTAAGCAAGGTCAACTAGTACGGATGGTCATTTATTGAAACATGTTTTTGAGCTATAATTTGATGGATATTTGATAACTTCAGATCTACAAATGTTACTATCCTCGGCAATCTAAACGTCCGCGAGCTCGCCGATATCGAGCAGGTCACTTAGAATTATTTTTTCCATGAAATGAGCTACTTAGAAATCATGCCTTTTTTTAGAATTAAATTTTCCATGAAATGAAAAACTTAGTAAATAGTTAGAAAATTATAGAAAATCCGTACTAGTTGAACTTGCGGACCGTGTTCAGCTCGGCCAACATGTTCTCTGCCGAGCGGTAACGGACGTCAAGGAGGAACTTTGATGCTACGAGGGAGAGCGGCAACGGTCGTGGAAGACCGTGTTCCCTTTCTCGTAGAATCGGAGCTCTTCCTTGGCCAAGTACGGTGCCGTCCGGTGGAGAAATGCTGGCCGAGATGATCACGTAAGCAAGGTCAACTAGTACGGATGGTTATTTATTGAAACATGTGAAATCCGTACTAGTTTTGTTTAAATATATCATTTTAGAAAATATGAAATTTACACTAGTTTACAAAAATAAGTATAGAAAGTAGATGACAACTGGTACCGGATCATCGGCCTCTCGTTCGGTTGCGAAACGACTGAGGCCAGAACTCCCTCTCATTATCTGCGGCAAGTGTAAGCAGAAGATTGTGATGGAGTACCGAGTCAAGAGACAGGGACCCAACAAGGGTCGTGTTTTCTACAAGTGCCCGGATCGCGATGTGAGTTTCTTACGCATTTTATCTGTATGGCTAATTGACCTGCTTTTCTTGAATATTTTTGACTAAATAATTTTTGGCTTTAATTACAGTGGGAGGGCAATGGATGCGATGGTTGGTACTGGGAGGAAGATTATGCTACATACGTGCAGAATTTGGGTGCGCTTGAGGTAGCGGCTGCTGCTGATGAGGCAGTGAGCCAGCAGGAGAAGCTTATTGATATTCAACAGAAGAATGATTTGTCTGTTTTAGTTGCGTACGATCACGAAATAATTATGTTACTGAAGTGCATTGTAGTTTTAGTTTGTTTAGTGATAGTTGGGATTGCTTACGTTGTAGCCAGACTTAGTTAATTAATCAACCGTGTGTGTGTCATTTATGTTGTGTAATAAAATACTAAATTATGTTCAAGGTTTTCATAATTTGTCGTGTAATACAGATTATGTCACGCCATTGGATGTACAATGCCGATCGCCGCTCCCAAGACTTTATTGAGGGCTTGCACTATTTCTTAGGTGTGGCCGAGGCAAATAAGCGGGATGGTTTCATGTGCTGTCCTATGTGCCCTATGTAAGAATTTAAAGGAATATTCAAGCTCAATGAGTCTTCATTCACATTTGCTTAAGTCAGGTTTCATGTCAAACTATATATGTTGGACTAAGCATGGAGAAAGCGGGATCATGATGGAAGAAGGTGAAGGGGAAGATTTAGACATTGATGACATTATTGCTCAGTATGGTGCCTTTGATGATACTACAATGGGGGGAGATGAAGAAGAGGTAGCGGTAGAAGATGATCTCGGTGATGCTCTTGGCGATGCCATTCGTGATGCACAACAAGAATGGGAAAGTGAAAAAGAGAAAGTTAAGTTCGAGCGCATGCTTGAGGATCATAGGAAGTTGCTATACCCGACGGCCGAAGAGGGGCAAAAAAAGCTGGGTACAACACTGGAATTGCTACAGTGGAAGGCAAAGAATGGTATATCGACAAGGCATTTGGGAATTTATTGAACCTTATAAAGAAGATGCTTCCGAAGCCAAATGAATTGCCCACCACTACGTATGAAGCAAAAAAGGTTGTCTGCCCATTGGGATTAAAAATCCAGAAGATACATGCATGTCCTAATGACTGCATCCTCTACCATGGCAATGAATACGAGAATTTGGATGAATGCCCGGTATGTAAAGCATCGCGGTATAAGATCAGGCGCGATGATCCTGGTGACGTCGAGGGTGAACAACGTCCTAGAAAGAAAATCCCTGCCAAGGTTATGTGGTATGCTCCTATAATACCACGCTTAAAACGTTTGTTCAGAAATAAAGACCATGCAAAGTTGTTGCGGTGGTATAAAGAAGACCGTAAGGTAGACAATATGCTGAGACACCCAGCTGATGGGTCCCAGTGGAGAGCGATAGACAGGGAATTTCCAGAGTTTGCAAATGAGGCTAGAAACTTAAGGTTCGCCTTAAGTACAGATGGTATGAATCCTTTTGGAGAGCAGAGCACTAGTCATAGCACTTGGCCAGTTACTCTATGTATCTACAACCTTCCTCCATGGTTATGTATGAAGCGAAAGTTCATTATGATGCCGATCCTCATCCAAGGTCCGAGGCAACCTGGCAACGATATTGATGTCTATCTGAAGCCATTAGTTGAAGAACTTCTAGTTTTATGGAACAAACCAGGTGTACAGTGTCTGGGATGAGTACAAACAAGAACACTTTGACCTACGAGCAATGTTGTTCATAACAATCAATGATTGGCCTGCTTTAAGTAATCTTTCAGGTCAGACAAACAAAGGATATAATGCATGCACACATTGTTTTGATGACCTTGACAGTATATATTTGAAAAGATGTCGAAAGGTCGTGTACCTTGGCCATCGTCGATTCCTTCCGTTGAATCACCAAGTAAGAAAGAAAGGGAAGCATTTTAAAGGTAAGCCAGACCATCGGAAGAAGCCTCATAACCGAACCGGGGAAGATGTACTCGCAATGGTCAAGGATGTGAAAGTAGTATTTGGAAAGGGACAAGGCAGTGAATCTGTTCCCAAAGATGCTAAGGGACACGCACCCATGTGGAAGAAGAAGTCCATCTTTTGGGAGCTACCCTATTGGCAAGTCCTAGAGGTCCGCAACGCAATCGACGTGATGCACCTAACAAAGAATCTTTGTGTGAACCTGTTAGGATTCATGGGTGTGTACGGGAAGCCAAAGGATTCACTTGAAGCACGCCAGGACTTGCAGGGCATGAAAGAACGAGACAATCTTCATCCAGAGAAGATAGATGATGGACGTCATTACTTAAGTCCTGCTAGCTACACGCTTAGCAAAGAAGAGAGGGACAGCATGTTCGAATGTCTAAGCAGCATCAAGGTCCCATCGGGATTCTCCTCCAATATAAAGGGTATAATAAATGTGCCAGATAAGAAATTCCTAAACTTAAAGTCCCATGACTGCCACGTGCTTATGACGCAATTGCTTCCAGTTGCTTTAAGAGGAATTCTACCTCCACATGTACGTCTAGCCACCGTGAAGCTATGTGCATTCCTTCAATGCAATTTCTCAGAAGGCAATCAATCCAGTGGAACTAGCTACTCTACAGAATGATGTGGTTCAATGTCTTGTCAGCTTTGAGTTGGTGTTCCCTCCATCCTTCTTTAATATCATGACACACATCCTAGTTCATTTGGTGAAGGAGATTAGTATTCTTGGACCTGTGTTCTTACATAACATGTTCCCCTTCGAGAGGTTTATGGGAGTCTTGAAGAAATATGTGAAAGTCCGTTCTAAGCCTGAAGGAAGCATCGCCCAGGGCTATGGAACAGAGGAGGTCATTGAGTTCTGTGTTGACTTTATTCCTGACCTTGCCCCGATTGGTGTTCCCGAATCACGACACGAGGGGCGACTCAGTGGTAAAGGAACTTTAGGGAAGAAAACATATATCGGCATGGAAGACGATTATTTCAATAAAGCACACTACACAGTTCTTCAGAACTCGTCATTGGTGCATCCGTACATCGAGATACATAAGGAGTTCTTACGATCCAAATTTCCAGGGAAGACTGAAGCTTGGATTAGGCGTCAGCACATGGAAAGTTTCAGTGGTTGGTTGCGAAAAGAATGTCAAGGCGATGACAATATTGATGAGCAACTGTATTTGTTGGCTAGGCAGCCATCGTGGCATATCCTCACGTACCAAGGGTACGAGATAAATGGGAATACATTTTACACAGTTGCCCAAGATAAAAGGAGCACCAATCAAAATAGTGGTGTTCGCATAGATGGAACAGATCCAAATGGGAATATACAAACATATTATGGCCGCATAGAAGAGATATGGGAACTAGACTACACACCTAATTTTAAAGTCCCTTTGTTCCGGTGCCAATGGGTGAAGCTGACCGGAGGAGGGGTAACAGTCGACAAAGAGTATGGAATGACAACAGTGGACCTCAACAATATTGGGTACAAAGAGGAACCATTCGTCCTTGCTGCCGATGTGAGTCAGGTGTTCTATGTGAAAGACATGTCTACAAAATCAAAGAGAGGAAAAAACGAAGACATCAACTCAATGATCAATGAGCCAAAGCGCCACATAATTCTTTCTGGGAAAATAAATATAGTGGGAATTGAAGACAAGTCAGACATGTCAGAAGATTACGAAAGAAATGTCCGAATTCCACCCTTCATAGTGAAGAAAGATCCAAGCATCATGTTAAATGATGAAGACACTCCATGGTTACGACAAGATCATAACCAAGGGTCATACGTCAAGAAGAAATTCACTGTTGTGCCCGCATGATACAACGATGCATGTTTAATATATTATGTTTTAGAGACGGATATTATGTAATATGTTATGACTTCACAATTGTAGATCTTGCTGAGATGATCAAACTTGGTATTCAGAGTTTTTTCATCTGAGGTCATTTAGTGTCTCATTTGAGCAAGTTTGACCAAGTCAAATTTGGTCAAATAAAAAAACAACACTTTGACTCTAGTATTATGAACTCTAAATGACTTCAAATTGAAAAGTTTTGAATACCAAGTTTGTTAAACTCAAAAAGATCTACAATTGTTGTTTTGGTCAACTTTCCATTTGAGAAAGTTTGGACGGTTCAAATTTGTGATTTTTAAATTTCGACGCCTACAAACTAGTTTTCGGGACCCTAGATTGTCTCAAATTGAAAAGTTTTGAATACCGAGTTTGTTAAGCTCATCAATATATACAATCCTTATATAGGCCATTTTTTCATTTGAGAAAGCTTGAATAAAATGTAGTTCAAATTTCACAAGTGTGTGACATAGTTTTAGAAAGTATATATGAGATTCAAGAAGTTGTGACTAGTGTTTGATAAAAATTTCTCAAATGGGAAAATGAGCTATGTAACAATTGTAGATCTTTCTGAGATGATCAAACTTGGTATTCAGAGTTTTTTCATCTGAGGTCATTTAGTGTCTCATTTGAGCAAGTTTGACCAAGTCAAATTTGGTCAAATAAAAAAACAACACTTTGACTCTAGTATTATGAACTCTAAATGACTTCAAATTGAAAAGTTTTGAATACCAAGTTTGTTAAACTCAAAAAGATCTACAATTGTTGTTTTGGTCAACTTTCCATTTGAGAAAGTTTGGACGGTTCAAATTTGTGATTTTTAAATTTCGACGCCTACAAACTAGTTTTCGGGACCCTAGATTGTCTCAAATTGAAAAGTTTTGAATACCGAGTTTGTTAAGCTCATCAATATATACAATTCTTATATAGGCCATTTTTTCATTTGAGAAAGCTTGAACAAAATGTAGTTCAAATTTCACAAGTGTGTGACATAGTTTTAGAAAGTATATATGAGATTCAAGAAGTTGTGACTAGTGTTTGATAAAAATTTCTCAAATGGGAAAATGAGCTATGTAACAATTGTAGATCTTTCTGAGATGATCAAACTTGGTATTCAGAGTTTTTTCATCTGAGGTCATTTAGTGTCTCATTTGAGCAAGTTTGACCAAGTCAAATTTGGTCAAATAAAAAAACAACACTTTGACTCTAGTATTATGAACTCTAAATGACTTCAAATTGAAAAGTTTTGAATACCAAGTTTGTTAAACTCAAAAAGATCTACAATTGTTGTTTTGGTCAACTTTCCATTTGAGAAAGTTTGGACGGTTCAAATTTGTGATTTTTAAATTTCGACGCCTACAAACTAGTTTTCGGGACCCTAGATTGTCTCAAATTGAAAAGTTTTGAATACCGAGTTTGTTAAGCTCATCAATATATACAATTCTTATATAGGCCATTTTTTCATTTGAGAAAGCTTGAACAAAATGTAGTTCAAATTTCACAAGTGTGTGACATAGTTTTAGAAAGTATATATGAGATTCAAGAAGTTGTGACTAGTGTTTGATAAAAATTTCTCAAATGGGAAAATGAGCTATGTAACAATTGTAGATCTTTCTGAGATGATCAAACTTGGTATTCAGAGTTTTTTCATCTGAGGTCATTTAGTGTCTCATTTGAGCAAGTTTGACCAAGTCAAATTTGGTCAAATAAAAAAACAACACTTTGACTCTAGTATTATGAACTCTAAATGACTTCAAATTGAAAAGTTTTGAATACCAAGTTTGTTAAACTCAAAAAGATCTACAATTGTTGTTTTGGTCAACTTTCCATTTGAGAAAGTTTGGATGGTTCAAATTTGTGATTTTTAAATTTCGACGCCTACAAACTAGTTTTTGGGACCCTAGATTGTCTCAAATTGAAAAGTTTTGAATACCGAGTTTGTTAAGCTCATCAATATATACAATCCTTATATAGGCCATTTTTTCATTTGAGAAAGCTGTAGAACAAAAAATACTACATTTTCTCTATTTTTATAGGTTCAACAAAAAATTCCTGTCAATTTTGGTCAAAAACCGAGAAAAAATTGAAACATTGACGTTACAATAATGTGATAATAAATTTCCTATCGAATAATATTAGTTTTATTAATTTTAAGTTAGAAATATATTTTTGCATTAACAAAATACTTAGTATTAGTAACATTTATATTCTATATTCATAAAAGAAATTAAAAACTTTAGGTTACAAAATTTTCCTATTTACAATAAATAATTAGTTAATCAATAGTATTTTTTAAAATAAATATTGCAAAGTATTGAAGTTGCTATGGAATTAATTGATTAACCTAGTATTAAACAAAAACAAAATCCCAGGCCTTTCCAATTACGCTGGCGGGTTGGCAAATTTTTCAGGGCTTCAGTCCCGGCCCAGACCAAGAACCGGGACTAAAGGGTGGGCGGCAATTTCGGTGCCCGCCAAAAAATACCTTTAGTCCCGGCTGGCAACACGAGCCGGGACTAAAGGACATTTAGTCCCTGGCTGGTAAGACCAACCGGGACTAAAGGGTTAGGACCTTTAGTCCCGGTTGGTATTACCAGCCGGGACTAAATGCCCTTTAGTCCCGGCTGGTGTTACCAGCCGGGACTAAAGGGTCGCAGGCTATATATATCGAACGTCTGTTCTGTTCATCTTCGATCTCGCCTCCGTCGCTCAGCCGCCCGCCTGGCCGCGCCATCCGCCGTCGTCGAGCTCGTCTCTGCCGCGCCGCCGTCGTCGTCTACCCCCGCCCGGCCGCGCCATTCTCCAGGCCCGCATCGCCGCATCCCGTCTCCGCCGCCTGCACCCGACCCCACCATCCGTCGCCGACGCTCTTCCCGCGCGCCCACGCCGTACGGCCTCCGTCGAACTCGATATGATCTGCTGCTCTCGATCGGCCATGTTTTTTAGATTTTTTTTACAAAGTCTCGGCTGTATGTTAGATTAAAATAAGTACATGTAGTTTATTGTTAGTTTTTTAGTTATTTTTAGATAGTTTTTGATATATTAGATTTAAATGTATTAAAATTTAATTAGTATTTTATTTAGATAGTTTTTTTAGATAGTTTTTTATTATAGTTTTTGATATATGTTAGATTAAAATGTATTATCTTACTAGTTTATCTAATTTCATGTTAGATTTATTTAATTGGATTTAGTAATTATATATTCTATCTCTCTATATATATTATATCTAGAGAGAGATTCTATATGTATACATATGTACTTAATTATTTCTATATGTATATATACATGTACTTATTTTCATGTGTTGAGAGAGAGAGAAAATTGTATCTAGAGAGACATTCTATGTGTATCACATGCATATCTAGAGATATAGACATATGCACTTATTTCTATGTGTTGAGAGAGAGAGAAAATATATTGTATCATTCTATGTGTATATATATACATGTACTTATTTCCATGTTGATGAAATATTATGTGTTATTATATTTAATTGGATTTAGTAATTCTATATGTGTTATCACATGTACTTATGTTATGTACCATAGTAATTCTATCTATGTGTTATCTTGAAGATACAAATGGCTGCTCCGAATGATAACTTGAGTGATGACATAATGGCGGATATTATCAACGCCGGCACCAATGTGGATGTAGATGACACGAGTCAGTACTTTGCTGATTATGAGGATATCCTGAATATGCCGGTGGTTGAAGATCAACAAATTGTCGCGCAAGAAAATACTGGCGAGGTATATTCGATTATCTATCATCTCTTATAGATGCATGCGTACGTATATTTGTTGTTAATCGTTGTGTTTCTACTCATGTAGCCGGTCTCTGGATCTACATCAACCACCGACAAAAGTAGGAAAGTCCGAGGGCCAAAAAAGCCATTAGAGGGCCGTTTCATAATATCAGAATTCGACACCGACACCGGCAAACCATTGGGACCACATGCTCAGACATATGTCAATCAATGTGGGTTCGTTGTAAGGGATAGGATCCCAGTTAGTGCTCGTGAATGGAAGCAGAAGATATCCGCTCCTAATGTTAGTTTTGTATCTGATCGTGACAAGAACCTAGCTTGGAGAGATATCACTCAGCATTTCACATTACAAGCAGATGATGCTTTGAAGGAGCTAGTGAGGGATTGGACAATGAAGAAGATGGCAACATTGTTCCAGAGTTGGAAGAAGACATTGTATAAAAAGTTTATCTTGAAGAATGCTACGCCGAATTTCAATGCTAAGGCGTTTGTCAAGTTGGAGTCCCATTGGGATGCCTTCGTAGAATACAAGACATCCCAAGACAGTGAGGAACGTGTGATGAGGAATCGGCAGAATGCCCGACAGAAGCAATACCATCATCGCATGGGATCAGGTGGTTATAAGAGTGCTATTCCCAAGTGGCAGAACCTAGAAGCAGAGATTACTGCCAAGGGAATCATACCTGAAACAATAGAGAAGAACTGGCCTCAACGCGCGAAGAATTGGTTCTACGCTCATGGGGGAAGCCTAGACCTAGACACTGGCAAGCTAATTTTCGGCCAAAAAATTGAGAGAGCAACACAGAGACTAGCTCGTGCTAGGGAAGAAGCTGATAGTGGTGTTTTCAAGCCCAACAGAGAGAAGGATGAATTGACATATGCACTAGAGAATCCCGAACACGGTGGTCGAACAAGAGGCTATGGGGCGGTTCCGTGGCTACACGCATTCCCAGCAGACAAGGATACCTACAGAAGCCGCCAAAGAAAGAAGGATGAGGAGGCAGAACGAATCCAGTGCATTGGAGCAATTTGTTGACGAGTCACGACAAGCATTGCTTGAATCACGTGAACGAGAAAAATCTCTTGAGGCAAGAATGCAGGAGGAGATCAAGAGGCAAGTGCAGCTAGCAATGAGTCAAATGCAATCGCAATCAACGCCGGGAGTCACCATTAGCCCCGTTGGTCAGATGAAAAGCAGTTGTGCTTCTACGGAGCTGCCAGTTATTCAAGACGACGCTGGGTTGCGCTTCCCTGTTGATGACATTACCGAGCCTCTAACAACATGTGAGCTGCACATTCCAGATGGTAATAATGCATCAATCATGGTGGCTGTCGGGGTTGTATCTCCAATAGACCGAACGAAGACACCAAGAATCCATGGGTCAGTTATTCAACCTGGATATGCTAGCGTCTCGGTCGATAGAGTGCTCAAAGGTTACAGCAATGTTCCTCTTGACATTGAAGGCGGTGATGGGGAGAAGACACTAGGAGAAGCAGAAAAGACATTTATTCAATGGCGCAAACGCTTCATCATCATTCCTGGGGCGCCACCGCTTCCCCTACCTCACCCTAGGTACGAATGAAAGTGAATGAAATATTATTTTCCATTAATTTTCTATTGGCTTAAAAAATAATTGACACACAACTTGTTTTTGTAGCAGGGTCTCCCCCCAGCCTAGCCTAATCATTCATTCCCCATCTCATCACAGCGTCGCGGGGGGCGAGACGACTTCATCCCCACGGCGATCGCCAACTCCTACACCGGCCCCATCGCCTCCACGACGATCTCCAACTCCTACACCGGCCCCACCGCCTCCACAACGATCTCCAACGCCTCCACGCCGGTCTCCACCAACACCGGCCACATCGCCTCCACGCCGGTCTCCAACACCGCCCCCACCCCCTCCACAGCGACGCACTACAAAGACGTCTAAGGTCCCGGCGGCAAAGAAGACCCCGAGAAAAAGAGTTATTTCTCAAGAAATACTTTCTGAAAAAACTGATGAGCAAATAGCAGCTGAAGAAGACAAAAAAGTGAAAGATTTTTTTATAGATACCAAAAAGAAGAGTCAAGCGAAGCTTAAGGAGAAGCCGTACTTTTACCTACCACGAGAGGTGCTGAGGCAGAAGGTCGATGCTCACAAGAAAAAGATGATTGAACTTCGTAAGCCTTCGCCACTATCAGACTATGACCGCTCCCTCGTGAAGTCACATGATGCAGATAAGAAAAGGAAAAGAGCATCAGGGAAGGATGTCCCACAGCTCGGACAACAGAAGCAACCAATGCAAAATCTTGTTGTTGCTAATCAATATGGTTCCAACATAGAAGTCTATCGACCAGACAACTCTGGAGAAGTGTCGGTTCAAGCCCTTAATGCTTTTTTTCAAGATACTGGTTTAACCTTGGATCAATTGACGGGCAAAGCTCCAATCCAGAACCTGGAAGTTGATACCTGGAAGACTTATAAATATGGCAAAAGTCTGTACAACCCTGCGGCTCTGAATGAATTGGGTACGCAAATGTACTTGCTCAACAAGTGGTACATGCAGGCGTGTGGCAGGGGTGAGCAGTGGATCTTTGTCAGATTTAGAGACCATCATTACTTCCGTGGCGATGACATCTTACATATTAGTTTCGAAGAATTGCATCAACTATACCACATGGACGCTCTGGACAAATCAATCATTAGCTCCTTTTGTTTGTAAGTGATTCTTACTTTTATTTAATAAACTCACTTCCATGCGTACGTGTATATAATTATCCTCACATGTAACTTATATTTATATACAGATTCCAGATGTCAGAGCTCCAAAGAATACAAGACACCAGTGTTGGCTTCATTGATCCTTATATCGTATTCAAAACCGGTATTATTGTCAAGGAGCGATGGGTATCTGAAGCACAGGAGAATATCATGATGTTCTTCGTGAAGCAGCACGACAAGACAACAATACTTTTCCCGTACAACTTTGAGTAAGTGTTAATAATAATGTAGTCTACACATTTTATGTAATATCAATACAACTTATATGCATGTACGTGTGTGTATAAACCAATGCAGTTTTCACTGGATACTCATTGTCATTGAGTTAAACTCAAGTCGGTTACTAATCTTTGACTCGTTGAGAAAAGAACGGGCACTATACCAAGATATGATAGACATTATCCAGGGGTAATTTCGATCTCTCGCGCACAACTATTATTGAATAGACTTTGCCATAATTTATTAACGATCGTACATTATTGGTCGCACAGGGTTTGGAAAGAGTTTATTCGGCAACATCGCAAGGATTGCAAGGCACCACTTAATGTAGTTGAAATACCAGTAAGTTGTACTATATACACTTCCCCACGTGTTTAATTACTATATCGTACTTCAATTTACGTGTGAGATGATGAGAATAATCTTCTTCTCGTACAGTGGTGTTTGCGGCAGGAACCAGGTAATAACTTGTGTGGATACTACGTTTGTGAATTTATCACTGCGCACATAAGAAGAACTCCTGAAGATGTCCTCAGAGTACGTATATATCAATTTTTATTTATTTTTAAATGAATATATATACATATATGTGTATTAATACTTTTCCTTTTATTTCAAATGCAAGACTGAATGGTTGAAACGAAGGGTCATGCAAAAAGACCATCTGAAAGCAGTTCAAGAGTCAATAGCAGGATATCTTCTAGAAAAAGTGCTAAATCCCAACGGCGAGTTCTACTTTGATCTTAAGGAATAAATGATGTAAATTAAATGTTTATTGATATCGTTATTTTCGAGAACAAGATTATGAAAGTGTTGTATATATACATATATATATATCTATAATATATATAGTTTCATACTTTATTCGAATATAATAATGCTCAAGATGAGAATTAGATGTAATTATACGCATGCGTGTATTTATATTAGCAGCGTAGAATACGTACATAAAAACATATTATATATTAAACAAATACGTGTAACTGAACTGAAAACAAATTAAACAAAAAAAAAGAAAAAGAAAAGGAACCTTTAGTCCCGGTTGGGGTTACCAACCGGGACTAAAGGGTGAACCGTTAGTCCCGGTTGGTGTTACCAACCGGGACTAAAGGGTGCGCCAGGTTCGCTCGGCTGGAGGGCCTTTAGTCCCGGTTGGTGTTACCAACCAGGACTAAAGGTCCCTCTTTAGTCCCGGCTCGATGACCTAGGACTGAAGGTTCCACCTTTAGTCCCAGGATCGTTGTCCCGGCGCGGTAACCGGGACTAAAGGCTGTTACCGCCTGGGACAACAAGTCCATTCTATAGTAGTGAATCTATTATACTTGATCAATGGTTATTGTAGATTGTCAGCCTTTTGCTACTACCATCTTCTGGTCATGGCTAGCTCTGACCAGTTTTGTAGACCATTGATCTGACCAATTTCATCACAGCCATCTTCTGGTTACGGCTAGCAGGTCCCTCAAAAAAGCATCAAAGTCTCTACAAATATCATGAAAGGTAGCGGGCCATTGATCTGACCAATTTCATGAACAATCACTGGTCATGGCTCATATGGCTAAGATGCGGGACAAACTGATTGTCGGCTTCAGGTTTCATGGAATGCAGGTTACAACAATGGAAGTACTATCATAAAAACTGAATCTGCAGTGTCATGATTTTTTTAAAGGCATGCAAACAATCATGAAGGAACCTAATCGCAAACAATCATGAAGGAACCTAATCGCAAAAAAACCATGAAGGAACCTAAGACAGCAAACAAAGGAATTTAGCTAAACATGCAATCATTTAACCCGAGAGAGAACCTTAACAGAAGGCAACAACTTGTTGTTCGTAACCTCTTAGAAACAAGTCTAAGCATCTCCAAAATTTCCAAATATCTAGAACTCAAATAATTACTGTCCAAATAGATCTATGGAAAGTTAACCTAAATTGCTCTCCAAAATTTTCATATATGCACTCAAATCAACAAAGAAAAGAGACCAACTCACCATGCTTTGCTTCTTAATCACTGGACCAGGGCACCTATGTCTCATTCACCAAGACAATCTTCACATCCTTTGCCTCCTTGAAATACAAAACAAGACAAAATTTGTAAAAAAAATAAAATAAACAATTGTCCAGGTGAATTTCTATTTATTGGATAGGCTATGAGTGTGTGTTTGTTGACAGGTCAGCTACTGTTGCTTATTGAATTAGGCATATACTTTCAGTCACATGCATGTCAAATTTTTTTTGGAATATTATGGCTGCTACTATATTAGTTCATTGGAACTTAGAAATTGTATTATCGGCCAACTTAGAGATAAAAATCAAAGGCTTAACCAACGCTAGAGAATGTTCAGTAATCCAGACAGGAAACACACCGCACCATTCTAGCTGCCTTTTTTGTCATAAAGCAAACACTACATCTTGGATAAACCACCTTGAGATTTGTCTTTGTGGCATCATCAGTTTTAGCATAGGACACCATCGCCATGCTAGCTGCCTTTTTTTCTATAAAAGGTATGGCCTATATTACACATGGCCATAATTGTTTGGAACCTATATTACACATGGCAACATTTTATAGTTAGATCATAGCTTAAGAGAACAGGTATGGCCAAAATCATTTTATGAGAAAATATAATGGGAGGTAATACGTTTTGAAGAATGCGTGCCATACGCTCAAGGCCCATTCCTGTATCGATGTTCTTTAATTTCAACGGTTCTAGAGACCCGTCGTCCTTTTTGTTGTATTGCATAAAAACAAGATTGTAGAATTCAATGAATCGGCTATCATCGCACAAATCATGCACACAACTATATGGATATCACTAATTTCAGCTATCAGATA
Source organism: Miscanthus floridulus (assembly GCF_019320115.1). Taxonomy (NCBI): domain Eukaryota; kingdom Viridiplantae; phylum Streptophyta; class Magnoliopsida; order Poales; family Poaceae; genus Miscanthus; species Miscanthus floridulus. Next base: position 111,618,453 of record NC_089587.1, on the reverse strand, counting down.
ATCTCTTAGCCACTAAACCACAAAATCTTTACACACCGCATCTGATGATCCTCTCTCAGGATCCGGCTACGCTGCTAGTCCAAAAGTTATCTTCTGCACCCATCCTCTTTATCCGCTCTTTTGGTACACCAACCTTCATAAAAGAACAAATATCACTATGCCAGATTTGCACATCACTGCCGGCATCATCACTGCCGAATTTGTGAGAACCGGCAGTGATGTACCTTCACTGCCGGTTATGAGCTTGAAAATAAAAAAATGATTGGGGCTGGGCTAAAACCGGCAGTGAAGGACCACATCACTGCCGGTTTGTGGCTTGAACCGGCAGTGTTTTGGCGGCCACTCATCACTGCCGGTTTAAGCCAAGAGCCGACAGTGATTGTGCTCTATCACTATCGGTTCTAGCCAAGAACCGACGGTGATAAGCCTACAACACAAAAAGGCTACAGCCATCCTCTCCTTTCTCCTCTCTTCCATCCTAAGAACAGAGGCACGCGTTTGGACCCTTTCCTCCATTGCTGCGGCTGCTCTTCACCATGAAGCTAGTGCTTGGATTTTGAAGAATGGCTTGATCTTTTTGCTTTAAGGTTAGTAACAAACATCCACTCCTTTGATTTTGTTGCTTAATTAGCTTCGTTTTGATGGCTACATTGCTTGATTATCATTCTAGTTCTTTCTCCATTCTAGAGAGCACTTTTCCAATTGGACATTTGTGCAAGGCTCAAATTGTGGTGAATCCATCATCTAAAAGGTTGGTGTCTATGAACACATTTAAATTCCTAGCTAATTATTCCATGGTGGTCAAGATCATCATTGTTAGTATGTGATGCTATAATTCATTCTTAAAAGTAGAGTAGAATAGTTGTTCTTTAATATTGTGCAATAATTGTTTTTTACTATGATTTTTAATTTACAGGACCGGGGCTACCAATTTCAATTTTTTAATAATTAGTGTACAATAATGTTTTCCAAAAATGGTACTTTTGAGCTACAATTGTTGTTCATGAAGCTCGATTTCTTATTAATTCTTTGTTATTACTGTCTTAGTATTTTTTTGTGCAAAGATGGATCGAGAGTTGATGCATCTGTTCTGAACGGACAAGCGGTACATGCATGGGGTCAGCCAGTTTATCACCGATGCCAAAGCCCATGCTGAGAATGGGAACCCTGTCTTCTACCCATGCAAAGACTGCAAGAATCATAGGAACTTTCATCAAATTAAGTCTATACGATCGCACTTGATTACCAGGGGGTTCATGCCAACCTATACAATATGGACTATGCATGGCGAGGTTGGTGTGAATGTTCTATAGGAAAACAATGATGATGTGGACATGCCTGACGTAGCCATCCACGATGTTGACGAGGAACCCGGTGTCAACACGGAACCTATGGTCACAGTTAATAATGTGTTTAGGAACATGCTAGCTGACGACACCGAGGATAACGATGGTATTTCTCAGCTACTACGTAATGTAGAGACCGGATGTCTTAGTGAAAGACAACTGAGAAAGCTAGAGAAAATGAGACAAGATGGCAAAACACCATTGTATAGGAATTGTCCAATGAGCAAACTAGAAGCCGACATCATGCTGTTAGAGTTCAAATCAACAAATGGATTGAGCGATAAAGGCTTCGATCAGTTGTTAGGTATAATAAGGAAAATGCTCCTAGAAAAAATGAGTTGCCAGAAAAGACATACTTGGCCAAGCAAATGATCTGCCCCATCGGCCTCGAGGTTGAAAAAATCCACGCGTGTTCCAATGATTGCAAATTATACCGTAGAGAAAAATACAAAGACTTGGACAAGTGCCCATGTGTGAAGCTCCACGGTACAAGGAAGGGCCGTTAGATGAGGGTACCAAGACCAGAGGAGGTCCTATAATGGTCATTTAGTATTTCCCTATAGCTCCCTGGGTGCATAGGTTGTTTGCATATGCAAAGTCAGCCAAGCTGTTGCGCTGGCATGGCAAAGAGCGTAAGAAAGATACAATGATGAGGCACCCCGCCGATGGGCATGACTGGAAGACTGTCAATACTATGTTCTATAAGGACATCGGTGGAGAGGTAAGGCACCTTTAGTTTGCTTTGAGCATAGATGGGATGAATCCTTTCGACCGGGTTAGAAGCAATCATAGCACCTAGCCAGTGATGTGGTCGTACATCCAGATGCCACTACTGATCCAAGGGCCAAGACAGCCTAGGAATGACATCGATGTGTTTCTAGAACCAATGATCGATGAACTAGTGGAGATGTTTGAAAAGGGTGTGCTAGATGTTTGGGATGAGTACAAAAAGGAACATGTCACGATCAAGGGAGTACTTATCGCTACAATCACCGACCTGCCAGGTCGAGGTTCGTTGTCTAGAGAGAAGACAAAAGGTTATACTAGATGTGTCAAGTGCTTGGACGACACCGATACGGTAAATCTGCCAAATAACTCAAAGATAGTTTATATGGGACACCGTAGGTTCCTACCTAAGGATCACCCTTACCGCAAGAATAGAAAAGATTTCAACGGTACTATTAAGAAATGCTTAGCTCCAAAATATCGAGACGGACCTGTGATACTTCGAGAATTCAACAAACTGGAGGTTGTCCTTGGGAAGGGGGACAATGCAGTAGCAGCGCCTGATGGGAGCGTTTGGAAGAAAAAATTAGTTTTATGGAAACTACCTTACTGGCCATTTCTGAGTGTACGCCACTATCTTGATCCCATGCACATCACTAAAAACGTGTGCGCTAACACTCTTAACACCTTGATGGACATCGAGGGGACATCAAAGGATTCACTAGCCACACGCCTGGACATGCAACACTTGGGAATCAAGGAGCTGCATCCCGTGGAGCTAGAGAATGGCCAGTTCGAACTTCCGGTTGCGTCATAGACATTGAAGAAGGAAGAAAAGCGTGCGCTTATTTCTTTCTTCAATGAACTCAAAGTCCCGATGGGCTACCGTGCGAACCCGAAGAAGCTAGTGAACATGAGAGAACTCAAGTTCAACTATGGCCCTATGAAGGCCCATGACTGTCATGTCATTATGACTCAGCTGCTCCCTATTGCCCTGCGTGGTATCCTCCCCCCGAAGGTCCACACCCTAATCATAAAGCTTTGCTCGTTCTTCAACACGATCTCGAAAAAGGTCATTGATGTGTCCACGCTAGATCAGCTGCAGCGGGACATAGCCAAAACTCTCGTTAGGCTTGAGATGCATTTCCCACCGACTTACTTTGATATCTCATTGCATCTGCTCATTCATCTTGTTGACCAAATTAGAGCCCTTGGCCCAATGTACCTACATTAGATGTTTCCTTTCGAAAGATTGATGAAAGTTTTTAGGAGGTATGTTAGAAACAGATTCAGGCCAGAAGGGGGCATGGTTGAAGGATGGTCAACGGAGGAGGCCATTGAGTTCTGCACATATTATCTGGACATCAAAAGGGTCAGAGTTCCAGAATCTCATCATGAGGGAAGACTACGTGGCAAAGGAATGATTGGGGAGAAATCTGTTATAGTAGACGACCCTGTTTCTTTCAGACAGGCACAGTTCGCTGTTCTCCAGCAAGCCGAGGGTGTGATGCCATACATTAATGAGCACAGGCAATCGCTGCAAACTCTATATCTGAGCAGGTCATAGGCTTGGCTGGATAAAAAACATAAGGAGGAATTTGCCAGCTGGTTGCGACGTCGCTTGCTTGGAATAAAGTTAGGTAATCAACTAGATGCCTTAGCCAAGGGACCTTCGAGTACATATCTTATGTACCAAGGGTATGCGATCAATGGATTCACATTTTACACAAAAAAGCAAGATGGAAAGAGCACATAGCAAAATTGTGGTGTTCGTTTTGATGCTCACGACGAGAATGGCAACGTGCAGGCGATATACTATGGCTTCATAGAGGAGATATGGGAGCTAGCATACGGTCCATTAAAGGCAGCTCTTTTTCACTACCAGTGGGTCTGGCTTGAGGAAATCAACACTAACAGCGAAGGGTTCACTACCGTTGATCTTACTAAGACCGCATATAGAGACGACCCCTTTGTCCTTGCAAGAGATGTTATGCAAGTCTTCTATGCAAGGGACAACAAGACAAAAGGAAGGCTAAAAGCAGTCCTAGAAGGGAAAGGAGGATTGTCGGTGTCGATGGAGTGACGGACAAAGAAGACTACAGGGGCTATCAGGAAATGTCTATATTCAAGGCAAACGTACCCCTACCTATCCTTCAAGAGAGAGACGAACCTGCTTACGTACGAATTGATCACAATGAGGCTCTCATCGTTGAAGCATCTAAAGATAGTTAGATTATTGTTAACTATGTAATCATTATGTAGATGTTGTATCAGTAATTCGCACTGAATATTTAATTTATATTTTATGTGCATCTCTACAATTTAATTATTGACTATGTAATCAAATATTAAGATGATGTTCACAAACACTATTATTTGATAATTATAGACCATTAATTAATTATCATAGAATTAAATAATCAAGACAAAATTTGTGTGTTATTTTAGAATATAAACTAACTGCATTATTTCTATTAATAAATAAATAAATAAAAGCAAACTAAGCGAACTCCCTATCCTAGCTCAGCGGTTAAGGCCGCGCACTCTATACTCTAAGACCTGCGCTCGAATCCCAGGTGGACCAAACTTTTTTGATTTTGTATTTATTATTTAGTAGTGCATTACAGTGGGATAAAAGAAAAAATAAAACCATTCTAACCGAACTCCCTATCCTAACTCAACGGTTAAGGCCGTGCACTCTCGACCCCGTGACCCATGCTTGAATCTCAAGCAGGCCAAACTATTTTATATTTTTTACAAAAGGCTACGATGGCAGGCTCCAAAACGACACTATTTTTTTATATTTTTTACCTAAAGTTCCGGCAGGGCTCTTCACTGTCGGTTTTGGTTTTAAATCCGACAGTGATATCTTCTATCACAGTCGGTTGCTCAAACCAACAAAGAAGGCCTAATTCACTGTTGGTTTTTAAACTAAAACTGACAATGATATGTAGATGCTCCTCACATGCCAACAGTGCTCCCATGACCACAACCATTGGAACACTGCTCCCACCTACCCCGATAACTTTAGTTCAGAAATAAAAATGTACCACAACTGCTAGCCCCTATAAAATGGCCCTCGGCCAAGAGCTAGCCTCTCCATGCATGTTGGTTTCAGCCAGGCCTTATCAGCCATGATACAATGTTTTCCTCTCACAACAAACCACAGATATCGTTATGTATCGTAGTCCACCAAAATGGTGCACACATGAGGTACTAGAAGAATGCTACTGAAGATAGAGCAACGCCAAAGATTGGAGATGCCACAAGGTTCACAGAGCCATCTGCTGTGGTGCCAAGCTGAATTCGATGTGCTCTGGACTGTACCAAGAAAAAGGCCATGTACAACAGAGGCATGGATTCATTGATACCACTTATCATCTCTAACCGGTATAGCTCGTAGACCACCATGGTGCTGTTGTTTGACCCTAGTTGGTGCTAGAAGAATGCTACTGAGGTGGTTAAATTATAATGTGTTGATACACATTGATGGTAATATTGACCTGTATGCAAATAGGTCTTTATTATCGTATATGGAATTTTAGTGTAAGGTCTTTGTTATCGTATATGTAACTTATTTCTAATTTTTTGATGTATTTCATTACTATCTAAATAAATATATCGTTGTTGTTAAAACTTTCCCACTCTAGTATCTAAATAAATATATCCTTTACATATATGTACCTTCACTGTCGGTTCTATTTAAAAACCGGCAGTGATAGTAACTTTCACTGTCGGTTCTTTTTAAAAACTGGCAGTGATGTCTATGCCCCCCTATATAAAACAAACTATCGGCCACATACATCGATCCCACCCACTCATAAACTCTCTCAGTCTCATTTCTCACATTTCACTCTCACTTCTCAAGACATCCACTCTCTCTCTACGTGATTTGGTCATGGCTCCTGCATTTTTCAATGGTATTGATATGTTGTCTTCTCCAATATTCTATCTATAGTCATTTGATCTATATTTATATTCATGTTTCTTTGCATTCTACATTTATATATATTCGTATTCCTTGCATTCGATCTATATTTAATTATGTTGCCACATTTTACTTGGAAGAATTTTTTGTGCATATATTTTATGTTCATATTTTTTTGCATTTTATCGACTAGGTGGTATGAACAACGGACCTCCCCCACCACAAGAACTAGGTTTCCACCCTGGCGATGAGCCATTCGCTCCTAATGTGGCCATTCCACGGTTCCCTATTCTAGCTATTGTATGAAATATTTTCCAACATCTTTTGTTTTTTGATGCTAACAAATAACTATAATTAGTTTAATATCATTGTTGCATGCATATATGCCGCAGGCTATATCCCCAATAGATTGGCTGTGAACAGCACTTAGCTGGTTCTTTATCTCGGACATCGTCGAGAACACGACATCTAATGCAAGTGGTCGGCCATGGACGTGTGAACTCGGTTTTTTCATCCCTATGAGGGGTTCAAATCAACGGAACCATATCCACGGGATGGGAATACAGAGCCCGGACATGATAAGCGCCCAATTAAGTGTCATGCACATTTGTTTAGAGGCATTTCGACGTATTTGCTATGATGTGCCTGATTTTTCGCACTTCAAGGCACTTACTTTGAATGCTGGTGATATCCTCATCCCGTGAGCAAGCGAATGGTTTGCGAGCTACAATCATGCGGATGTGGTAAAATAGTCACTTGTACCTGAGTCATGGTTATTTGTTATTTATTATTATAATAACATTCTCTAATTTTGTTTCTTTTTCTCCGCATGCAGATTGCGCTAAAGGACCTTACCTATGCTGCATGTGGCTTGTGGGTCGTTCTAGACCAAGCTACGGAGCAACTCGGATACGATTGGGACTTCTACAATGGAAACCTCGGCCAGCTCACTATAGAAGGATGCCAGTACTGCATAAGGATTACTAACAGGGGCAGTGGTCGTTCAGTAGGTTACATCTATGGCTGACCATTCTTTCGGTGTTGTGAGGCACGAGAGAGTGCACTCATACGGGCATTGGACTTCATCAATACAAGCGGATACATGATCCGTGACATCAATTACCATATATGGCTACAGAGGCATGTTAGTGTGCATGGCCCAATCGATCCCGGCAGTGATTCCGTTAGTAATTAATGTTTATTTAGCTAGGTTTTCAAGGTCGTAGTTTAATCGGGTTCTAATTTTAATATGTACGGCTTTGTATGTTTAATTATTGTCATACATGTAATTAGTGTAACATTTCGGTGTCGTATTTGTCTCAAAATTATTCTTAGGCTTGCACGTGCCACGTGTGAAGGAAACACTAAGTTTGGGATTTTCCAGAGATGGTTTGCTACTTTCTGAGGTTTAATTGAATTTCCGTGCGACGACACTGTTTAATTATAGGTTGAACTGAGTCTACCCACGAAAAGATCCGGAATGGTGCCAAACTTTTACACCGGCTCTAATGTGCCCGAGGGATAAGAATTTTGTGGAGGTGGATGAAAAAATCTATTGGGTCCAAGATGAAATTCACCCTCTTTTGTCTCATTTGGCATAGAGAAAAATATAATAAATAAAAAATGAACAGAAAAACCTAAGATCCTGTGTGGGGTCTTAATTTGAGTGTACATGCTTGCCAAAAAAATTCAAGCCATTTCAACATAGGAGGAGTATACATGCTTCACAGAGGTACATGTGCCATTTCATCAAACCATGACTATACACATAGGTTATTAAGGTTTCTATGGTTCATAGCCATTTCGGTGTTGTATTGGTCTCAAACTTTTTCTTAGGCTTGCACATGCCACGTGTGAAGGAAACACCAAGTTTGGGATTTTTTGGAGATGGTTTGCTACTTTCTGAGGTTTAATTGAATTTTCGCGCGACGACACCGTTTAATTATAGGTTGAACTGAGTCTATCCATGAAAAGATCCAGAATGGTGCCAAACTTTTACACAGGCTCTAATGTGCCCTAGGGATATGAATTTTGTGGAGGTGGATGAAAAAATCTATTGGGTCCAAGGTGAAATTCACCCTCTTTTGTCTCATTTGGTACAGAGAAAAATATAATAAATAAAAAATTAACAGAAAAACCTAAGATCCTGTGTGGGGTCTTAATTTGGGTGTACATGCTTGCCAAAAAAATTCAAGCCATTTCAACATAGGCAGAGTATACATGTTTCACAGAGGTACATGTGCCCTTTCATCGAATCATGACTATACACATAGGTTATCAAGGTTTCTGTGGTTCATAGGCATTTCGGTGTCATATTGGTATCAAACTTTTTCTTAGGCTTGCATGTGCCACGTGTGAAGGAAACACCAAGTTTGGGATTTTTCCGGAGATGGTTTGCTACTTTCTGAGGTTTAATTGAATTTCCGCGCAACAAGACCGGTTAATTATAGGTTGAACTGAGTCTACCCACGAAAACATCCGAAATGATGCCAAACTTTTACACAGGCTCTAATGTGCCCTAGGGATAAGAATTTTGTGGAGGTGGATGAAAAAATCTGTTGGGTCCAAGATGAAATTCACCCTCTTTTGTCTCATTTGGCACACAGAAAAATATATTTAATAAAAAAATGATTAGAAAAACCTAAGATCCTGTGTGGGATCTTAATTTGGGTGTACACGCTTGCCAAAAAATTTTAAGTCATTTTGACATAGGAATACATATGCTTCTATTTATTCAGTATATAAAAGAATTTTTTAATATATATAAACATCACTGTCGGTTTCAAAAAACCGGCAGTGATGAGAAGAAACCGACAGTGATGCTTGTTATCACTGTCGGTTTATTTTGAAAACCGACAGTGATATATAAAAAATTAAAAAATAAATGTGCCAGCCCTCGGGTTTGAGCTCGGGTCTCGGGCTACAGAGTTCAGACACTTAACCGCTGCGCTAGTATAGGATGTGTGCCAAGGTTTATTTATTTTATCTTTTTGACCTTTAGACCGCTTAATAAATTATAAAATTAAACCAAAAAAATTGGGCCACCCGAGATTCAAACATGGGTATCGGGGGCGAAGTTGCAGGGTCTTAACTATTGAGCCAGTAGGAGGTATTCGAAAGAAGTGGAAAAAATAAGTTATAAATGTTGTAACCGCTATACGGAAATCACTACCGGTTTCAAGAATGGCCCGACAGTGATGTCTAGAAGAGCAACAGTACTGTTGGCCCCCTTGATCTCCGGTACGTAGCATATCATATACTACGGTCTTCGTGACAATGAAACAACGACTAAGATGCATCGCCACATACAATCCAAGGGACGATGTAAGAAAAACGAGGTCATACAATACAACATCCAATATGTAAGCAAATAAAACGAGGTCATGGAAGGTGATGATGATCAAACAAAGGATTCGACAATATGGTTTTTTTCAGCACAAGTAAATTATTACATCGACCTAAGACATCGATTAATCACTAGTGCTACTAATTACTGCCGGTGTTGCCGCATGCATCGTCCCCCTGCTGTCGGTGCTCCTCTTTGCGCTTCTTTTGCTCAGCCCTGCGTTGGCGCCGTTCCGCGTCCATCGCGAGATGGCGCCGCTCGGTCTCCTCCTCCTAGCGGTAGCGACGCTCCTCCTCCTCCTTGCGGCGGCGCTCCTCCTCCTTGGAGATCTCGACGACATGCTTCAGGATGTAGTCGTCGGTCTCCTTCTATGTGATGGCGTGAAGGTGTCGTTCCTCCTCCTCCTTCCAAGCTATCTCCAATGAGTTGAAGACGACCTCCTCCACCGAAAGAGGTTCTGGTTCCTCCTCTGATGCGGTCTCACGGTCCGGATCGTCCTTGAGGTTCACCTTGAGGTCCGATTCGAACAACGACGGCGGTGTTGGTGGAGGCATCGGGGGGCAACATGAGGACGATGGGTTCAACATCGCCCATGTTGTCTTCAAGCGGCGAGGCATTGTGGCGGTGGGTCGAGGGCCGGGGCGAGGTGTGCGTGGAAGGGTGCTTCGCTTCCTTAACGCGTGATGGTGCAATGGCGGCCGACTATGTGCATGGGGGCCTAGCTTATATAGGCGTGTCGGTGGGTGGAACTGATCACGGTGCAATAGCTCGCACCCCTTGGAAGACAGAGCACGCCTGCGTTGGGAACCACCATTGAACGCGCCATTGCGCCTACGTTGGGAAGACGGAGCGCGCCTGCGTTGGGAACCGGCGGCGCGAGCAGCCGATGGACTCCTGGGTAAACGCGGCGTCTCTTCGTGGGGAACTAAAGGGCCACGACCAGTCCAAGGACCGAGAAAACAGCGGCTCTTCATGGGAACCGCGCGACCAACGTGGCTAGGGAGTTGAAGGGCCTACGCGCAAAGTAGGGACAGATAATCACTCAAAGGAATAAATTCCTTTAAACTTTCCAAAATTAGGTGATAGCTCAATGGTTTGTCCGCTGCTCTGGAACTTGTAGGCTTCAGTTCGATTCAGGGATGCAACACATTTATTTTATCTTTTTGACCTTTAGACCGCTTAATAAATTATAAAATTAAACCAAAAAATTGGGACGCCTAGGATTCGAACACGGGTATCAGGGGCTAAGTTGCGGGGTCTTAACCGTTGAGCCAGTAGGAGGTATTCGAAAGAAGTGGAAAAGATAAGTTACTTATGCTATAACCGCTACACGAAAATCATTGTCGGTTTAAAGAATGGCCCGACAGTGATGTACCCCCATCACTGTTGGTTCCTACTTACAACCGGCAGTGATGTACCCACATCACTGTCGGTTTCTAATTTGAACCGGCAGTGATGAGGTCTGGTATAAAAGGCCGCCACGGGTTGAAATTACCCAAATTTTAACATCGCGCCAACCGTTCCCCGCGCTCCACTTCTTCAACGCCGATGCTCGTGCACCACCCCACGCCAGAGCACCCATCCACCGGCCCCTGTGCCGCTGTTCCCAGCCACGCGCTCCTCTTCTTCGACGCTGACGCCCGTGCACCGCCCCACGCCAGAGCACTCCCCACGCCGTCCATCACCCCACGCCGGAGCACCGCCGAGGCCTTCAGGAGCGCGCGGACAGCTACTTTCCCACCCCCACGGTGAGTGCTGGCTCACGGCCCGTTAAGTGTTTGATGAAATGGATAGCTACTTTTTATTATTTTCGGAGGCACAAGAAATGGACTTAATTTTTTAAAAATAGTTTTAAAGATGAAGAATGTATGCAACTCTATCCATTGTAGGCTATGCAATGTCACTGATCCAAACACATTTTTTATTCCTCATGTCTGCAGGCTATTAAAATCACCTCTGTTTTTTGAGACAATCTCACTTTGTAATAGCTTGTCCATAGTCAGATAAAACAGGTTCACTACCATCTACAATCTAATCTCACTTTGTAATCGCACTTCGTAATAGCTAGTTTGGTTCTAGTGTTATCTACAATCTCATCTTAATTAATTTTACAATCCTTAGGTTTATTGAATCCCTAGCTAGGATCTGACCTTGATATGGTCCTTGAAATATGTTTGTAGAAACTTTCTGGTGTTTTGATAGGGTCCTACTTTATTTGACTGGTCATGTTGGTTAATTACAATGACTTGCCTATTTCCTTTCTGTTGTAGATGTTTTGCTTTGACCTTTCATCTAATATTTTCTTATATACTACAAGAAATTATTTATTTCTTGCATAAGTTTTAGTATATTTTAAAAATAATGCTATTTTTAGAGACTATATAACTTGAATAATAACTCTTGTTCAGTGAGTTACCATTACCACTTACCACATGCCTAATTTACTTAAATGTATAGGCAACCATGGTATGGTATGTAGTGCATGTTGGTCACATGTGAAAGGTCCTCATGTGGTTTTGGTAATTGAGTGACAACCTAGGTGGACTAATTGTGTTTATGTAATATACACATGTGATTAGTCCACAGGTACATATGTATGAGCAACATATGCCATGAAGGTGAAAATGGCTTGGAGATGTTGCAAAGCTCACACATGTGATGATGAAGGAGCTCATTGCACATGAGACATGACATTGAGTCATGTGATCAAGGTGGAGAAGATCAAGACAAGACTTGGCTTGATGGATCGGTTGCAAGCGTGAAGGGCAAGTTAGAGGCTTTGGAGCGATGGACCGCATGATGGTGAAGCTTGAGCAAGACTTGGCGCCGATGGACGAAGGCAACGGTGAAAAGCAAGTGAAATCAAGATTGATGAACCAATATGATCACGTGATGATATGAAGGGGATCATATCATTATTGATCGTGTTGGTGCATGTGTTGCATCAACATTGGAGGAGATGGAATGGAATGCGCAAGACAAAGGTATAACCTAGAGCATTTTATTTCACCGGTCATAGGTGTGTAGAGAAGTTTATGACCGGGTTTAGGATAGATAACCGTACTATCAAGAGGGGCAACCTTATTTGCATATCGGTCATCTAATGCCACTCGAGTGATCTAACTTTGCATCATCGCTAGGATCGAGTGGCATGGCAAGTTGAGTGGCTAATCCTTTGGAAAATGATTGTGAAAATGCTAACACACATACACATGATGGTGTACACTTGGTGGTGTTGGCACATTTACAAAGGAGATGGAGTTGGAGTTGATGTGGATCAACTTGGCGATAAAACGGTGGCGAGAAGGGTTAGGAACTCCACCGGCGGAGTGTCCGCCCATAGAGTGCGGACAGTGTGACGGTGCCATCCGCTGGTGGTGCGTCCGATCGTGACCGACCGGACGCGTCCGGTCATGTCTGGTACCTTACTGGAAATGACCGGACACTGGGGTTGCTGTGTCCAGTCAGTTCAAGCTGCTGCGTTCGGTCGCCAGATGACCGTCGAGATCGGATGAACAGCGTTTGAAGGAGGGGACACGTGGCGTGCATCGCACAACCGGACGCTGAGGTCCAGTGTCCGGTCGATCGGACTGGAGCGTCCGGTCGTCTCGAGTTTTGCCCAGTGAAGGGATAATGGCTCTATTTGTTCATGGGGTTATAAATAGAAGCCATGGTCGGCCTTGGGCCAAAAAGCTGAGCACACTAGAGCCTTGGTGGCTTGTGTAGTAGTGCTTGGGAGCCCTCCATCTCACATACACTCGATAGTGATCATTCGATTGTGTGAGAGAGCGATTCTAGTGCGATTGCATCGTGGGGTTGCATCGAGTGGCACTAGGTGATCGAGTTGCAAGCCGGTGGTGCTTGTTACTCTTGGAGGTTGCCACCTCCTAGACGGCTTGGTGGTGGTCTCCGTCAAAGCCCGCAAGAAGCTTGTGCGGTGCTCCGGAGAAGAGCTTTGTGAGGGGCATTGTGCCCAACTCCTAGGTAGCCGGTTGTACTGAGGCTGTAGATTGCAAAAAAGTGCATCACAAAATCTAAATGAAGCTCCAATTTCAAACCACTTATTATCGATTAATAAAAACCAGAGATAGTATAACACCGAGTATATGAACCTGACGAACTGCTTGTTACAAAGAATATGTTCTTACGAGAAGAATGCCTTGTGCCGACACTATCTCCAACACATCCAAGCCCTGCCATAACACCATATGTCCCACGTTCCAAGAAGGCGTACCGTGAAGGAGGAGCAGATCTCGGCCATGGCGATGCCGACAAACCAGGTGAATAAGGAGAAGACGATCCAGCCCCAAACGAGGGGTGCCGGCCCTACGTACTGCAGGCTGCTCCCGTACAGAGTCCTGATCCCCGTGAAGAGCGTCATCGTCGAGAAGGAGATCACCAGCGTCATGAACAACATCTGCAGGCAGACAACGCACGGGTGTACATCTGAACCCTCGGCGTGCACCCCGCCTTGCCGCCCCCGGGCGATGGAGGGCAGACACACTAAACATAAGTCGTCGTATTTGGATGAGTAATGAGAGAAAATGACTAAGAGATAATCTGGTGCATCCGTTTTGATGGTGTTATATTTTCTGGGTGCATTCATGGGTGTGGATATAGCATAGGTCATGACTGTGGAGCTGGCATTTGTTGTGTGGCTGTAGATTTATTTTAACTGGTGTATTATAGGGTAGGGTAGATATTTGGTAAAACATTTTCATGGTGGCAATGTGAGTAATTTCAGGCACTTGTGCATGCTTGGAAATAGCGATGAGCTAGCAAAAAAAAAATCACTGACTGTGCAGTTCAAAAATATTTTTGGTTCCATGGCTCCTTACATTGTTTCTCGATGCAACAGTTGAGATAGTTTATTAACTCCTACTTATATATGTGGCCACAACTATCAATGTTCACTACAACACCTCATGCATGTTTAATAACCAGACTCGGACTAGAGGAGTTTCTGTATCAGTATCTCTTGATGTGTATATATTTTGTATCTTCCCACGTACTAGCTCTTAATACACAGTATAGGACTGTAGGGTATACTGATTTTTACATCAAATACAGGAGTTTCAAGTATCAGTGTCGATCTTGATATGTAGTGTACATATTTTGTATCTTCCCACCTACTAGCTCTAAATACAGTATGGGACTCAGCATAGGACTATATAGGGTATACTGATTTTACATCAAATACAGGAGTTTCAAGTATCAGTGTCTTGATATGTAGTGTACATATTTTGTTTCTTCCCACCTACTAGCTCTTAATACAGTATAGGACTCAGCATAGGACTGTAGGTATATTGATTTTACATCAAATATAATACAGGAGTTTCAAGTATCAATGTCTTCTTGATATGTAGTGTACATATTTTGTACCTTCCCACCCACTAGCTCTTAATACAGTATAGGACTCGGCATAGGACTGTAGGGCATACTGATTTTACATCAAAATTTTGGACTGCCTTAACAAATGATTTGTTTTAGAAGGTAGATAGATCGTATGAGAGCAAGGCTAATAATACAGCTGGCAGACCGGCTGTAAGAATCCTTACAGCCTTCTCTTAGCCCACCGATATAATAGTTAGCTCTTCACTATTAATACATGGTTCACTTATCTCTCTCACAAAGTTTTTCGGTTCTTGTGTCTAAGCCGACTGTAAACTTACAGCCCGTTTCTCTTCTCTTTCCTCTGCTTTCTCCTCCACATCAGCATTTAGCCGGCTTGCTGTCTGCTGTTATACTTACTCCGAGACATATAGGGATGCCACACCATATTGCAGTGCTGCTGTTTCTGTGTTTTTTTTCCCTGGGGAAAAACTCGTGTCGTACATACATAAATGTGAAGGACGCCGTGCTACAACGGTGGAGCGCCGTAGCCATTGTCAGCCTAGCGAGACGGCGAGGTTGGCAGCTGGGGTGCTTTGGACTAATCTGGGAGGATTAGCTCAGCTGCTGCATGCCGTGTACAGTACAGTAGCCGCGAGCCCGTAATGCCGTGTATAATAGTTAGTTTTTCATTATTAATACATAGCCGTCGAACGCCACGCAGGGTCCGTATACGTCTCTGTTCAGCAATGCCGCCTCCACTGTTGGACAGATTTCCCTCACTGTTGCAGCATGTGGTGAGCAAATGGGAATGTGCGCACGATTGGGAGATGCAAATTGAATGGCCGACCAAGCCAAGGTTCCATCGAGTGATAGAGCCTGAACAAGAGTTTTCATATTGTTCGGTTCTCTGTTACAACAAACCTACTCAACACTGAAAGGATGGAGGCAATGACCTATTTGTTTGGCTAATAAGTTATGGCTGAAAGTACTGTTGGCTGATTTGTTATGAGAGAAAAATACTATTCGTTGACTGAAAAAGTATGATTTATAAGCCAAACAAACAGGGCGCAAAATCATCGTTGCCTCGTCCCTTTATAACATACTTCCTTACATAAAAAACAAATCTTTTAACAGCAGATCATTTCCTTTTGGTAGTGGTTCAGTTATAAACAAATAACACAGCAACGGGCTGTGTAACGGAGCTCTCCTAGAAGTAGATACCTTTTTTTGTTAACATGTGACATCTTCGCTTAGCTGATAAGTCATGACTGAAAGTACTGTTAGTTGATTTGTTGTGAGAGAAAAATACTATTTATTGACTGAAAAAGTATGACTTATAAGCCAAACAAATGAGACGATGATCTCTAGGTTTATAATCTCCCAGCACAACGGCTACAATGTCAATACTTGGTAGTAGGTCACTGTACAGAGTCAGTGCAGTATTTAGGCCTTGTTCACTTTGTAAATTTTTTGAACCCGATAAATAGTACCACTTTCGTCTTATTTGGTAAATATTGTCTAATCGTGAACCAACTAGGCTCAAAAGATTCATCTCGTGATTTCCAACTAAACTGTGCAATTAGTTATTTTTTTTATCTACATTTAATACTCTATGCAAGCGGCTAAAAATTGATGTGATAAAGAGAGAGTGAAAAAACTTGGAATTTAGCTGGCATCTAAACAAGGCCTTATAGTTTATGACTGAGCCGAAATCCAAAAGAGAATTGAGATGGCAGCAATTTAAAGTCCATGCGGTCCCGTCCGGTACCCCTGGCGACGCATTGCACATACGGCCTGTTCGCTGGTTGGTTTCTGGGCTGGTTTGGGCTGACTGGTGTTGGTTTATTGTGAGAGAAAAACACGGTTGGATGGCTGGTTTGGGATGGTTGAAACCAACAAGCGAACAGACTGATAGTGTCCCTGTCCTAGACGTACGAAACCTGCCTGCTAGGCTCTGAAAACCATGAATGCACTGTAGAGAGAGTAGCCTGTACGTAGCTGGGCCCGGGTTGCTTCATTGGCCCATCAGATTGGTGTGGGCCGCTTCACTTCAATCCAAAAACGTTTTGCAACGTCAGAAACCCGTGCAATTTCATTTCTATATGTAATTATATATATATCAATATTTAATCTATATATAGACTATATTAAAAATGGAAAAAAAAATTGTTCCATCTCTTACTTTCTCTCGTCCGCCCGTTTGTTCATCCCTCACTCGATCATCTTAAATTTCTAAGGGCCGGATTGTTTCAAACTATAGCTAGATATTGCTGAAACAAACAATCCAGTTGTTGAGCTACCTTTAAAAAAGATAAAAAGTTAGCTACCGAGGAAACAAACTAATAAAAGTTAAAAAGCATGATGAGAGAAAATATTTTGGCTTATGATGTCCTGAGAAGCTAAAAGTTTATTTAAAAAATCAATAGCAAAAAGCTAACACCCAAATGCCAAAAACAAAAAAAAGCCAATTTTTGAGCCAAAAGCCCAAAAACTACACCTCAAACAAACACTCTCAAGGTGCTTTTGGTTGGGTTTTTGGGAGTTGCTCCTTTTAAAAAAGCCAAAAGCCAATCAAAAGGAAAGCTCCTTTTTCCAGAAGTAGTTATTTTTAGGTGGCACAGTTTTAAAAACACGTTGAATCCTGCTTTTGGCTTTCCGCTTTTTGAAATGGTGGAAATAGAGAGCTATTTTATAGCTGTTTCAAGAAAGGTAGAGATAAGAGGTAGGTTTTATACTTGTCTGAACCAAACAACTTACAATTTTTTCATAGCTCACAACCCACAACAACTTTCCCCAGCATATAACTCACAATAGTATTTTTAGAAGCCACAACTCAACCTAACATACCCTTAATCTGTCATCCTTCACTCATTCTTCTCACTTTTATAGATGGCAACATAGACCCACAATAAGAATTTAGAGTTGCATAACTTTCACTGTTGCTCGGCCATCCAAAACCATGTGTCACAGTGCACGTGTTGGTAGCTGACTTTTCACCTTTCTTAAACTTACAGTACGTAGATAGCAGCCATCGATTTAAGATGAGTTAATCGCTTGTAAATTTTCCGTACGAGATTAATCATTTATTGCAATAGCATTTATTATGGGCCTAGGAATTATTTGATTTAAAGATTAGAAAAAGCCTAATTAAATTTAATAAAAAATAGCTAGCTCGTTATCATTGGCATGAACACCGAGCAATAATCCATATGTTCTATTACAACTCACGAGTATATTTACTAGTAAATCAAATATCAAAGTACAATAATCCTTTCATGCATCCCTCACACACAGTCTCTCTCCCTTCGTTCTCTCCCCATCCATCAAGTCCCTGCTTCCACCCTTTTTGGTCAGTTTCTCTTTGACTCATTATTCCATCCCTTGTTTCCTCACATGTTTATCTGTTCATCACTTTCACCCATCTTCTTCATTTTTCAGTTCCTCAATTTTACCTTTCTTCTTTGATCCTCACTTTTAGCCCTCTTCTTCGTATCTCTGCCCCTCACTTCCATCCTTCTTCTTTGGTCCACATGGCTTCGGTTAACGTTTGGACCTACAAAACCTTTGTTGGCATCGGCTCTCTCAAGGTGTGGCTTGGTTGCCTGGGCTGTTGCGCGTTGTGATTCTGCGTGTGTAGACGTTCATGTTTTTTAGCTTTGCAATAGGTGCACACAAATAGCCACCTAGTAAATCTGGATCAATCTAAAGTCAATTTGTTTTGACTAATTAATCCTTTATTACACATAGCACTTATTATGGTCTTCGAATTTATTAATTTATTTGGTGAATCATGGCACAATATAGACATAGACAATCATCCCTATGAATATACACATGCCCACACCTAGCCCTCATGATCACCTTTGAAAGATTGAGATTGAGCCGATAGATTTCGAGATTGACAATGTCACCACATGCGCCTAGCTGCCGATGAAGACATTGTCTATAAAAGACTACCACTAAAAAACAATGTCGTTAAATCCTAGAATAAATCTAGAAAATTACGTACACCTTATCAAGTCGAGGACTTAGATTCGTATGGGAAAGTTCCACCACGAAAACCCAACCACCTATAATTTAATTGAAATAAGGTTGGATCCCGTTCACATAGTTACCGAAGTTTATTATAGCTGGCACGAGCATATTCAAGCGACTTTGCAACAAGCTATACTCGTATGTCCTATTGCACATGCACACGAATATTTGCTAGTTATTAAAATAGAAACTACTGAAAAGAATGACGCCCTACAGCTTGTTCATTTGGTTGTGGCTTGTTGTAAACGATCGTAAATTTCCAGCCGGAACAGTATTTTTCTCTCACACAAACCAGCCAGCAGTACTTCTTCACGAACCAGCAACGAAACGAACCAGCCAACACAATAGTGAAAGCTCTAGTTTGGTTTTGGTGAATTGATGAAATCGTAAGTGCTAACCCTTGTACTCTAAGTGATAATGAGATAGGGTAGCACATTTCAAGTGGTGGAGCAAATAATGAAGATCATGGTGATGGTGGAGAGGTCATGGTGATCAAGTGCTTGGCCTAGAAAAGAAGAAAGAGAAAAATAAAAAGCTCAAGGCAAAAGTGAAAAATTGATAGGAGCATTTTGTTTTGATGATCGAGACATTTAGTGAGTGTGATCATATTTAGGATTGATAGCTGTACTATTAAGAGGAGTAAAACTTGTATTGAAATGCAATTATCAAAGTGTCACTAGATGTTCTAACTCATTGAATATGCATTTAGATTCTAGTGAGCGCTAACACCCTTAAAAATGTTTGTGAAAATATGTTAACACACGTGCACAAGGTGATACACTTAGTGGTTGGCACATTTGAGAAATGGTGGAGAAGTTGGTTGATTTCAATGCTAGTGAAGCTCAATTGTCAACATGCTTGTTCACTAAGTCTAGTATGGGTTGGTTATGGCATAGAAGGCTTGGTCATATTGAAATGAAGCAATTGAATAGATTGTTAAGGATGACTTGGTTAGAGGCTTGAAAGATTTTGTGTTTGAGAAGGATAAGCTTTGTAACTCTTGTCAAGCCAGCAAACAAGTTGAAAACACCCATCCTAAGAAGAGCATAATGAGCACTAGTAAAACTTTTGAGTTGTTGTACATGAATTTGTTTTGGCCAACACAATACACTAGCATCGGTGGAAACAAATATAGCTTTATGATAGTGGATGACTATACAAGATATACTTGGGCATTTTTTCTAGTAGACAAGAGTGATGTATTTGTAACTTTTAAATCATTTGTCAAGGACATACGCAGTGAGTTTGAAACAAGGATTTCAATGCACGCCTTTGTGTGAATCTAGGCGCGCATCAGCAGCAACAGCGTGGGTTCATGGTCAAACTGCTGTCTTGTCACGGCCTCGGCGTGTCATCGTGAGATATTGCGACAACGACGGCGCCTACGCCGCCGATCGAGTTCGAGTCCACTAGCCCGCTACAGGGATGGACCAAAGCGGCAGTAGGGCCTTGTTTAGATCACCTCCAAATTCCAAGTTTTTTCACTCTCTCTCCATCACATTAATTTTTAGCCGATTGCATGGAGCATTAAATGTAGGTAAAAAAATAACTAATTACACAGTTTAGTTGGAAATCACGAGATGAATCTTTTGAGCTTAGTTGGTCCACGATTGGACAATATTTACCAAATAAGACGAAAACGCTACTATTCATCGGGTTGCAATTTTTTGCAATCTAAACATGGCCTAGATGCGAGAGCTTTTTCGCCGTCCCATCGGCCGTCGCCCGTGCGTACTCCGTACGTGTTCTCCCTTGTCAGTCAGAGAGATCTCACCCGCGCATCTCGTCTCGTCTTCGAGGCCGGCCGGTGGCCAGAAATCACCGTACCGATCGAAGACGTTTCATTTCGCAGGCAGGATCGATCGATCGCAACACACCGCCATATCTTGCGCGCCGCGTCCGATGTGATGTGATCGATCGGTCGCCAAAAGGCAAAAGATACACGGAGACGGAGGTGGGTGCGAGTCGTCTCGACGGAATTCTCACCTCACCTCCCGGTCGGTGGCGGATGCTGCCCGCCTACCATTGCTCGGCCGTTTGTTTCCTGCGGAACGGTGCGGTGCGGAAGCGGCTGTTTGTGCCTGCGCTGAATCTCTTGGGCGCAGCGCTCTGTCTCCCTACAGAGCCTTGCATGTCTCACGCGTCGAAATCGTGTATGGTACGTACGGTCGTACGAGCAGGCAGAGGCAGAGGCAGCGCTTTATTTCAGACACCCTGTTCGCTTGTTGGTTTCAGCCAGCCCAAACCAGCCAGCCAACAGTATTTTTTTCTCACAACAAACTAGCACCAGCCAGCCCAAACCAGCCCAGAAACCAACCAGCGAACAGGCCGAGAATCTTCTTGGGGAACAGCAGCAGCGTAAAAGTGGAAGGTACTCTCCTCTCCTCTCTTTTTTTTATAATAATAATAAAATAAATCTTGCTTTATAATTAAAGAGAAAAAAAGGTATTTTCCACGCTGGTTTGCATTTCTTGAGGTGTCCAACTTTGGTTAGGTTCCAGTCTACTCAAAAAAAAGAAAAGCTAGCTTTTCTCCTTGAGTATGAAGGTTATATAGGCGTTAGGAGGATGGTATGCCTTCATGCAGTGGTCGAACAGGAAGAAAACTAGAAAAGCTAGCTGGAGCTCACTGAGTTGAGTGAAGAGTCTAAGAAGCCAGATAACACCTGCGGTTGTGTTTACCTGACTGACTCTAAATTAATTGTGAAACTTTTGTGGATCGAATCTCTCTTAGGGCGTCCGCAATGGTGTTAGCTACGTAGCTAGCTGACGTGGAGGTGAGAGACAAGAGAAATGACTATTTTATACCTTCTTATTCTAGTGGACCCACATGCTCCTCTCATATGTTCTTGGGCTACGTGAAATAGATAGACTATTTGCTCGTCGCTAGTGACAACTCTCTCTCCTACTTTTTCCTTGACACGTCACATCTAGCTAGCCAAATAGCTAGCCATTGCGGACGCCCTTAACATGCGTACGGTGCATGCTTAAATGTGCTGGATCTGACACCTGTGGCACAGTAAATCAATTCACATTACCTCCTACCAAGTGCAGTACTTTTATATATGTTTCAATGAGGCCAATTGAGTTCGGCTATATGAGCGTGTTTATTTGTCGGGACGGCCCTGGTGGTGCAGCGGGCCGTATTTGTTTGCCAGGACTCTCTCAGAGCCTAGTCCGCACGGTGATTAAAGCACCCATGGGCCTGCAGCCGGAGAAACAAAAGTGAAGTCCGTTTCTTCTGATCCCGGCTGGCTTCGTAGCCCGGCCTTGGTTTCCCTCACCTCCCGTGCAGACACCGTCCTTTCTTGTTTCTTCTCCCCAGCCTTCTTCACGGTCACTGATAGAAGCGGGTCTCGTTGGCGCAGCCACCACCACGCCGATCCACCCCCACCGCCGGTGGCCAAGCTCCGGCGCGGCCCCTTTGCGGTGCTCCTACTCTGCTGCACGACCACCGACTCCTCCGCCGCAGCGCGGCCTGTGTTGGCGGTGCTTAACTGATATTTCTAACCGCCAACTTTCATATAAAAACTGTTAAAATAAACACCAAGCTTAGACATAGGGCTTTAGAACTAAACAATTCCACGAGTTTTGGTGATTTACCATTTGCAGGAGAACATATCGGAATAGCACAAGAAATGTACCTAAAGTGGACAATAAATACAACAAAACAAACACCGGTGGCTAAGCAATCTTAAACACATATGCATTTACCAAGTTTCACATATATTTAGAAATTATTATTTTATAGGACATAAACACAAATACATGAAAAATACACCAAGAAGGTGCTTTCCGACGAAGCGTAAAGCAGATATGTGCAAAGAATAAATGAAAAGGCCCATCAACTTAAGTTATATAGGCGAAAGACCATCCAAGGAGCAGCCCACATTCACTCAGTAGTCCACCACGCGAAGGCAATAGCGAGAGGGTTCGGTCAAGGGTCGACCAACCTGTGGGGTTGGCCGCCCCCTACCTATCCCGTTCAGGCCCAAACTTCACGTGCTGGCTCTTACCGCCTCTCCAATGTCAGTGGCATGTGTATTCCGGAAGAATTATACGGAGAAATAACGGTATGCTCAAGATAGGAAGGCATGCAAGGAAGCACAACTCCACTCCATCTCCACCATTCATCTTATGATGGTTTGATCCAAGGGCTGAGGTGAAGAGGCACACGGATCGCTGACATGGCACATTGAGATGCCTCCATTCCTCCTCTCAACCTATAAATACCCCCTCACTCCCTCTCATTCAAGACAACAACACACAAAGAGCAAGAGCAATACCACATTTGAGAATAAGAGCTTCACTCCATGGGCTTAGGCCCTAGCTAGCTATCTAGAGTTGTAGGGAGAGATGTGAGGGAGAGTTCGGGGAAGCACCGGACTTGTCGGTGTCTCCCTTTTTTTTGTACCTCAACGAACACATGTGTTATACTTCGTCGGGTTCTCCCGCTAAGTGAGTGCTCGTGGCTCTTTTGGTTATAAAGTCTTTGATTAGTTAAAGCTTTGCTCTTACTTGTTTGCGGGATCATTGTTCGTCCCCGTGGCAGATACTCTAGTAGAGGGCCCTGATAAAGATGGATAACCCTGCGCACGCTAGAGTAGTAGTTGATAGCGTAGACGTGGTGTCTAGGCTAGAGGCTACCTTCGTTTGCCTCATGCCCCACGGTTGAGGGGTAGGCGGCAGGTGGTGACAGCCTGGTCCATCCCTTGTAATCCCCCACATTCCGGTTCGACATAGAGCTACAGGTCGGCCTTGCCCGGTAGATCAGGTGTGATCCGGTGCCCGAAGTAAGCAAATAAAAGTGGAGTTTGTCTTATCCTTAGACCCTAAGTCATAGCAATCCTTCTCTACCCTTACCAACTCTACATCTTGAGTTGCCCTTGGACGAATTAGCTAGAAGAAGTACATCCGTTCCCTGTGAAAATATGATACCCTGAATACTTCCGGGTGAAGGCTACAATGGTAATTCCGTGCGCTTGCGGATTCTTTCTGTTTGCATTAAGAAATACCAACAAGCTTTCTAGCGTCGTTGCCAAGGAACGGTTGCCGTATTTTCTTCGAACCTAGTTCGTCCTTGTATCTTGTATCTTTTCTTTTTATATAAAAAACACAAAATATTTTTACCATGAATCCAACTTGTATATAAAACCGTTTCGCTTCAAAAGGTGAGTTCCTTGAGCCACCACTTTCACCAAAACCAAACCTTCCATTTGGCCGTGAACTCCACCCAGGCTTGATAGCCATGGTTCGGGCAGAACCCTTCTCAGGGTGTGACAATGAAAACACTTGCAATCACCTGCACAAGTTTGGGGAAATGTGTTCGTACCTGAGCATCTCAGGCATGGCACAAGAAACCTTAAGATGGAAATTGTTTCCCTTCTCTCTCACGAAGAAGACGAAACAATGTTACACACTTGTCGTAGAAAGTACGAATGGGGACTGGGATGAACTTAAATACAAGTTTTACCTTGTATTTTTTTCCCTATGTCTCATATAGACTCTCTACCAAGGGCGACCCTCGACTTTGAGCAGTACGAGAAGGAGTCTACAGGTGTAGCCTGGGCCAGGTTTTTAGCATTAATACACGCCAACCAAGACTTATCTTTACCCGACAACATATTGTTGTGACTCTTTTGTTTGGGTATTGACATGGGTGCTAACCTATGCCTAGACGTGACTGCCAGAGGTCGTTTTACACACAAGACTATGACAGAACAAGTAGAATTCCTTGAGCATTTCATAGACAAACACTCTTCTTTTGTCATAAGAACTAAATCACTCCAAGGCAAAGGTTACATCGAGTGTTGAGGAGTCCTCACCAGTCGAATCCAAACCTATACCATCCTTAGATTCAACTCATGAGCCCTCACCCGAACCACGAACATCGAAGGAGAGATTAATTCATCCTTCAGAGTTCCCTATTGAATTTGAGGATTATGGCAATACCTCATAACACTTACGGCATGAAAAACATACAAAAGAAGCATACAAGGTAGAACCATCAAGGAATGGTTAATGGAAGTGAAATGATCTTCCGAAGCAATTTGGATTCTTTCACCTTCCACGGCCATGCCTTGTTCGTTAAGGGGAATTGATGTAGAAGCCCTGCACAACCCCACAGTCGGGACTAGTATCATGTCAGAATTCCTTGCAAAAACCTCTTGGGTAACATGCCACTAGTCCCGACAAATAAACTCTTCAAAAGTTCATCAGGACTCATCTTCGAGTGTTGTGGGATTGCTAGGGCCGTGCCAATTAAAATTGACAAAACTGAGGTTCACTTAGATTTCTACATCTTTGCCATCCTCGAATTTGATCTTCTCATAGGCTGCCCTCTAGAAAAACTTTTGCAAGAAAAACCTTCCCATGGGAGCCTTAGTGAAGAGTTTGGGAAAACTGTGTCTACCACTCACTTAGATATCCCAATGGCGAAGCATCATCCCAACAATGACCCATTCAAGGAGGTGAAATTCATATCCCCGTTTGATGCACCTGAGCTTTCCTATGAAATAGAATGTCCATTATCACATTCGCTTGAACCAAGACCTTGTCCCTCTAGCGATCAAAATGTTGGTCTCGATAATGGTCGAGATTCAACATTGCCCTTACACGATATATCTCCTAAGAACAAAAACTGTTGTGCCATGAACAATCTTAGATCACCAACCCTAGAGCTCGAAAAGAACTAATTCCACTAACAAGCATGAAGGTTTCTCTTTTGAGACCCCTCGCGTTTCATGCTCACTCTTGGAGTCTCTAGAGTTGATCATGCTTAGTGCCACACGCTTTTACGAGGACCACACCATCTCTTAGTCCTCGTTTACAAACTTTTTAGAAGAATGGCTGTGGATGCATATGTTTATCACAAATATTGCAAATCTCGTGGATACATTGTGGTACTAACCATGTAGCTTGAACATTAATGCTAAATGCTTAGTGGTGAAGTTGGGAACTAAACCACCATTGATAGCTGTAAGATGAAGTTCCCACGGTCAAGGTTAAGACCATAAATTAAACACTGCCAAAAGATACCCCGGATTATCATGAAAAATATATAAAATTATAAAGAAACCCAACTTTCCTTTTCAATAAAAGCAAGAACATATTGTCAGGATAGTATGCACCTTCGGGTATTCTTTTGTGCTAAGCCTTTTAGGATAAGATCAAGAAGAACAGGGGACATATGATGCTTGAAAACATGGAAGGTATATCAACTAAAAAATGATGATAGCTCTATCTTGCTGAAAAAAAGAAGGATGGAAAATATATATATAAAAAAGAAGAAGAGAGAAGAAAGCTAAAAAAAAGAGAGAAGAGACAAAGAAAGAGAGGAGGATTCTCCTCCTA
This sequence comes from Miscanthus floridulus, assembly GCF_019320115.1. Taxonomy (NCBI): domain Eukaryota; kingdom Viridiplantae; phylum Streptophyta; class Magnoliopsida; order Poales; family Poaceae; genus Miscanthus; species Miscanthus floridulus. The sequence continues at coordinate 111,592,386 of NC_089587.1, read as the reverse complement.
TAGACCTTTGCTCACCTAAGATGAACCTTATGTGATAAAGCCACCGCCGCAGCAGCATCAAAGCGTCCATTCACATATGCGGCCGGTAAGTAGACTCACGTATGCAAAGGTAAATAACTGTTCATTAACTCTTGTTACTCATACTTGTCTCCATGAGATCATACAAATTCAAGCCTCTCTTGTTTATGTCATATGCTCTGGTTTGGGTGTACTCGTATATGGTATATCCATAGGCTTTTTAAATTAAGCATGGTGCTTAGGTTAAAATGGTCTTCTTTGATCCAATTTAGACATGGTGTTTAATTTTGATTAATGAATTTTGAGTAGTTATTTTCATAACACTGGAAGTAATTTATTATGGAGATAAATCAAGGCTATGATTATTTTGCAAACTTTACCTTAGTCTTGCTTGAGATATGTTAAAAGTTGGTGAACAAGTAAATAAAAAAGATATAATAAATGTGTAAACTAAGAAAAAGTAATAAAATATGATAATCATAAATAATAATAATAAATGAATAAAATTTAGGCTTTTCGGTATTCAGGCCGGTAGAGCCCTTGTTCGTTTCTTTCTTTGTTTTTTTCTTTGTCAAATCAAAACAGGTAAAAGAATAAGTGCGGGGGAGATCTCTCGAGCACAACTCACACACATTCGAGATCTCCCACCAAAACATTGCACAAATATCGACTGATCCAACATACAGAAGGACAGGACAAATGGCTCCAGAGAGAATTGGTTGAACCTCTGGTTTAGCCAAACCACCTCTGATCCCCTCAGCCCCTTCTTCCTCTTCAACCGATGGTTTGTGCAACACTACCCTCAACTCCCTACAAAGCCTCGAGTTTAAACAAACATAAATTTTGATTACTGAAATTAAACTCAATTTATCCCTGCTATCTCCTCCTATGAACAATGCCCCTATGCACCACATTTAAAATTTTGAAAAGTGACATGTTCATAACACCTTTAAGATAGAAGCTTGCATAAAATCTATTCCACATACATACACTTATGCCTATGGGAAAATATTCTAATAGGACAATTATGTTGACTAAGTTGCTATGAGGTGTGATATAGTTCTGACTTAAAAGCCTTGCACGTCTCACGCGTCAGCTCCCTCGTTAGCTCACTGCTCTCGTGAATAGAGCCTTGCACGTCTCACGCGTTGAAATCGTGTATGGTATGTACGGTCGTATGCGCAGGCAGAGGCAGAGGCAGCGGCAGCGCTTTATTTCATAATCTTCTTGGGGAACAGCAGCAGCGTAAAAGTGGAAGGTACTCTCCTCTCCTCTCTTTTTTTATAATAATAATAAAATAAATAAAAAGGTATTTTCCACGTTGGTTTGCATTTCTAGAGGTGTCCAACTTTGGTTAGGTTCTAGTCTACTCAAAAAAAAGAAAAGCTAGCTTTTCTCCTTGAGTATGAAGGTTATATAGGCGTTAGGAGGATGGTATGCCTTCATGCAGTGGTCGAACGGGAAGAAAACTAGAAAAGCTAGCTGGAGCTCACTGAGTTGAGTGAAGAGTCTATCAAATAAGGGCAAGGAAAATCATCAGCAGCTCACTACATGTTACCTTGCCTGTCGTATATTGGGGCTCGTCGATAACAATAACAACATTTCGGTGTCTTCCTTGCAAGAGTCCATATCCGGATTCGTTAAGTATGATATGAAGTACGGAAAGGCTTGACATGCTAAGCAAATTGCCCTAACGATTCATTCGGGTAGCTGGGAGGAAGTGTACAATAGGGTACCCCAAATATTGTGTGTAATGCATTACTACAACCCTGACTTGAAATGGTTTATAGACACCGGAGAGATGTATTTCAAGGACCCATTGAGGCATGTCCTACATCAAGTGTTCTGGTCGTTCGCGCAGATGGAACGTGCATTCCAGTATTGTCGCCCAATCGTACTCGTTGATGGCACTTTTCTGACCACAAAGTACAGGGGCACCTTGATGATGGTTGCTGTTGTTGATCCGAAGGACCAGATAGTACCCATGGCTTTTGCCTTAGCAGAGGGAGAGAATAATGAATCTTGGTCATGGTTCATGCGGCTTCTACGTGTACATGTGCTTGGCCCATCTCGCACTATATGTTTGATCTCGGAGCATCACCCAGGGATTCTTAATGCTGCAGGTGAACATATAGATGGGTTCCCACCTCTAGTGCATAGATGGTGCATGCGACATTTTGCCACTAATTTTTGGCGGCTTAGAGGAAGAAGGAGGTTTGTGACAAGGTAAAGGCTCTATGTTGTGTACGTATAGAGCACCAATTCAAGGAGACAAAGAGAGAACTAGACAAGATGGTAAACGAAGTGGGCAAGGCCTGGTTAGAGGCGAAGATGGAACAGAAAGCTAAGTGGGCGTTAGCATATGACGAGGCCAGTTTTAGGTACGACATCATGACCACCGACTCATCAGAGTCTTTCAACCGTGTATTCACCGGAGTTCGATCGTTGCCTGTGTCTGGAATTGTTGAGTTCTCCATTTCACAATGCAACGGATATTTTGTCAAGAGGTGGGAACTTGCATAGAGGAATGTAGCTGAGCATGGGCGATTTGGAAATGCCGGAGCAGAACATTTGAAGGAGGCTGAGGAATTGGCCAAGTAGCAAACCGCCGAGCCGTATGGACCTCGCCGGCATGTCTTTAGTGTATGGGGGAAGGGTGGCACAAGCTTGGGCGGTGAACGTTATGGTGGACAGAACTACCGAGTTGATCTTGATAAAGTAGAGTGCAGTTGCGACGTTCGTCAGATCATGCATGCTCCTTGCTCTCATATGATCACTGCCTGCAGGGTCCGCAGATATGACCTCGAGGGTCTGCCATACATGTCACCCTTGTATCTTTGTTCGAACACCCTTAGTATATGGGAGAAGAGCTTCGAGCCGTACCTTGACCCGACACAGTGGCCCCCTTATTATGGTTATGACTACGTGCCGCATCCAGACCTAATGAAGGTAGGGAAGGGTAGGAGGAGAGGAAGCGACTCAAGGGGGACATGGACGCTATGAGAGGATACGACGAAGACATGTACAGAGGGGGAGACTTCAATGAGACCCGTGATTCGAATCTTTGCTCCATTTGCAAAGAACCTAGTCACAAGGCTAGCAGACATAGAAGACGAGGGCAGTAGGTCCATACATAGAACTTGCTTATTTTCCTAGTGAAGTTGTTTAATATGTTTGTTAATGTTACTTTCAATATGTACATGTGCTTCCATATTGTGTTCATGTTGCATAACATGTAGTTTAAATTTTGCAATGCTACTTAATGTTAATTTCAATATTGTATTATTTATCATGTTTGTTCTAACACTTTGGTTATCAATTTGTACTAGGATGGCCCCTCCCACGCAGCACCCGTTGTACCCCATTCTTGAGGTGGAGTACGACGACTTGCACCGAGCTCACGCGTTGACCGACACCGACACTGAGGTGCCCTTGCCTCTATTGAGGCCACACATGCACAACAAGGCGCACCAGTGGGACGAGCGTTACGCGCCGTACATACGGGGTGCCGACTTCCTCGAGCTTGTCCGCGTTGTCAACTATGGTCTTCCAGCCCTTGACCCCGCACTTCTCACTACAGTTGTAGACTAGTGCGAGTCCCTTCATTCTTCATAAACATTCTTATAATGAAATTGAGGTAATTGCCAGTTGTTCTATTTTCGTAATGGAACCTCACAGGTGAAGGCCTGAGACCCACACATTTTACCTACCTTGTGGCGAGATGACCATCACCATGCAAGATGTGAAGGCTATATTTGGCCTTCAGCTAGGGGGACTTCCAGTGACAGGTATAGTTGACAACGATCACTGGAGAGAGTTGGTGGCTCAGTTTTGTGGCTTTCTTCCACCGAACGATGAGGATTAAAAAAAAATAAGTAAGCAATTCAACCTTGTTTAATACTTGCGTTGCTTTCCTAAATCCATCAGGTCTCATTGTCTTTGGTGAATTTTAGGAAAAGTTTTGGTGTTTCATTGTTGTCGATCACGGAGCGCTTTGAGAACTTTCCCCCACAGGTTGATGAGGCTAATATCGTGTCGCACCCAGTTTTAAAGACAAAACCAGATACACACTATATGTGAGCCCAGGAAGTCAAATCTCACATATAGACACAAATAAGGATAATATCAAGAGACAATACTTATTACATAATGTATTAGTAAAAGAAATATAACCTCAGAGTATAGACAGTGGGAAGTCGACTCCGATCTTCAGGCGAAGACTCCAATTCCACTAGGGACGACTGACTGGTTGACCACAAGCCTAACTCCTCCAAACCTAGCAATCTGGTACCCATCCAGGGATTTTCATTGGATGTAAAGCAAGTGTAAGCTCACCATGCTTAGCAAGTATATCAAAGGGATCTATGAGGCTCAAAAGGCCTTGACACTGTTTGACTGTGGTTCGCTAATTTTAGTTGATTAAGTTTTAGCATCCTGTATCACTACTTTAGTGAACAATCCCAATTCCCAAGTGATATTAAAGAATAGTCAAGTTTATCTCAATTCCCATCCATCCACCATCCACAGTAACCACTAATCTTGAAGGATCCAGACCGCTCGTATCCGTGAGCACGGCTGTTATAACAGGTTAATTATTTCTACAGAAATTGTACATCTTTACCCACCGAGCCATGATTCCCAATGCCTGGGGTTTGCAAGGCCCACTACACCTCTTCCCAGGAAGTGTGGCAAGGTTTCACTATGAAACCCTTAGCTAGTTGCACTAACAAGTCGTAGCTACAAAGGAGTGGCACATGTGGGCATCGCAGCACGGTACACACCCTAGCAGAAAAAGGAAAGATACCCTCTTACCCCTTACTGGAGCTACAGACGAGCTAGTATAATCTAGTTAACAGGTTAAAGTCAGAGCCATATGACACTCGGGGTTGTACGGAACCTCCTGGGTTGCCGCTTCAGGATTAAGTCCTTATGGAGAGGCACTAGAGTACTCAACCCCATACTCTAGCCCCCTATCTGTTGCTAAAAAGCTCCATTTTATCACAGTGCATATAGCCTTTAGTCATGTTTAATAATTATTTTATATTAGGCGCTGCATCATCTATCCAAAATGCATACCCAAACCCTAGGTAACAAGGATATGTGGTACAAGTATTCATTTAGGTAAAGTCCTTAAGGGTATATCAAATTGAACACATGCATGAATATGAATAGTAATTGTTCATAGGTACAAGGGGCCTTTGGTACACTTGCCTTAACTTGCTTTTCCCCCAAAGCAATATGCTCAAAAGCCTTTAGTATTCAACTTTCAATCTTCTGCTTCCAATTCTCAGCTTCTAGTCTTTAGAGAACAAGCTTCTTAATCACCACTGTAAACCTCACCGATTGACTGAACCATATATCACCACACAAACATCCATACATGGCATACAAATAAGAATATATGAGAACAGTACATCAACCAATAAAATAAGCAAAACGGCGTATCGCTATGAACACACAAACGCAAAAGACATGCTATATGCGATTGCAACAAAAAAGCGACTATCGAAAGCAACGGAAAATAAAACCTATCCATTTAACTTATTTTAACTGTAGAAACACATGTGAATATTCTCATTAATCAACTTGATTCATTGCTTAAGAAAGTATAAAACCTATATTGACTTTATATTCCGAAAACTATGCAAGTGATAGTATTAATACAATTAACTTTTTAGCTGCCAAAACACATTTGAGTAACATGAGAACCACTAACGCCACTACGTAGAACACGCCGATAACGAAACTATCATTAAGAAGAAACAACTACCGAACAGTTTTATATATATTACAAAAGAAACATTTACGAGCTTGATTCATGTTAATTAAAAAAACTATGTGAGTAGTACCCACTCAGGTTACTCAGAATGTATTCAATTTGAAAAGTTGAGTTAAAGCTAATTATATTTTATTTATAAAAATATCTCATATCATTTAAGTCATTTAAACATTTAACTAGAAAGATTAAAGGACATGTGACAAAAGCCATACGAAAGCATCATGTGTTGAAGTTAAACTAAGCATGCTATAAATTAAAAATGTATTAATATCGATATTAATCATAATGATAGTGATTTATGAAAGGCTGAGGTATTCACCTAAGTTACTTTTAATTATAAACCCAGTTGCATAACCATTAAACAAATTAACATTTAACTTATAAAATTTTGAGATATGAGACATGCTAAATGTCACTGCTAACACGTAGCATTAGTCAAATTATATTTTAATTTAGAAACTGAGTTAGAGTAATCATGTTTTATTTATAAATGTTGCCAGGTAGATTAAGCAAGTTAAACTTAAACTTTGCAACTAGTGAAAATGCATGTGAGAGCATCTATACAAGTTTATCATATATACAACGGGTTTCAAACTAACCAAACTTATAATTGAAAAGAATATTAATATCAACAATTAATCATATTAATATTATACATGAATTACCGAGATATGAAACATATATTACTTAATTATAAAACTATTTGCATGCATACTTAATCATTTTAATATTTAATTATAAAAGCGTAATAAGGTAACATGGAACACATCGTCATGAACACGTATCACCCATTGCGATGAAACTCGGACAATCGAATTGAAATTAAAAACCTAAATCGACTTTAATTAATCAGCGATTAATTAATTATAGACATAATTAATATTTTAATAAAATAAATTCATAAACATGTGATATGAAAACTAATAGCGCTACTACATAGATCTCGACTGACATGAAACTAACGCAACTAGAACGAACTGAAACGGAATTAAAACTGAAGGAAACGACGAAGATTTAACGAACCAGCTGGCATAACTGTAAATATCTTGTCTTCTTCCTTGCTTCATTCACGTACGTACACACATGGCCACCGTGGGATTTCCTGCTGCTGCTCGTGGAAGGGGACCGACGCGGGGCAGGGGCCTTGGATGCGGGGGCTGGCAGCCGCGCACGCGCGCCTCACCCAAGCGGCAGCGGCGGTGGCTGCTGCTGGCCGGCCGGAGCAGTCACAGGCAGCGGCGGTGGCCAGCCTGCACGCTCGCGAGCAGGGGCGCGGGACAGGGCGTCATAGAGCCACTGGCCAGGGGCAGCAGCGTGCAGAGCCAGGGCGCGGCTGTCCTGAAGACGTCCGGTGGCGCGCACGAGTTCAGCAGTGGCCGGAAACGGTGAAGGAAGAGCGCCGGCAATGGTGAACCTCACCGGAAAACGAAGCAGAAAAAAGGAAAACAAAGGGAAGGGGTCAAACAGTGATGGATTCATGAAAAGAATGACACTACGGTGTAGAGAACGACGATATCTACCTTGTGGTGGCGGTGGTGGACGACGGAACGCGACGGTTTGGCCGGAAAAGCTCGCCGAAGAGTTCGCCGGAAACCTAGCTTTTTCAAACTTCGGCGTCCGATCTGCGGTGATAGGAGTGGCGGCTCACGAAATGAGCTGTACTTCTGGAATCCTCGCATCGAGGCCTACGCCGGCATATATATACACGTAGGGTTTGGAGATTTTGGAAAGTGAAGATATTTATTAATTATTGATTTTCGGAATTAAAGTAATTACAGAAAATCAGGAATTACTATTTAGGCTACGAAAAATATCTCTGAGCTCCGAAAAATTCTAGAAAAATTCGTAAGGATAGATGGAAGTATAAGGAACACAACCAAAGTGGTTTTAGCTCCCGAAAAGACTTTTAGATTGATCGAGAAAAAAGACAAAGCTCCAAGAAATAGGAATTTAATCCCGAAAAAGGTCGAAAAGATTCCCAGAAGGAGAGGCATCGTTCTAACGCGTCTTAAAACCTTTTCCAAGCCTTTGGATTTTGAAATAACGTGTCTTAAAACCTTTTCCAAGCCTTTGGATTTTGAAAACAAAGCATCTTATCTAACTTTTGTTTTTTTCAAGTTTTCAATTTCTTTTTAAACCACTACTTGAAAATAATATTTTAAAGAATGAGATTTGAATTTATTTTCCAAACCACTCATCATAAAAGTACCAATGCAACGGCATCCAAACCACTCATCACAAAAGTACCAATGCAACTGCATGTATGTGCAAACATGTTGCTACCCTTATGTTGGATTTAATTTAAAGAAAGTTTTCTTTTACCTATATTTTTATGAGCACAAAACAATTAACAAAAATCGTTTTACTCTTTTTAGAAAGTAGTTACTTTTAGGGTGTTACAATTCTACCCTCCCTTAAGATGAATCTCGTCCCCGAGATTCAGAGAAGAAGAGCAAAGAAGAGAGGGATACTTCAACTTGGGATCTTCTTCACTTCCTTGAGCAACACCATCTTGATGCTCACCTTATGTTGTATGAGAACTCTTCACGTGGCTACTCTTGCAGATTCTTGTTCCATATTATTCCAAGTCCGATCTTGTTGCTTCTCTTAATTCGTTCCAATGAATCTTATTATCCATATGTTAAGCTTCCAAAAGATCTTGCTTAGCTTGAATCAGAACTTTGAATTCTATGGTTCATTTTTTATGCATTGTGAAATGTTTTACTTTAAAAAAAAAGACTTTCAATCAAAACCGAACAAATTTTCTTTTTCAACTCCTTTTGAAATAGCTTTCAAAATATGTTTTATGTTTAGAACTCAAGAAAATATTTCAACCATGTTTTGAAACTCTTTTGAATAAATGTTTTTAAGGTTTTGAAATAAACCCAACCATTTTCAAATCATTGGAAACTCAGGTAAACATACTAAGCTTTAGTTTTTCAAACTCTTTTGAAAACTCAACTTTATAATCAAATCTCAGATAAAGAGCAGACAAATCAACTCAGGTTCTTTTGAAATCTGTTCCAAACAAGGGATTTTCAAGATTTTAGAAAACAGAGAAAACTTTCGACTTCATTTTCAAATCATTTTGAATGAACTCTTTTGGGATTTCTGAAATCAAACCAAATCAATTTCAAAACTACTTTAGAAATGAAGAGAGTAAGTTTTCAATTCCCATTTTCTTTTGAAGTCAAACAAAAGACTTAATACACATGTTCAAGTTCTTTTTGGAATAAAACTTTTAGGGGAATTAAATCAAATCAAATAGTTTTCAACCCTTTCAAACCATTTTGGAAGACTTCTTTTAGAAATACACTTTTGAAATCAACTCAAACCTTTTCTTTTCAAGCTTTGTTTTGAAATCAAACTTAGTTCTAATTCAAAGCCAAAAGTGCTTAGTTTCCAAATGCAAATTGTTGCAAACTTTTGAACCAAAATTTTCAAACTTTTGTAAAATATCTTCAAAGCATTTTGAACACCTTTCAAATAAAATTTGAACTAAGACTAACTCAAATTGTTTTTTTTTCAATCGGTCTTTTCCAAACAACCCATTTTAAAAACACTTTAGAGTCATTTTCAAAGTGTTTTAGAATAAAATGGTTCAAAAGTGTTTTTAGAATAACACTTTGAAGAGTAACCGAATACATTTTACTCTTTTTGAAATTTAGTTCAAAGCAAAGTGGGTTTTCAAATCTGATTTCACTTTCAACTTTTTGAAGTTTTAGAAATAAGATACTTTCAAACTTTTTATGAATATCTGTTTTTAAACTAAAACCTTGAGTGAAGCAGTTCAAATCAAACATGTTTTCTTTTGAATGAGCAAAAGAGTCTTTCAAAATTCCACTCAAAACTTTTGAAATGTCTCAAATATAACTTTTTGCCAATTCTTTTTGAAACTCTTTGTTACTTAAATACTCTTTTCAGATCAAATCTCATTCTTTGGCGAAACACTTTTGAAATTAAGTTTCGAATACCAACTCTTGAAAATGAGAAAACGAACTTAAACCCTTTTTGAACTTAGTTCAAATCAACTTTTGCAGAAGTTTTTCAAAGTTCTTGAATCCAAAGGTTGTTAATTCATTTTCCAACATCTTTTGAAGATTTTATTTCAAGGAAAGAGCTTTAAATAGAAATCAAAACCAATCCAATTCTTTTCAAGAGTTAATCTTAGTCTTGAGCATTCTTGTAACTCTTTTGTATACGTCTATATCCTAGGTACGTGAAGATCGAACTCCCAACCATAGCTAGCTCGAAGGTCAATCTTGACGTGGATCCGAACTCCTTGTAGTTCACCAACTCGCAACACTCTTAGCTTGGCTACCCCCCTTAAGAAGAGATAATATAGGGGCACCAACATCCAACATGTAACTTTCTTCAAGGTGTATTATCATCCTCTGACATCCCAGAGAGCTTGTGGACATAGATAAGAATAAGAAAAATTGATCCTTCCCGTAGATAGAAAACAACAGCGCAGAAAAACATCCATATCTCGAGTTCCGTTTATCCAATAAAGTTGCATCTTGAACCGTTGGAAAGCTTATAAAATCCCCCACAACTTTCTTTTAGACCACTTCTTCAGATTCTGTAGTTAACTTGGTCGAAATGTTTGCTCAACAGAAACTATTCCAGATTCCAGACAACGCAGATGTATCGCCTTGTGATTTTCATATTTCCCAAGCCAGAATATCTATCAAAGTGAATCTTGTGGGAAAATAAAAATCTTGAAATCTGCATTCACCTAGAATTTTCTTAGAATTTTTGGTTGCCCAGAGGTTGGGGACATAGGCCATAGAAGTCAGACTGCTCTGGAAGATAGAAAGCAGAGAACAAGAGAAAGAGAACCCAGACTATTTATTCCATTGATCCTTATACCTTAAACCTTTAATATAAATGAAATTGTGAGCATAACCCATAAATTCAGTGCACTCATTACAAAGGTCCAACTCAACCATGATCATTAGGACAAACCACTCAAACACGAAATGCAAGCTCGTTGCTAATCGTTCCTTCTAGCTACTTGGTAGGCATTCTTAAGGGAAAACTTCCTTATCGGAGCTTTCGTAATTTGAATAGAGGTGAGACTACAAAGTTTTGCAAGAGATCAAGAACAACAACTCAAGGAGATAATAAAGTATAGCTCAAAGGGAGCTATCAAGGAGAGGAGACAATAGGACAAGGATTGGAAATATTCAATTCAATGAGTCAAGGAGGTGGAGAAATAGTTTTATAGTAAAATAGGTTTTTACAACGACCTGTGCTAACTAGGCTTGCGTCCTACAGTTAGCATTGCTCTGATACCACTTTGTCGCACCCGGTTTTAAAGACAAAACCAGATACACACTATATGTGAGCCCTAGGAAGTCAAATCTCACATATAGCCACAAATAAGGATAATATCAAGAGACAATACTTATTACATAACGTATTAGTAAAAGAAATATAACCTCAGAGTATAGACAGTGGGAAGTCGACTCCGATCTTCAGGCGAAGACTCTAATTCCACAGGGACGACTGACTGGTTGACCACAAGCCTAACTCCTCCAAACCAGCAATCTAGGTACCCATCCGGGATTTTCATTGGATGTAAAGCAAGTGTAAGCTCACCATGCTTAGCAAGTATATCAAAGAGATCTATGAGGCTCAAAAGGCTTGACACTGTTTGACTGCGGTTCGCAATTTTAGTTGATTAAGTTTTAGCATCCTGTATCACTACTTTAGTGAACAATCCCAATTCCCAAGTGATATTAAAGAATAGTCAAGTTTATCTCAATTCCCATCCATCCACCATCCACAGTAACCACTAATCTTGAAGGATCCAGACCGCTCGTATCCGTGAGCACGGCTGTTATAACAGGTTAATTATTTCTACAGAAATTGTACATCTTTACCCACCGAGCCGTGATTCCCAATGCTGGGGTTTGCAAGGGCCCACTACACCTCTTCCCAGGAAGTGTGGCAAGGTTTCACTATGAAACCCTTAGCTAGTTGCACTAACAAGTCGTAGCTACAAAGGAGTGGCACACGTGGGCATCACAGCACGGTACACACCCTAGCAGAAAAAGGAAAGATACCCTCTTACCCCTTACTAGAGCTACAGACGAGCTAGTATAATCTAGTTAACAGGTTAAAGTCAGAGCCATATGACACTCGGGGTTGTACGGAACCTCCTGGGTTGCCGCTTCAGGATTAAGTCCTTATGGAGAGGCACTAGAGTACTCAACCCCGTACTCTAGCCCCCTATCTGTTGCTAAAAAGCTCCATTTTATCACAGTGCATATAGCCTTTAGTCATGTTTAATAATTATTTTATATTAAGGCGCTGCATCATCTATCCAAAATGCATACCCAAACCCTAGGTAACAAGGATATGTGGTACAAGTATTCATCTAGGTAAAGTCCTTAAGGGTATATCAAATTGAACACATGCATGAATATGAATAGTAATTGTTCATAGGTACAAGGGGCCTTTGGTACACTTGCCTTAACTTGCTTTTCCCCCCAAAGCAATATGCTCAAAAGCCTTTAGTATTCAACTTTCAATCTTCTGCTTCCAATTCTCAGCTTCTAGTCTTTAGAGAACAGCTTCTTAATCACCACGTAAACCTCACCGATTGACTGAACCATATATCACCACACAAACATCCATACATGGCATACAAATAAGAATATATGAGAACAGTACATCAACCAATAAAATAAGCAAAACGGCGTATCGCTACGAACACACTAAACGCAAAAGACACGCTATATGCGATTCAACGAAAAAAGCGACTATCGAAGCAACGGAAAATAAAACCTATCCATTTAACTTATTTTAACTGTAGAAACACATGTGAATATTCTCATTAATCAACTTGATTCATTGCTTAAGAAAGAGCGTAGTATAAAACCTATATTGACTTTATATTCCAAAAACTATGCAAGTGATAGTATTAATACAATTAACTTTTTAGCTGCCAAAACACATTTGAGTAACATGAGAACCACTAACAGCCACTGCGTAGAACACGCCGATAACGAAACTATTCGTTAAGAAGAAACAACTACCGAACAGTTTTATATATATTACAAAAGAAACTATTTACGAGCTTGATTCATGTTAATTAAAAAAAACTATGTGAGTAGTACCCACTCAGGTTACTCAGAACGTATTCAATTTGAAAAGTTGAGTTAAAGCTAATTATATTTTATTTATAAAAATATCTCATATCATTTAAGTCATTTAAACATTTAACTGGAAAGATTAAAGGACATGTGACAAAAGCCATATGAAAGCATCATGTGTTGAAGTTGAACTAAGCATGCTATAAATTAAAAATGTATTAATGTCGATATTAATCATAATGATAGTGATTTATGAAAGGCTGAGGTATTCACCTAAGTTGCTTTTAATTATAAACCCAGTTGCATAACCATTAAACAAATTAACATTTAACTTATAAAATTTTGAGATATGAGACATGCTAAACGTCACTGCTAACACGTAGCATTAGTCAAATTATATTTTAATTTAGAAACTGAGTTAGAGTAATCATGTTTTATTTATAAATGTTGCCAGGTAGATTAAGCAAGTTAAACTTAAACTTTGCAACAGTAAAATGCATGTGAGAGCATCTATACAAGTTTATCATATATACAACGGGTTTAAACTAACCAAACTTATAATTGAAAAGAATATTAATATCAACAATTAATCATATTAATATTATACATGAATTACCGAGATATGAAACATATATTACTTAATTATAAAACTATTTGCATGCATACTTAATCATTTTAATATTTAATTATAAAAGCGTAATAAGGTAACATGGAACACATCGTCATGAACACGTATCACCCATTGTACGATGAAACTCGGACAATCGAATTGAAATTAAAAACCTAAATCGACTTTAATTAATCAGCGATTAATTAATTATAGACACAATTAATATTTTAATAAAATAAATTCATAAACATGTGATATGAAAACTAATAGCGCTACTACGTAGATCTCGACGACACGAAACTAACGCAACTGGAACGAACTGAAACGGAATTAGAACGAAGGAAACGACGAAGATTTAACGAACCAGTGACATAACTGTAAATATCTTGTCTTCTTCCTTGCTTCATTCACGTACGTACAGACATGGCCACCATGGGGATTTCCTGCTGCTGCTCGTGGAAGGGGACCGATGCGGGGCAGGGGCCTTGGACGCGGGGGCTGGCAGCCGCGCACGCGCGCCTCACCCAAGCGGCAGCGGCGGTGGCTGCTGCTGGCCGGCCGGAGCAGTCACAGGCAGCGGTGGTGGCCGGCCTGCACGCTCGCGAGCAGGGGCGCGGGACAGGGCGGCATTAGAGCCACTGGCCAGGGGCAGCGGCGTGCAGAGCCAGGGCGCGGCTGGCCTGAAGACGTCCGGTGGCGCGCACGAGTTCAGCAGTGGCCGGAAACGGTGAAGGAAGAGCGCCGGCAATGGTGAACCTCACCGGAAAACGAAGCAGAAAAAAGGAAAACAAAGGGAAGGGGTCAAACAGTGATGGATTCACGAAAAGAATGACACTACGGTGTATAGAACGACGAGATCTACCTTGTGGTGGTGGTGGTGGACGACGGAACGCGACGGTTTGGCCGGAAAAGCTCGCCGAAGAGTTCGCCGGAAACCTAGCTTTTTTCGAACTTCGGCGTCCGATCTGCGGTGATAGGAGTGGCGGCTCGCGAAATGAGCTGTACTTCTGGAATCCTCGCGTCGAGGCCTACGCCGGCATATATATACACGTAGGGTTTGGAGATTTTGGAAAGTGAAGATATTTATTAATTATTGATTTTCGGAATTAAAGTAATTACAGAAAATCAGGAATTACTATTTAGGCTACGAAAAATATCTCTGAGCTCCGAAAAATTCCAGAAAAATTCGTAAGGATAGATGGAAGTATAAGGAACACAACCAAAGTGGTTTTAGCTCCCGAAAAGACTTTTAGATTGATCGAGAAAAAAAGACAAAGCTCTAAGAAATAGGAATTTAATCCCGAAAAAGGTCGGAAAGATTCCCAGAAGGAGAGGCATCGTTCTAACGCGTCTTAAAACCTTTTCCAAGCCTTTGGATTTTGAAATAATGCGTCTTAAAACCTTTTCCAAGCCTTTGGATTTTGAAAACAAAGCATCTTATCTAACTTTTGTTTTTTTCAAGTTTTCCATTTCTTTTTAAACCACTACTTGAAAATAATATTTTAAAGAATGAGATTTGAATTTATTTTCCAAACCACTCATCATAAAAGTACCAATGCAACGGCATCCAAACCACTCATCACAAAAGTACCAATGCAACTGCATGTATGTGCAAACATGTTGCTACCCTTATGTTGGATTTAATTTAAAGAAAGTTTTCTTTTACCTATGTTTTTATGAGCCACAAAACAATTAACAAAAATTGTTTTACTCTTTTTAGAAAGTAGTTAATTTTAGGGTGTTACAGATCGACAGGTTCGCTAGAGTGTGGCACTAGCACTTCCTTGGCGCTTTCCTATTCCTTGATGCGTCGAGCAACACCATCAGCTAGATTTTCCTTGACATACTATACCAGTCGTGGGAGAACATAGCGATGTACAGCTAGGGCAGCGCAGTCCTAGCATGGACGTATCGACAGCTATGCGTTGCCTGCCATCGCACCTTAGGGTTTGCGAGCCTTGGTGGTTGCTCCTACCTACTCTAGGTTTGGTGTTGGGAAAGATGGCCCATTATGAGGCCCCTTCTTGATGGTTTGCCTATAAGTACTTTGGTTCACTAGTTAATTTGAAGCTGTTACATATCATGAATTTATGATTGGCTAATTTATTGTCGTGTTCAATGCAGCATTGGAACAGCCAGGATACACTACCTACTGCTTTGTATATCTAGAAGGAAGCATAGTTAGTTCGAGGGAATCTACGGCACAAGTACAAGGAGTACACGGACTGCCTCGACGTCCTGGCATAGCACCAGGTTACGCTCTCTTTGGTAACATACGTGTGTCTTTATGGATGTGCACTCTATCAAAAGCTAACTCAATTATGAAATGTACAGGTGACTTGGTGTCCTTGGGATGCTCCGGAGCTCGAACTACCTAAGTCCTATCACTAGGCAAGAGTCAGACGAGTATCGCTGCAACATCCCTCTTATTTTCTTCCACGTGATTGAGATCCACTTGCCCATTAGGGTTTGCAGGCAGTTCAGAAGAATTATAGGCTACGCACCACCACTTTACTCCACCAACCAAAAATTGCTCCGGTGCATTATCGATTCATAACATAGCTACAATACCAAGCTATGTGTGTGGTAGAACTAACCATCGTTTTGTTGCAGGTATGACCTTACAAAGAGATACAAGGGCAAGGATTGGCGCGTGAAGCACTATGAGTTCATCCAACTATGGGAGACCAGGCAACAGATATTGGTCCATGCGGATCCGCCACACTACCAGCACACCTTCGATGAGTACCTTCAGTGGCTTCACAAGTTTATGAGGACACATATCAAGCCCCCTACACTGAGGATACAATTGACGATGACTCAGAGGAAGATGTTATTGAAGATGTGTATGACATTGCCACTAGGGAGGAGACACAACCACAGAGAGGCCCGCTATAGAGATACATGGTAAGATACTCGAATGCTACAAATTGTTATCCATTTGGCATTTACTAAGTGTACTAAAATGATCAAACCTCGTTTCTGTACCCAGGCCACACAATTGTCAAGGTTGTCCAACGAAGCAGCGTTTTGACTTCATGAGTCTAGAGGACAGGGGCCAGGCGTTCTATAGGCTTTTGTGGAGGTACATAGAAAGTTGTCCATTATGAAAATGTTTGTTTAGTCTCTACGCACTTGGTGAATAATTTTTCTTTAACCTATGTTGATGCAGAAAGTGAAGAAGAGCTGCAGGAAGCTAGCTCAAAAGTTGAGTTGCATGGATACTCCATGGGAGGAACCCCACTACTCGGCATGGTCGGATGCATGACTTTGGCTTCTTTGAGGATACCAGTTGGTTCTTCTAAGCTAATGATAGGTGCGACTACCATTGTGCGTACTCCACCCGACCATATGGCTAGGAAGGGCCCTACAGAAGAGGACGATGAGTACAATGAGGATGATGAAGACGACAACTATGCCTCGAGCTTCCACGTACACCACCACCAGCAGGACCCTTGGCACGTGGATGAGATTGGCATATCTCAACTAGGTGGTGCCCTACTTGGCACCCAAGGAGACGAGCAGTGTCAGGGACCAATACTAGGGTACTCGAAGAGGAGGAGCTAATAACCATCAACGGTGATTCATC
The DNA here is from genome assembly GCF_019320115.1 of Miscanthus floridulus. Taxonomy (NCBI): domain Eukaryota; kingdom Viridiplantae; phylum Streptophyta; class Magnoliopsida; order Poales; family Poaceae; genus Miscanthus; species Miscanthus floridulus. The sequence continues at coordinate 111,575,287 of NC_089587.1, read as the reverse complement.
AGAGCGGACAAGAGCGCGACTACACCTCTTGCTGGACTCCACCTCCGCTAACCACCAAGGACATGGACTCTGCCTCGTTCGACCCCTAAGGGTTGGCTCTGCCTCGGTGGACACTGAGGCCATGGGCTCTGCCTCGCTCGACCCCCGAGGGTCGGCTCCACCTCGACTGACTTCCAAGGGTTGGCTCCATCTCGTCTGACCCCTGAGGGTTGGCTCTGCCTCGCCCGACGTCCGAGGGCTAGCTCTGCATCAGCTGACTCTAGAGGGTAGGCTCTGCCTCAGCTGACTCCTGAGGGTAGGCTCTGCCTCAACCGACCCCCAAGGGTTGGTTCCACCTTGGCCGATGTCTGAGGACTGGCTTTGCCTTGCCCGATCCCTCAGACATGGTTCCTAATAGAGGCTCACATTGCCGCCAATCACTATGGGCCAAAAAGTACTACTCAAGGTCAAACTTCTGGCATCATGCAGGGAGTGGTCACATCTCAACACAACTCGTCCCCACAACATGTCATTCCAGGGAACAAACATCGCCCACAGTAATGGATGAGTGGTCATTGTGCTACCAACTCCCTGCTTGACCACCGTTCAACGTCAGTCGACCGGTGTTAGTTGACTGGCACTATACCGCCACCCCCCATATAGCCTCTGACAGGGGACTCTCTGACCATTCCGTCCGCTCAGATGGGATGGAAGACAAGAACGGCGCACGACGCCCACATGTAAGCTGCAGCGGCCAACAGGACCTCGGTACGACCCCGCTGCCACCATGATCAACAGGGTCCGCAGGACCCACGCGAAGAGGAGGACGGCACACCTCCGGGTGCCTTATTTCTCTTTCTTTTTTCCTCTTTCCATTGGTTAAAATTCTTGCTTTCCCTTGGTCTATAAAAGGGAAAGCAGGGCGTCCCATTAAGGGGCATCGCATATCACACCACATCGCATCAGAACTATGAGCATCGAACCACGAACACACAGCTGAGCAGCGACCGAGCTCTCGGCGCCCATTCAATCTCCCCACCAGAGAATTGGGACCTGTCCATCTCTCGCCAGTTTGTAACCCCCTACTACAAACTCAGTGCTGGTAACACGAGCAGCCCAAAACTGGACGTATTGACATTTGGCCTGAACCAGTATAATCCTTGTGTCCTCTTAGCACACCATCCAAGCTAGACGCACATTAATACAAATTTACTTGTTGGTATTTACTCGAAACACTGATAGTTGGCACGCCAGGGAGGGGTCTTTTTGCGTGTCTCGACATCAACACCAGGCCTCGGATGGCTAATCACAACGTCAGCTGGGTCCCGGGCGCGCGCGTGCATTTTAGGAACTTGGACTTCATCACTACGACAGAGGGAGAGTTGGTGCGGTCTTCCGCTGCCACACAACCCCTCCTCTTCACCGGCCTCAACACAATGCCGAGGCACCTAAGGAGCTATAGCTTCCTACAATAGAGGTCTGCACCCCTAGAAACAAACATCTCCTTAGCCTCAACTACAGAAGACTACACACCATGATTTCGGTGCACGAGCGTCTTGAGCTCCACCGCAACACGCGTGACACCCTCGACGCTCGCAGAAGCGAAGCACCCTCAGAACAACCCAATGAGGACGTACTGGTCCATCAAGCCCAATAGGGCGGTGGGCCACACACTATGGTCACGGTGCATGAGCGTCTCGGCCTCTACCATGACGCCCGCAGGTGTGCCTACGGTGATTCGAAGGAGGGGGCTAGCCACGGCTACCATCCATGTCAGGGCAGGCGCTATGATAGCGGTGAGGACCGAAGCCCAAGCCCCTACTTGATGGGAGACCCGCCCTCAAGGGCAAGGCAAAGCGGGACAAGGACGCCGACGAAGGCACCTCCAAGTTTCCTAACAAAAGGAAGAACAAGCGGCGGTGCGAGAGCTCGCTAGTGGCCAGCGCTGACCGCAGGGGGGCCGAAAGCACACAGAGGGCACCCCGAGCCACTTCGAGAAGCTACTTGAAGGGCCATGCCTGAACCATGCTTTCGCCATCAAGCACCTATACAAGGACTGCATTCTTTTGAAGCAGTTCTTGTCCAGAAGCTCTAACAAGGGGGGACATAGGACGGAGCCTAGCTAGACAAAGCGCGCGACGTCGCCCTCCTTCACTCGGCCAAGTATGCAAGGACCGCCACAAGCTCTCCCCGCCATAGGAGGGACCGCGTGTCGTCACAGAGATGATTTGGACAGGTGCCTACAAGCTCAAAACCATCAACGGCAAGGTCTTCGTCAATGCCTGGAACATTGAGCAATTATGTCACTTTTACCCATAATAAACGCACACTTTCTCTTATTATTAGTTTCGCTGTCAAACTCCCTGATCTTTTGTGACATCCAACCCCAGCAAACGGCGGGGGGTCGGGCCTCACTCGGGGACTAATAAGGGCATATCTATTCGATAGATAATCTCTACGTCTGACCCTTCCGCATGATTAAGACCTAAAAGCAAAGTTTGTGGAAATAAACCCTGAGTAAAACTGGTCAGACCGCAAGGAACCTACGCCCCAGCGGCTATGACGCCTTTGCTCACCAGCGTAATCAGAGTTTCTTTTCAGCACCACGGGCTTTTTTCGCCTTAGCCGTGGAAAGGGCCGGTACGTGTTTAAAAGTCTATCCGCCTAGCAAACATTCTCTGTACCCGACCCCCTTTCACGTTAAAGACCTAGGAGCTTGGTTTACAGGAACAAGCTCTGAGTATAACTAGTCAAGCTTCGAGAAACCTACACCCCAGCAGCTACGGTGTCTTGGCTCACCGACATGATCAAAATTGGCTCACCCGCATCCCGAGCTTTTTTGACCTTAATGACGGAAAGGGTCGGAATGCACTAATATTTTTACAAAAAAGGGGAGAAGAGCTAAAAAAGTTGTTTGCTATAATGAAATTTAAGAGCTTGACCATTTATTACAAGTTCTCCACCTAGCTTATCTGCCTAACTAAATTCTTACGCGGGATGTCCTCATCCTCTTTCTTCGTAGTAAAGTCTTGTCTCAGCAGGTAACACAAGTCGATCGGATGGCTTGACCACTATAGGGAAATGGGTAGGGAGCAGCAGGATAGCCCGCGCGGGTTATGCTGACCCCATCACGAACAACGGACCCAGATCCCGCTCGATCATGTCTGGTAAGAGCTCCCCGAACCAATCACTCTTACCATCGAAGTAAATCCTGTGCCTAGGTCGATCGAACAACTCCAAGAAGCTACCGACAAATGAGTGCATGCCTATCCAAATCTTCCTTGCGAAGGATCCACTAAGTGACGGTTCGCCTTCAAAGGCTATGGGCCGTCGTAGGTAAGTGGGATACGGAGCTAAAAACGCTCCCACGACCTATTAGCACCTAGGAGTTCGAAGGCTGGCCCACCAGTGGGTGCACGGCTGCTCTAGGGCACCCTAGAGTGAGGGGAGGTTAAGGACGAGCCCGCTAGCGGCCAATACTCGAGGCGCGCGAAGCGCTATGGGCATCCCAACCCTCATTTCAAGTCTTGGATGATGCAGGGTCCATGGGGTTTCCTCGATGAAAGGCATCGAGCCCTTGAACTGGTCAAACGGATCTGAGAACTATATGGACCAGCCACCAAGAATCTGGAGTCGGTCACTAGCTGATCTCGAACCAGGCCCCCATGAAAGGGATGCAAGCGATCCACTTGAACAAGCCCATTAACAACTCACCGAGCATCGTGCTCTATCCGACGAGGAAAGCACGGCACGGCTTAGCCCCTCCATTCTAGCAAATGTACGTGTGAGGGACGATGATCACAAGATGAACCGACCCCTCGACCGGACCCTTGCTACACGCGGGGGGTCTGGGGCTTGGCATCGCAAAGAGACCAAACACGCGGTCGTAGACAAACAATGAGTCACCTCTGGTTGCAGAAACCGAGGGTAGGGTGACGCATGAAACACGGACAACCCCTACTGAGCCCCATGGGGCTCGGGGGCTCAAGCCGCCTGACCCTAGATTGGGAGACTAGGGTTCGAAGGCCGGCCTGCAGAGGGCTCAAGGAATGTTGGACTCACAAGAAGACCGAACGCACGGTCATAGAACGATAGCTCGGATCATAGGGAGGGGGTACGTATGAAAATAAGAGACATTTTCTCCTACTAATTTCGCTATCCTCTCTGTGATCTTTAGTGACACCTGACCCCAACAACGGCAAGAGGTCGGATCTCACTCGAGGGCTGATAAGGGTATAAATAAACCCTTTCAAAAATAGTCGCCGCGCCCGACCTCTTCCTCACGTTAAACCTAGTGGCAAGGTCTGTGGAAACAAATGATTGAGCATGGCTGGTTGGACTATGAGAATCCTACACCCCTGCGGCTACAACACTCTTACTCACCAGCACGATCAGAGTTTCCCTCCTACACCTTGGTCCCTGCGGTATTAACAAACAGAAGGGTCAGAACATATGAACCCCTTTTCACACATAAAAAGGGAGGAAAAACAAACTCAGTCAAACAAAACAAAATGATAAGTTTGTGCGATAGTACAGAAGGGTCAGAATTTGTCTGCTTATTACATGAACGATTACTCGACCTATCTAACTAACTAACCCCTCTGGGGGAGAACTATGTCTTCTATTTTGTCTGCCAGGTCCCGCGAAAGAGGAGCCGTCGTCTCTATCTCATCTAGCTCATAGGCTTCGTAGCCAGGCGTGAAGCTGAGGCCCATCGTCTCTAGGTTGATGCTGTCCCCATAATGAGAATGAGCAATCACAAAGGATTGATGGACCCTAGTGCGAAGGGTGTTCCTCTCGAGCTAGCGCACCCACGCCATGATCTCAATGGCATGGGCCATGAGCAAACTGGTCTCCTCGACCGCACCACCTCCAGGTCATCACAGACCACTCTGAGGGCGGCGCTTAGGATACTGAGCTCATCGCTCTCTGCCTGAAGGTTCCTCTTTACCTCGGCAAGGTCCACGGCCAGCCCAATGGAGATACCCTCGGCCTCTAGCCTCTAGGTCATCATGGTTCCAAGCTCGGCCTGGAGGGAGCCGATCTTCTGCTGTGCGTCGTTGTGCTCTCAAAGGGCCTAGTCATGCTCCTCGCGAGCCATGCCATGCTCTAAGCGAATCCTCGCCACAATTTGGAGTAACTCATCCCGCTCCTTGCGCAGCTGAGCGACCACAGTAGTGTCAAGATTCGCCTTCTTCTCCATGGTCGTGAGCTTCTTCTTGGCCCCTAGCTTCAGCTCCCGCTCCTTCTCAACCTTGGCTAGAAGGTCGAGGATCCACCGGCAGGTCTCGGCATCCTTCTAGAGCATCTCATCCCTCTCCCTCCTAACCTTGGTGGCCTCCTTGTCATCCTTCCATGACCTCACCGATAGAGCCTCGAATGCCCTCTTGGCCTCGTCCACATGCCGACGGGCCTCGGCCACCTGCAATCGGACACTGTTCGCCTCCTTGGCAATGGGAGTTAGCTCAGCCACCTTCTGCTGGGCGGTAGCAAGCTGGGCCATCACCTCCCCATGTAGTTGTGCCTCCTTAATGAGGTAGTCCTAGGTTCCCTTCTGCTCACGAAGGAACCGCGACTTCCCCTGGCTATGAGCAATAAGGGACTGAAAGAAGACGATGGTGAGAATACAAGAAAATACGGAGAAAGGTAAAGCAAGAAGCAGGATCAAGCAAGTACCCAGCCAGTGGGAACAACAATGTCAGCCAAGGCACCATGGGCATGGTCCAGAGCATCAGCATGGATGTGACCCCCACATCAAGGCTCTCCCGCTCCATGCTCTTGGTGGCGTCATCGAGGGTGAAGAGCGTCAATGCCGGGTCCTCTGGATTTGTCCACCGGAGCAAGGGTTCACCCCGCGTGGGTGAGTGGCTGCCTCTCAACCTCAGGGCTAGGGACGATTCCCCATCGGTCCTCTCTGTCACTGCCATGACATCCAGGGACCGCATCCCCCTCCATCCGGCCCACATCGGGCGCCGTTGCTTGGGCCGTTGGTAGTGTGGGTTGCGATGCTGCCTCGGGCGCCACCACGGTTGCGTCTAGCTATGGCCCACCTATCACAGCCACCGCCACCTCCGCCTGCATCGGTGAGACCTCGACCGCTTGCGCTGCGGCCACCGTGGTCGGCGCCACCAGCACAGAAGCCAGCTTTGTCCGCCTTGTCATCGACAGCGGTATTGCCTCCATCGCCAGCTGCCTAGCGACATCCGAGGACATCCCTTGAGCCCCTACACCCAGTTGTCCCACAGGGGTCATGGGCATCATCATGGGCAGCGCCTGACCGGCAAGCGACGCAGTCACACCAGCGCCGCTCTCACTCGAAACACATGCGACGCCAACCGATGGCTGCCATGCCGTTTGAAGGGCAATGCTCTTCTTTGGCGCCAACGCCAAAGGATTATGCCACTTCACATTGATGCGAAGAAAGAAAAGCATAAGTCACGGTGAAAATAGAGAAAAAACAGAGGAGCTGGTGAATTACATTGGCATTGTTGGGCGGCGGATGCGTTTGGGGGCGTACCTCTAGACCCCTGCTCCACCTCATCGGGGCAGGGACATTTCAAGCCCGTCCCCTGCTCTTGGGCAGAGGGCTTGCTCCCCTTGCATCTTGGGGCACAACGGCGGAGCCACCCATCTCTGCTGGTACCTCAGGTGTGGTGGCAGATCCGCCCACCTTTGTTGACTCCTAGGGCAGGCTAACGGTCCCGCCCGTCTCCGCTGGCCCCATGGACACGCCCTCCCCTCCAAGGAACGAGAAGGGCCCTGACTCCTGCAAAGACGAATGGATACCCGTCAGCATATCCTCACTCTCTAGGTCATCCCACTCGGTGTCGTCAACTACCTCATCATCGTCATCCTCATCATCGTCGTCATCGTTGTCGGTGTCCTCCCCTCGCTCTCATGCAAGCAGCTTCCGCTACCTCTTCTTCCTCTTGTCCTCCTACGCCTTCCTAAGCCGCTCACCCTTGGTGTGACTCACCGCCCTCATGGATGAATCCCTCAGCAGCGAAGCCGGGTGATCTGTGAGGACGAGGTCTCTCAGCTGGTCCCCCCATCTCAATGTTAGTGTCAAGGGGTCGAGAGATCAATTGAAGAGGAGGCATGAGGAGAGGAAACTTACAAAGATGGTGTAGCCTGATACCAGGTACATGAAATCAAGAGGGATGCCTATGTCATCCCACGAAGGCTCCATCGCCTTCTTGATGCATTGCGCGACTTCAGAGGGGGAGAGCGCTCCCTCGGTCAGCACCGTCATGACGAATGATGCCTCGGGCGCCATCGCATATAGCGGAAGCGCGTGCCTCATCAGCAGAGCCACCCTCCTCATGTGGTAGGCCCTGATGATGCCCAACCCCTTCAATCCCCTCTCCTTCAAGATGCCGATGGCAGCGAGGTGGTCTCGGATCTTCTTCTTGTCCTTCTCTGGGACACCCCACTTTCTCCACGAATCCGAGGCATCTTCGATTAGGCGCCCAGTGAACTCCGATAGGGGGCGGCAGCGTCATTCTTGAGATAAAACCACTGCGAATGCTACCCCTTGTTGGAGGTCGATAGCCGCATCACCGGGTACTCACCGACCCGGTTGTTCCGAAGGTGGATGCCGGCGCATCCCATCAGCGTATGCAGCTCCTGCTTGTTGCTCTTCTCCCTCTTCTTCTAGAAGGCGACGGCGAAGAAGTACCGCCACAGATCGAAGTGGGGACTAATCCTAGGAATCCCTCACACAGGGCAATCAATGCCACCATGTGTTGGATTCCATTGGGATTAAGGTGCTGCAGCTCAATCTTGTAGTTGTGCATCAGCCCCCGGAGAAATTCATGAGCAGGGGTAGAGAACCCGCGCTCATGGAAGTGCGCAAATGACACCACGTAGCCATCGTATGGCAACAACATGTCCTCCTCACCGGGCAGTAGCCACTCCTCGGCTGCGGTCTATGCGTAGAGAAGACCGCGATGGGTGAGGCCCTCCATACGCTGGAAGGTGATGTCAGAGTGGCACCATGGATCCATTGGAAGATGGGGGTAGGTGGATGCGAGCTCGATGGTGGTTGGGATGCAGATGAAGGAAGCCTAGGCGATTGGCGATGGAGGTTGCAGATGCGGAGGCAAGAAGGCAATGTATGAAACCCCGGGGGCGAACCCTTTGGTTTTATTGGGGCGATGGATGCAAGGAAACCAATCATCCACCTAGATCTCTGCGCCTACCACAATCTACCATAATGTCATGCCATGGGATATGCACATGCAATCCCTATCCTTTGCCTCGGAAGACCCGTCAGACATTTTGCCTCCTCGGGCGGGCCATGACTCATTGCGAGTAAGTGGAATATGGATCAAAAAACACCTCTACGGCCCGTCTAGGCCTAGGAGTTTGATGGTGGGCCCATCAACTGATTCGACAGCCGCTCCAGGCACCCTTATAATATGTGATGGAAAGGGATGAACCCCATAACCGGCCAGTACCTAGGCGCACGAGCACCACAGGCATCTCAGTCCATGATCGAGTCTCAGCCAGGCTGACCCTAGCTAGATCCTCACAAAATAGGATGCCAGGACCCCAATCGAACTATCCAGCTAATGAACCACCAAATCTCATGGCTATACCTGCGAAGGGTCCGACCTCGGCTAGAAGGAATCACCATTCCCAGGACACGCCGTGGGCAACAAGAAAAGGTTAGGGCCCTTAGAGTCCTCCCTTTCGAAAAACCTCCGAAGGAGTATTCTACTCATCCGTATGCTCAAGGGCTACACCCATAGGGTGCGCTCACGCGCACTCATTGGCAAGTCGAAAAAACCCCCAGGTGATTCAACACGAATCGCCCAGGGGCTCGGGGGCTACTGTCGGGGACCAATACTAGGGTACCTGAAGAGGAGGAGCTAATAACCATCAACATTGATTCATTCGAGTGGCCAAGAGCACGACTACACCTCTTGCTGGGCTCCGCCTCAACTAACCACCGAGGACATGGGCTTCGCCTCGTCTGACCCCCGAGGGTTGGCTCTGCATCAGTGGACACTGAGGTCGTGGGCTCCGCCTTGCCCGACCCCCAAGGGTCGGCTCCACCTCGGCTGACTTATAAGGGTTGGTTCTGTCTCATCCGAACCCCAAGGGTTGGCTCCGCCTCGCCCGACATCTGAGGGCTGACTCCGCCTCACCCGACGTCCGAGGGCTGGCTCTGCTTTGGTTGGCTCCCAATGGTAGGCTCCGCCTTGGTTGACTCTCGAGCATAGGCTCTACCTTGGCCGACCCCTAAGGGTCAGTTCCACCTCAGTCAGCGTCTGAGGGCTGGCACCGCCTCTCCCGATCCCTCGGACACGGTTCCTCATGGAGGCTCACGTCGCCGCCAATCACTATGGGGCAAAAAGTACTACACAAGGTCAAACTTCTGGCATCGTGCAGGGAGCGGTCACATCTCAGCATGATCCATCCCCAAAACATGTCATTCCAGGGAACTCACATCACCCACAGCAATGGACGAGTGGTCACTATGCTGCCAACTCCTAGCCTAACCACTGTCCAACGTCAGTCGACCGGTGTCAGTTGACTGGCACTATACTGCCAGCCCCCCGCATGGCCTCTGTCAGGGGACTCTCTGACCATTCCGTCCGCTCGGATGGGATGGAAGACAAGAACGGCGCACGATGCCCGCACGTAAGCTACATCGGCCAACAGGACCCCGGTACGACGCCACTGCCACCACAATCTACAGGGTCAGTGGGACCCATGCGAAGAGGAGGATGGCACACCTCTAGGAGCCTTATTTCTCTTTCTTTTTTCCTCTTCCCTTTGGTTGTAACTCCTGCTTTCCCTTGGCCTATAAAAAGGAAAGCAGGGCGTCCCACTAAGGGGCATCGCATATCACACCACATCACATTCGAACTATGAGCATCGAACCTCGAACACACAGCTGAGCAGCGACCGAGCTCTCGGCGCCCATTTGATCTCCCCACCAGAGACTTAAGACCTGTCCCTCTCTCGCTAGTTTGTAACCCCCTACTATAAACTCAGTGCTGGTAACACGAGCAGCCTGAAACTAGACGTAGAGACATTCGGCCCGAACCAGTATAATCCTTGTGTCCTCTTAGCACACCATCCGAGCCATACGCGCAATAATACAAATTTACTCGTTGGTGTTTACTCGAAACACCGACAAGAAGGTACTAACAAAGCTACATTTTTTTAATACCTAGCGTGTATGAACTAACAATGCTAAAGACTATAACTAATCTTGCCTGTCTTATACTTGTAGGGTCCTAGTGACGTGCAACAGTTGCACCGACAGCCCCGCCAACACTACCGCACGGACGTTGGGTACACTCTTAATGTGTTGCCTACAAATCCGAAGAGACCGAGGCGTCTGAGGCAACCGTTCACTCCTAGGACGTAGGGTCTAGGTTCGCATAGTCCATATTTTTTTATAAGTTTCCTGAATTACAAAACTTGTTGTCTTGTCTCCTTACTTAACTTGTGACGATAATGTAGGTATACCGTCAACAAGGCCTTCAGATGCTCAAGATCTTGAAGGATCATGTCAGCAAGACGTTCATCCTTCGCGCCTTTGCCTTATTTTGGAGTAACCTAAATTATGTACTAGATGTTTTTGTTGTTCAAGACCTCTGGACCAACTTGTAACCTTAATTAAGTCGTTAATTTAATGTATCGATGAACTTATGTATGCAAATCATGTCGAACTTATGTCGAACAAATCATGTCGAACTTATGTCGAACAAATCATGTCAAACTTATGTCAAATGAAGCTTATCATGTGCAAATCCGTTGACTTTATGTATTCATCGATGAACTTGGTCCGCTAAGTTGCCTCATATCCAAATCTATTTCAACTGCGTTGAGCCAGGCGCAGCTGTGTCAACTATGTATCGACAAAGCGGTTCGAGGCTGCTGCTCGGGCAGGTTCTACTCGAAAAGGCGTCCAGGTGTTGCCGCGTCGTGCCTGATGGCGCGGCAACTTGCCGCGCCGCCAGTCGTGGCGTGTCGGCCTTGCCGCGTTGTCCTCCATGGTGTGGCAGAAGCTGGTACAAAGCCACAGCAAATGAGTAACCACAAGTCGCCATTTCTTTTTAACAAAGAACATATTCTTTAAAAACAAAGCTTATACGACTTGGTGCAGTCTTCAAGAATATATTTTGACCTATATTTTCTCTTATATTATATAATTTGTACGAACAAAAGTTTAATCATTAGAAATTATTCCTAAATACAAATATAAGTTAACTACTTTCATAATTCAAACTTTTGATATAATTAGGCTAATTATTAGTCAAACATAATAAAATTTGAATTTTAAAATACGTGCATACCTTATTTTCAGGGACGGAGGGAGTAGCTATGTAAGATTCAGCAAGGAACACCTTTACACCATATTTTTTTATGGCGAATGACAACACAAGACAACACAACAAAAGTTGCAGAGGTACAATGTTCGTTACATGGGTACAATACATCAATAGTTCAAATGAAACACAAGACATCACAATGAAAGTTCTAGTACAATACAACATCGTTCATTACTAAAGCATGGAAATCCTCAGCCAGAAACATACTGAGTAAGCAACTTATCGTCCGAGTACCAATCCTCTACAACAACCTCGTTGCTATGGCTAGACTCACCTGCATTGCCCTGATCTACCTGTCACATGTAGTAAGCGGCCTCCGCTTCATCTATGGCTTGAGACAAGAATGCATTCTCCTCTGCCTCATTCATGTGGCTAGGCTCACCTGCATTGCCCTGATCTACCTATCGCTTGTAGTAAGTGGCCTCCGCTTCATCATCAGCCTCTGCGGCTTGAGAGAAGAACGCGTCCTCATCCTCCTCTGCCTGCAAGCCCGCCTCTGCTAGAGCGATGAGCTCGCTCAGTCTACCAATGCCGTCCTCATCCTTCTCCGCCTGCAAGCCCACCTCCGCTAGGATGATGAGATCGCTGAACCTGGCAGTTTCGAACTCATCCTCGTCCCCCTAATTGTCCAACACAATCAAAGATAGAACGTTGTGACCAGCTCGTGTTCTGTGCTCATGTAACTTCTTTTCCACATACCTTGCACGGACCACCTCTGTGGCATGCTCCCCGCTGCATCTAATCCCTTCATGTATAAAATGCAACAAGTTAGCAACGCGATTATATTATATATAAAAGCAGGCAACGAAAATAGCAAGGCTTCCAATGACTCACTTGCACACAATGCAGCAACATGGTCATTCAAGACTTGCATCTATACTCTTTCCTCCTCCAATGCAGCCTTCCTTGCCCTCTCCTCCTCTAACACCCTCCATCTCTCCAACCCCCATTTGTAAAGCCTGACACCGATCGAGTTACGAATACCGCTCTGTCTAGCAAACTCACGCATGGCCTTCTTCCATTGTTTAACGAATAGGTCAATGTAGTCAGGTCCATATCTCCTCTTTCGTGCAATTACTTGCCTCCCCTTCAACTAATCCAAGAACCTAGCTTGACCATCATAAGATTCTCACTTGCATTTCCTAGTGCTATGTTGAAACGAAAAATTAGATCATAAGTCTTAGCAAAAGAAAAAAATACGATTTCATGTTTTCCACAACAATAACCAACCTCATCATAGTAAACCATATGGCCGCAATAATGGCTATTCACTACTACAGAAACGTTTTTCGCGGCGGGCGAATTTGCTTTCCCGCAGCGGGCAAACACGTCCGCCACCGCCGAAAGGTCACGGTAAATCATGGCCTTCCCGCGGCGGGCTGCTTTGCCCGCTGCGGTTAATCGATTTCCCGCGGCGGGCTCTTTAGGATGCCCGCCGCGGTTAATAGTTAAAAAAAAACAAAAAAAAAACCCAGGAGCCCGTCGGCGAGCCCATTCTCGAGCCCACCGACGAGCCCGTTCCCAGCCCAATACCAGCGCCACCGCACCTCGCTGGATCCACCGCCGGGGTCTCCTCCTCGCCGTATCCGCCGCCGGAGAGGTCATCCTCGCCGGATCCACGGCCAGGGAGGACGACCTCGCCGGATCTACGACCAGGGAGCGCAGATCGACCGGATCCGCGCCCGAGGACGAAGAGGAAGCCGGACCCGCGCCGTGGACGACGAGGGCGCTAGATCTGCCGTGAGGCCATGGAGGAGGCTGTCGTCGTCGATCCGCCGCCGGGACGCCTCGATCCGTCGCTGGGAGGCCTGGATCCAGCCTTGGAGGAGGCTGTCGTCGTCGATCCGCCGCCGGGACGCCTTGGTCGCCCTTGGACGAGGTTGCCGCCGTCGCGCCCAGCTGTCGCGGCCCCGTGCGCGCCGTCGCCCGGCTGGCCGTTGCGCGCCGCCACGCCGCGCGCCGCGTGCCGCACCGCAACCGCCTGCTCCACCGCGGCCTCCTCTTTGCCACGCGCCGACGCGGCCTCCTCTGCACCGCTCCTGCCGGGGATGGGGCGGAGGAGCAGTGAGAGAGTGGAGGGGATGGGGATGGGGAGGGGGAGTGAGAGAAGAGAACCTAGGCTGCGGGGAGGGAGATGAGAACGAGAGAAAGAGTGAGATGAGAGTCCCAAACCCTAGCTCTAGCTTTTATACTCAAAGGCAGAAATCGTTGCCGGCGCTGGGCCATTTGGGCCTTGCCTTTTTCCGTGGCGGGCCTTTTAGTGTGCCCGCCACGGTACCGTGGCGGACGCGTTAAGATGTCCGCTGCGGTAAATATGGATTTACCGCAGCGGGCAAATAAGGTTGCCCGCTGCAGTAAATCGATTTACCGTGGCGGACGCGTTAAGATGTCCGCTGCGGTAAATGAGGATTTACCGCAGCGGGCAAATAAGGTTGCCCGCTGCAGTAAATCATTTACCGCAGCGGGCGTCTCAGTGGCCGGCCGGCCACCGAATTACCGTGGCGGGCAAAAACAGTGCCCGCCACGGAGGCCAATTATGCAATGCTGCGCAAGTTCATTTCTGTAGTAGTGATTCCAAGCTCCCAAGGGACTAGGCCGTAGTTGAATTTAACACCACATTCGCACATGACAGGTGGTGCTTTGAAAATTACCCTTTCTTTCTTCTTTTTCTTTTCCTTTTCCATTGGCGGCTCTGGCCATTGATTCTTAGGACCATAGAGCCACTCCTTGAAATGACACTTCACAAATGCAAACACCTAAAAGAGGTGACATTAGTACATGAACACCTATAGCTCAACATTTCAACAGATACACTGTCCACTTACTTCATGCTTGTTTGGACACACAAACTCCAACGTATTCTCAGGGTTTATCACAACTCGATCTCCGCAATAGCACAGAGGAGGTTCCTCGAGTCATCTAACTGCGGCTAAGTGCTTCTTCTTAGCCGTCATTGGCGGAGGATTAGGGGGAGGTGGAACTCACCACTCGAAGTGCTCACGTGGATGTCTCCCTCTCCAACAATCGTCGAAAAGGAGGTACCTTGGGTCAAACTTGTCTGCACCATCGATCCACTGAAAGAAAAAGCACCTCTCATGGGCCTACACAACATGATTCAAATAAAATATTAGTAACCTAGTAACACAAATAAAGAAAAAACATACGGAAAGAATTACTTACATTAAAATGACTGCATGTATAGAAGCAACGAGCCGTTGTGTCCGAATGTCTCGATTGAAACACGTTGGCCAGATGACTACAGTCACAGTTAGGGACAGGGAGGTCAGGAGGGACGGAGGCATCTTTGCTAGATGCGTCGGGGTGCAATTCTCTAGGATGACCCCGTTTTCGCCACAACTGCTCCCGATACATATCTTGCATCTAATAAAACGGTTGTAATTTAACATCAATCAAAACATTGCAAATTAATGTAAAGGAGAACCATTTGCATTACAACTAAAATAATACCTCACACTAAACATGGTAACATGCTTCTAACTAACTAATTAACCTTAACAATGATGAAATCAAACTAATATTTTTCTCCAAACCCTAGCCCAAATATACTTATCCTCCAAACCCTAGCTACCATTCATAATATTTGAATCCACCGTTCAAACGACAAATAAGAGCATCGTTACCGTGACCAAGGCCGAGGAGAAGCTTGGGGAAGAGAGGGAGGGAGACAGGCAGGGAGGGTCGGGCGGCGGCAGGCTTCTGTGAGGCGGGAGGGGGGTGGCGCGGGCGCCCTCACCTCTGTTCGACGTAAGGCAGAGAGAGGGAGGGAGGCTCGCGACGCGACATTAAGTCGGCCCTGCCACGCCGTGAGCGATGGGCAGCGCGGCAGCGCCTACCACAGTACCACGTCAACCGGTCAGGGTCCGTGCCCCTGCCACGTCATCGCCTTAGCCACGCCGCCATGTATGGTGCGACAGTGTTGTTTGGCCGTGCCGTGGCAATAGACGTGGCCAAAAGTGTTAGATTTAAAAATAAAAAAACAGTGTTAAATTTAGAAATAGTTAAAAAAGTGTTAAAAATAAAAAAAAATGTGCAGAGTCAGCCCACGGACAGGGACCGGGTCTGTAGCTGCTGCGTGGGCGATGTCAGTGGCCGTGATCACTGTTTATGTTTTTCCTAAGTAGCTAGTTAGCCGTCTTTGGTCTCCATAACATCGGGATCGGATCATCATGCAATGATGCAATGCCGACAGAAGAAGCTGGGAGGCCGTCATCCGTCAGGGGCCAGGAGCTTGATCTTGATTGACGTACTACGAGTCTACGACGAATGCAGCCGATGACCCGTGGTTGTTAGACCTGCACTCCAGTTTGACTCAACAAGGCCACGGCATTTCTTTGCAGACATGACAGTCTATGTGTAAAAGGGTCCAGAATTATGAGTCTCCAGACTTCTATGAACATTAGTTTTTATTTGAACCAATATTGCAAAAGGAATGCCACTGGAGTGACATGTGGGTCCTCGAAGTCTTTCTTGACTTTTCCGGGCAGTGGCACACGTTGACACGTAGTATGATTTTCTCAAGTGCATTTGACAAAAAAAAAATGATGAAAGCACGGGGGTGGGGAGTCCCCCACCTGTAAATATTGATGATTTGGCCCTTATGGCCTGAGGTCAAGGTTACAATAACAGCACTTAAGTTTACATCAGCACTGAGCTTATAAAGCTCCCGTTTGAAAAATACTAGTTACATACCAACTTGGCTAGCACCGTTGTTTTGCTCCAAGGCCTTGACAATTATTTACAGACTCTTGGAGCTGCCTTGCCTTGTAGTGAGCTGTCAGAGATTCAGAGATCAGCGCAGCTCATACACACTGTCTGCCATGCCATCTAAATTCATACAGTGCGAAACTGACGTATGCTGTTTTGTTTTTATGTAACAGCTAGCAGGGACATTAAAAGATGTAATGAATAGCTTTATCATAAAAAAAAGAAATGCATTGAATATATAAAGGTAAAGTTTATAAAGAGAAAGAAAGGAAACAAGATTATTACAACAGTTCTTCGAGCCATTACGAGATGTAATTTTCAGTTGCCCTATGGATTACCATGGCAAACTCATTATTCGAAAGAGCTTTACGGACATCAAAGCTTACGGATGGTTTTGGGTCGCTGATTGAAGATTTAGCCGTTTCATGCCACAACGACAATGATCTCCATATAAAGAAAGAGAATGCAAGCTGTGCTTGTTAGTGGTGATCTCAACAGCTCCGCCCAACGGTCGAGTTGGGCCTTGACCTCGCGCCCTGATCGGGGGCACCCAACCCTACATGGTTGGTGGGCCCCCGTCACACTGCGCTATATAGAGAGATGGGGCCGGCGCCTCTCTTGACGAGGTTGACCGAGCTACAGTTCCCACCGACAAAACCCTAACACCGATCTAGAGAGGGTGCGCAGCCAATGACAGGAAGCCGGCACCGTCTTCTCCGTCAGAACACCGCGCCACTGCTGGACCGCACCACCGGACTCCATAGCAACACCGAGATCGCCATGGACGGCTCCAGCTCTTCCGCCAAGCCCTCCGACGGTCGGTGATGTCTCACCTCTCATCGTCTTCACTCTGTTACTCTATTTCTTCGTGTACTAGGATGAACTACATCTTTTATCACAAGTAGAAGAGGTTGTACCCGCTAGATCTATGCCTAGTTGATCCTACAATATCTATCAATGGTATTAGTCGAGCCTAATCTGGGCATAGATCTATGCTTTGGGGTAGAAAAGAAGAAGAAATTAGAAGGAGCTGATTCGATTTTTGATCTGGATGAAACCCTAACCCTAACCCTAAAGAGGAAAGAATGGAGAAGGGGAGGAACCTACCTAGATTTTCTTGCCTCTGTCGACACTACCGCTTCGCCGGGGCGTGGGGAGGGAGCCACCGGAGGGCACGGCCTCGCCGCCGCGTGTACCCTACCAGGATTGGGCGCAGGGCACCACAGCAAGAGCGCTCGATGGCGGCGCGCTCACCCTTGGGTCAACGCGCGCGCCGGCGAGGGGACCTACGGCGGCGCCGCCGACCTTGTTCCTCCGGCTGCGCTGCGGGTGGCCGTCGTCACTGCTCTACTTCGCATTGAGAGAGGGAGAGGGAAGGGAATGAGGCTAGGGTTCATAGGGAGAGTGCCGTCGCGCCGTTTTGATCAGCCGAGATGCGCACTCAACCGTCGATCTGAGATGGACGGCTGCGAGCGCACCGGGCCGGATTCAGCCCAGTCGGGCGAGCGATATCCCGGCCCAGGCCCAGGTTGCGGCCTGGGCGCGGGGGAGCGCGGGCGCGAGCCGCCGCCGCAGGCCGAATTTGCTGCTAGGCCGCGACAGTGCGCAGCGCGCAAGCAGTTTCGGCCCAAGTTGCACAGTTACTTTTTCGGTTTTGTTTTTTTATTTTTAGAAGGAAATTTTGATGATTTTTTACTAGTTTAAATCTCTATCTAAATTTGAACCAACGGGATATTTTTTTCAAAGAGTAGATGAATGCTTCTGAAAAGTAGATAAAGTATTTTTCATGTTTCCACTGCGAATGATGATGTTTATGATCTTCTAATTAAATTCAAACCACCGGGAGGATTTAATTTTGAGGAGTAGTTATAGTTTTCAGTAAATTTATGATTTTGCTATTTTCTGACCAAAGTTATTGATAGCAATATTATAAATGTTTGATTTATGAGTTTATGCATTGATTCTATTTTCTGTCCATCAATGATGTAGAATTAATGTAGAAGACGTTGTATGTTTTAATTTTGACCAACGTTAAATTAAGGCATGCAATCATTATGTTATGTTTTCTCACTTTCTCTGACACTGTTTTTCAGGACTCAATCCTATGGCCTTCATCTCGTATATTCTTCCTCTTGAAGGCGGCAACTACAGAGTATGGCGAGAGAAATATGAGCTTGCACTTGCACTGTCTGAGAATGACTTAGCACTTACCTCTCCGTGTCCTACTGAGCCAGGGGACCCGGTGAGGGCAGAAAATGAGACTGATGCTGATTTCACTGCTCGAAAGTGAGATCATACAGAAATTAGAATGAAATACGATCTTGATCGGAAGAAATGGGACATCTCAAACCACAAGTGCTTAATGGTGGCCAAGTCCACTATCTCAGATGCTATAAGGGGATCAATCCTAGATTGTGATACTGCCACATAGTATCTTAAGAAAGTGGAGAGTCAGTTTACTGGCTCATCAAAGGCTTATGAAGCACCTTGATAAAGAAATTATTCAATGAGAAATACTCTGGTGGAGGTATAAGAGAACACATATTGAAGATGAGCAACACGACATCCAAGCTCAAGCCAATGGATTTGGGGCTCAAAGATGAGTTCCTGATTCATTTAGTTTTTGTTTCCTTGCCGAAAGAGTATGAAACTTTTATTGTTAACTACAACATCCAGCCCGATAAGTGGGACATTGAGAAGCTCATTGCAATGTGTGTGCAAGAGGAGGAGAGGCTTAAAAGCTAACAGGATGACTCTGCAAACCTTGTGATGAACAATAAAAGGAAGAATTTTAATGCCCAACCTCATGGGAAAGCCCCTCAGATTGATCACCAGTAGAAAAACAACAATGTACATGTTGACAAGGATCAGTGCAAATGGTGCAAGAAGCGTGGACATTACCAGAAGGACTGTCCATAGTTCCTGGTGAACCTTCTGAAGAAAGGTGATGACAATATTACATTCTTAAATGAGTCCTTGTATTTAAGTTATTCAAAATCTACTTGGTGGATGGACTCAGGTGCAACTATTCATATTGTAAATTCATTACAGGGATTCCATACGAGCAGGACCCTACAAAGAGGAGAAAGAAGAAATAAAGTAGCAAATGGAGTTGAAGCTGACGTTGAAGCCATTGGAGATCTCTCACTAGAATTACTTGATGGTTTTGTATTTAAGCTTTCAGATATTCTATATGTACCCTCTTTGCAAAGAAACTTAATAAGTGTTTCACGTTTAGATAACGATGGATATGATTGTCATTTTGGAAATGACAAATGTCAGATTGTTTATAATAATAAATGTGTTGGACTTGCCTTCCGACAAGATAAGCTTTATTTATTATCACTTTCTGAGAATGTGAATGATGTAAGCACTGAGAATGAGAATGCCTCTTCGTCTATGAATGCAACAAATAAGCGGAAGATAGTGCATGATGTATCTTCGAAATTATGGTACTGTCATTTAGGCCATATTTCGAGAGAGAGAGAATAGAGTGATTGATTAAGAAATCAATTCTTTCGCCTTTAGAATTTTTAGATTTAGAGCAATGCATTGATTGCATAAAAGGAAAGTACGTTAAGAGAATAAAGAAAGATGACAAACGAAGCGCATGAATTTTAGAAATAGTTCACACAGACATCTGTGGTCCTTTTCCCGTGAAAAGTGTGGATGGTTATGATTCATTTATAACATTCACAGATGACTATTCTCATTTTGGCTATATTTATCTAATTAAGGAAAGATCGGAAGCATTGGATGAATTTAAGATATTTAAGGCTGAAGTAGAAAATCAGTACAACTTAAAGATTAAGGTAGTAAGGTCCGACCGTGGGGGAGAGTACTACGGTCGACACACCCCATATGGCTAAGTTCCTAGACCCTTTGCAAGGTTCTTACAGGAAAATGGCATAGTAGCCTAGTATTCTACACCGGGCGAGCCTCAGTAGAATGGATAGCTAAAAGACGCAACTCGTACCTTAATGGATATCGTGAGAAGCATAATAAGTTACTCTACCTTACCGATAAGTTTATGGATGGAGGCGTTAAAAATAACCATTCATATTCTTAATCGAGTGCCAAGCATGTCAGTGCCTAAAACGTCGTATGAGTTGTGGACAGGAAAGGAACCCTCACTTAACTATTTACGTGTGTGGGGTTGTCCAACTGAGGCAAAAGTTTTTAACCCAAACATAGGGAAGCTAGACTCTAAGACAGTCAGTTATTATTTCACTGGCTATCCAGAAAAGTTAAAATGTTATCGCTTTTATTATCCTGACAGACAAACGAAGTTTGTAAACACAAGACATGATGTCTTCTTGGAGGATAATATGATCAGGGGGAGCATGGTAGCGTGAGAAATTAGTTTTGAAGAGAAGCGGATATATGTCCCCACTCCTATGGTTCATGAGCCATTCTTCACGCTACCTGTCGTTGCTATACTAACAGTGTAAGACACTATAGTAACAGCACCTGTTGTTAGTTCTCCTATGGCAACAATGAATGAACACGAGGAACCTGTCCTTCAGGGTCCCCAAGAATCCGTTGTCACACATGAGGGAGAGCAACAACAGTCTCATATAGAACAAGCGTCATCTAATGTGGCCCTAAGAAGGTCTCAAAGAGTCAGGAGATCAACCATTCCTGATGATTACGAAGTTTATGAATGTGAGGAATTTCAAATAGAGAGTGATACCACCTCATTTGAAGAAGCCATGAGAAGCGCTCAATCATCCAAGTGACTTGAAGCCATAGAAGATGAAATGAAATCAATGAAAACCAACGGTGTTTGGAACTTAGAAACAAATCCTAAAGGAGCCAAGACAGTAGGTTGTAAATGGGTCTACAAAATTAAACATGACTCCAAAGGGAATATAAAAAGGTTTAAAGCGCGACTTATGGCGAAAGATTTCACGCAAAGAGAAGGCATAGATTACAATGAGACATTTTCTCCAGTCTCATGTAAGGATTCTTTTAGAATCATAATGGCGCTTGTAGCACATTACAACTTAGAATTACATCAGATGGTGTAAAGACGACGTTCCTAAACGGTGATCTGGAGGAAAATGTTTACATGGCATAGCCGAAAGGTTTTGTTGTGGAAGGAAAAGAACGTATGGGATGCCGCCTGAAGAAATCTATTTATGGATTAAAATAAGCTTCAAGATAGTGGTATTTGAAGTTTAATAGTACAATAAGAATGATTGGGTTCCAATATAATGTAGAGGACAATTGCGTTTATGCAAAGTTCAAGAATGGAAAATACATTTTCCTAGTCTTGTATGTGGATGACATCTTGCTCGCTAGCAGTGATGCTAATCTACTACTTGAAACAAAGATGTTCTTGCCCTCGAAGTTTGATATGAAGGATCTCGGTGAAGCTTTATTCGTCCTAGAAATAGAGATTCACCGAGATAGAGAAAAGAGGGTTTTAGGATTATCGCAAAAGGCATACTTAAAAAAAGTTCTAAAGAAATACAGTATGCAAAATTATAAGTCTTCACCTACTCCCATAGTCAAGGGCGTCAGATATGGGAAATTCTAATGTTCTAGGAACCAATATGAGATCGATCAAATAAAAGTGGTTCCATAAAGTTTAGCTATCGAAAGTTTACAGTATGCTCAAGTGTGTACTCGCACTGACTTAGAATTTGTTACCGGGTTACTTGGCAGATATCAGAGTAATTCAGGAATAGAACATTAAAAATTAGTAAAGAAAGTTTTGCGTTACCTGTAAGGTACGAAGGGTCTCATGCTAACGCACAGAAGATCTGATTCCCTACACATAGAGGGGTATACAGATTATGATTATGCGAGATATGACAGAAAATCCACGTCAGGATACATATTCACTCTCGCAGGAGGAGCTATATCGTGGAAAAGCTCAAAGCAAACCGTCACTACATCATCCACAATGTATGTCAAGTTTGTAGCATGTTATGAGGCCACAGGGTAGGTGAATTGGCTGAAAAATTCATGCCCGGGTTGAAAGTGGTAGACGACATACATAAGCCACTCAAATTATACTGCGATAATAATTCAGTAGTATGTTATGCTCACAACAATAAGTCAAGTGGTGCTGCCAAACACATTGACATAAAGTATTATGTTGTAAAAGATAAAGTCTGGGATCATATAATTAGTCCTGAGCATATAAGAACAGAAAAGATGCTCACGGATCCGCTTACAAAAGGCTTACCACCCAGCGTGTTCAGAGAACACTTAGCCGGCATGGGTTTAAGAGAAAGCCGATGATTCCTGGACAATAAGGGCCTAGTTGAGAATCTGTTTCAAAATAGAGAGGTGCATTGTAGCTGTTTAATCTAATGACAACTGACCGTGACGTTGAGGCACGCTCTATGCACTGATTTGTGATGGAATGGAAAAAGATAAAGTAAGTTGAGTTTTAAGTAATAAGATGAGATCAAGGGAGCGATTGTTAGTGGTGATCTCACCAGCTCGGCCCAACGGGCAAGTTGGGCCTTGACCTCGTGCCCTGATCGGGGGTGTCCAACCCTACATGGTTGGTGGGTCCCTGTCACACTGCGCTATATAGAGAGGTTGGGGCCGGTGGCTCTCTTAACGAGGTTGACCGAGCTACATTTCCCACCGACAAAACCCTAACACCGATCTAGAGAGGGTGCGTAGCCAGTGATGGAAAACCGCTACCGTCTTCTCTACCGGGACACTGCGTCACTGCTGGACCGTATCACCGGACTCCATAGAAA
This sequence comes from Miscanthus floridulus, assembly GCF_019320115.1. Classification (NCBI taxonomy): domain Eukaryota; kingdom Viridiplantae; phylum Streptophyta; class Magnoliopsida; order Poales; family Poaceae; genus Miscanthus; species Miscanthus floridulus. Next base: position 111,552,507 of record NC_089587.1, on the reverse strand, counting down.
CATTGACATCGCCATGGACGGCTCCAGCTCTTCCGCAAAGCCCTCCGACGATCGGTGATGTCTCACCTCTCACCCTCTCCTCTCTGTTACTCTATTTTTTCATGTACTATGATGAACTACATCTTTTATCACAAGTAAAAGAGGTTGTACCCACTAAATCTATGTCCAGTTGATCCTACGGTATCTATGAGTGCTTTGAACGATTCTCGCACTTGGTACGGCTGCGGGCAGTCAACACCTGCAAATTCAGGAATGGCAACGAACGAGCTGGGCTGAGCTCTTGGCGGACATCAGGGTGATAGCTCAGGTAGATCGGCGACGTCGGGGTTTCTTGTGGACGGGAGAAGAACACCCAGCTGGGAGTCCAGAGCCTCGTTGCATGCAAACCGATCTGCACCAGAAAGGAGCAAGGGGGGCTCAGCATCAGAGACTTAGGCGTTCAAAACATGTCTTCTGCTCATTCATTGGCTGCACATTGTGTGTGCCACTGACTCGTGGGCTGATAGATTGGGCCCGTCAAAATTCCTGCCTCTCCTCCGATCCCTCAAACACAAGAATTGCTCCGTGCGTCAGGTCCTTTGCACTGGTGCTGGTGCCTCGCCTTTCCCAACAGGCAACGCACGAACCTGCAGGCTGCGGCTGTAAGAGGAATCGTCGGAGGGACAATACTCTGGAACCTCGCCCGATCACCTTGCGACAGCAGAACTATACAAGCTGGCAGCTGGAAAAGGCGGCACAGCGGGAGATGTGTATGGTCAGAGCTTATATAATGGCCGATTTCATATGGCAAAACAGGGCGGAGGGCACAAGCTGGAGCGTCCTACCCAGTACCCATTGTTGCATCTGAGCACTTCAGCCTGTTCGTCATGCTTTTTTTTTTTTTTTTGAGATGCTGGCAGTTATGGAAAAGGAGAACACCTCACAATTCGCCGTGTCAGGTGGTGTTGTGCATAGAGGAGGGCCGGCTCTGGAGCTGCCTTCATCCGAGAGAGGATACAAGCATTAGCTATGGTGTGCAATTTTCTTCGCAAGCAGTGTAACCAAGAATCGTGTATACAAACTTTGAAATCTTAGGTGCCGTGTTGGAGTCACTAAAGAAACAAGGAATGCCCAAGCCCAACATTGTTGAGAAAATGGACACTGCAGGAAAAGGTGCTCCGAAGATTCATCAACATCTCTTGATGACATAAAACACATGAGTAACTTGGCAAGACCATATTTTTTCTTCTCAGAAGCTCCCTGGTGTTTAGTCTGTCTTTGAGGAACAGCCAAAGAATGATTTTGTGCTTGAGTTGACAGTTACAGTTCCAAAGCCAGGAGTAAACCTGTGGAATATCTCTATGCGTCTTCAAGATTCTAATTATAAATTCCATCGCCCAAAATATAGATCCAGACATCATCATCATCATTAAAAAAACATTGGTTCAGGTGATTTGCTAGGATCTGAAACTGCACAGAGGACAAAGGCAAATGGAAGGAGTGAAACTGAAGTTTGACCTTCTGCAGGGATGTCCTTAGAAAGTATGTCCTTAGAAACTTTGAAATATTGCTTAAAGCATAGTTCTTTCCCATGCAACCTTCAGTTTTAGATAGTGGTTTTAGTTGTTCTTACAAATGAAAATAGCTCTGGAAATGAATTTCCTAGAATATATACTGTTCATATATAGCTTTTATTGTAAGGACAAATGAGTGTTGGCCCACAGGATCACCGGTTTAGGTGAGTGAACCACTCACCAGTCTTGCCGTGCACCCGCTAGTATTGCCGACACCCACTAGCCGTGCCGACCACGAACAAGCATTGTCCGTCTCCACACACTATGGCTGGAGCTAGAGGAAGAAGAGAGAACAGAACATGCACACACAATACAAGACACCAGCGTTGGCCGAAGCCCTGTCTGTGATATGGCAAATCTGAACTCTCTTTACTGAGTTGCCGTGGTAATCTATTTATACAACTCTATCCATCTAGTCCTAGTACAGCCCACATGCTGTAATAGTAACTAGATAACATACAGGGCTGACTTTGCGTCAGCCTCTACATGGCTACAGTGCTGCAGGTGAGCCATGCGGCGCCTATACCAGCAGCGGCTACAGTATCATAGCAGGGGGCCTTTCGGCGCCGCCTTCCCTTGCTGTGTTCACACAACAGCAGGGGGTCTTTCGGCGCCGCCTTCCCTCGCATGTAGATAGCGCCACCACCTTCTGTTTTAGCGACAGCCATAAAATTGGTGCCGACCCGAGGAAGGCGAGCACGCTAGAGGTGCTGCGTCGTCCATCAATGTCCCCCGCCAAGTCTGTATCGCTGAACATAGTGAGCTGCAGCCTACTCCCACCGGTCTTTGGGAAGATGATCACATGATTCACCGTCCCCTTGACGTAGCGCAGTAGCCGTTTTACCGTAGCCCAGTGATCCTCTCTAGGATCCTCCATGAAGCGACTGACGTAGCCCACGACGAACGCAATGTCCGGCCTCGTGTGGACTAGGTAGCGCAGACCGCTGACGATGCTCCGGTAGAGTGTTGCATCCACCTTCATCGCGGTGCTAAGCCTTCGTCAGCTTCAGCCGCTCCTCCATTGGAGTCACGCATGGCTTGCACTCAGCCATGCCGCTCTGCTTTAACAGCTTGGAGGCATACGCGCTCTGACCGAGCGTGAGTTCCTCCTTCCCCTGTCTCACCTCGATGCCGAGGTAGTAGGAGAGTGCGCCGAGATCGCTCATTCGAAAACGAGCCGCCATCTCGCGCTTGAAACTGTTGATGTCCTCCGTGCGCGCGCTGGTGACGATCAAGTCATCCACATACACGCCGACGACGAGCTCCTCCTTCCCCCGTCACCACGTGTAGAGCGCGTGCTCGGTTGCGCACCGTTGAAACCCAAGCTCGCCCAGCGTGGCGTCAAGCTTGGCGTTCCAGGCTCGTGGGGCCTATAGTAGCCCATAGAGCGCCTTGCGCAGTCGGAGCACCCTGTGCTCCTCTCCCTTGACGGCGAAACCTGGAGGTTGCCTGACGAAGACCGTCTCCGTCAGCTCGCCATTGAGGAAGGCTAATTTAACGTCCAAGTGATGAACATGCCAGTCCTTTGCTGCTACCAAGGCAAGTAGCAAACGGACCGACTCCATGCGTGCTACTGGCGCAAAGACCTCCTCGAAGTCTATGCCCTCGTGCTGAACAAAGCCTCAGGCGATGGGGCGCGCCTTATGCTTGACAATGGCGCCGAGCTCGTCCCGCTTGACCTTGTACACCTACTTCAGGCTGATCGGACAATATCCTGGAGGTGGATCGACGAGCTACCATGTCTCGTTTTCCTTGATCGCCTTCATCTCCTCCAGCATCGCTCGTCACCAGTTTTCGTCTCGCTCGGCTAGCGCGAACGTGGGTGGTTCCTCTGCACTAACAAGCAGCAGCTCTGCGTCATTAAGCAGCTGACCAGCCAGTCCTGAGGGTCCTGTGCCGCAGATGATGTCATCCAGCCTGTGGAACCGCACCTCCTCACCTTCGTGGTAGGCGTCCATGAACTCAGTGATGTCACTTAGAGGTGAGGCGAACTCGATCAGCGTTGATGGAGATCCCTGTTCCATGAGGGTGCTCGGCACAGCACCTAGAGTGCTCGGCACCCCTGTTGTAGTGCTCGGCACTACTTCTGGACAGCTCGTCATAACTCATGCAGTGTTCGGCTACACTGTAGGAGTACCCAACCTCAGTCTTGGAGTGGTTGGCACCACTGCACGATGTCTTGGCTCCACCATGGGAGTGCTCAGCACCCGTCCTAGAGTGGCCGCCACCACTGTAGAACCTCTCGGTGCCACTCCTGGCATGCTTGGCATCCCTCTAGGAGTGCTCGGCACTCCTCCCTAAGTGCTCGGCATCCCTCCCGAAGTGCTCGGCACCGCCCTAGGAGTGCTCGGCTCTGCCGCTGGAGTGCTCGGCACCCCTTTTGGAGTGCTTAGCACCTCTTCCCCAGCATCTCCACCATTGTGGATGACCAGGTGCTCAACGACGAAGGTGTTGGTGAAGCCGCCAGCTTCCACCATGCTCGGACTGGTCCAGTCCCAAGCCGCCTCCTCGTCGAACACGACATCACGCGAGACAAGCACCTTGTCTCCACGTGGGTCATAGAGCTGGTACACCTTGGTACCCTCCATGTAGCCTAGGAACACCATGGGTGTGCTTCTGTCCTCCAGCTTGGTGAGGTTCGGCTTCGTCTTCCTGATGTGTCCGATGTAGCCGAATGTTCGGAGGAAGGACATGCTCGGCTTGCGCCCATACCAAGCTTCGAACGTCGTCTTGCCCGTTAGGGCCTTGGCTGGAGCACGGTTGAGGACGAACACCGTCGTGGCCACCGCCTTCCCCTAGAACCTTGTCGGCATGCCTTTGGCCTTCATCATGGATCGGGCCATGCCGACCACCGTCTGGTTCTGTCGCTCCACCACGCCATTCTGTTGTGGTGAGTATGGCGCGATGTGTTGTCGCTCCACACCCTGATCCACACAGCACGCAGCGAACTCCACTGAAGTGAATTCACTGCCGCGATCGGTCCTCAGCACGCGGAGCTTCTTGCCGCTCTTGGCCTCCGCGCGCGTCTTGAACTTCTTGATCATCGTCGCCGCTTTGTCCTTGGTCGTCAGGAGTTGCAGCCACATGTAGCGACTGCAATCATCCACGAGCAAAAGGAAGTACCGCCGACCACCGTTTGTAGCTGGCGTGATCGGCCCGCAGAGATCGCTGTGGACGATCTCGAGAGCGTCCTTCACGCGATACTTGGCTGCCTTTGGGAAAGGTAGCCTCCTCTGCTTCCTAGCCAAGTAGCTATCACACAGCTCGCCTCCGTGCTTGATGTGGGGTAGCCCTCGGACCATCTTATCCAGCCAACCAAGCGCGTCGAAGCTGAGATGTCCGAACTGGGCATGCCACATCCATGGTTCCTCGGAGTGCCTTGCCGCCAGGCACACTGGCTGCTCTACCTTCAGGTCGAGCAGGTATAACCGGTTTAGGGACCTCTTCACCTTGGCAAGAAGTCACTGCTCCTGGTCCCTGATCCTAAGGACTCTGTCCTTGATCAGTACCTTGCTACCATGCTCATCCAGCTAACTAATGCTGGAATGCAGCTGTGGGATGTAATATACATCCATTAGTGTGCAGTGCTCCCCGTTCTGGCACCTGAAGATGATGGTGCCGCGCCCTTGGATTGCCACCCTTGAGTCGTCACCAAACTTCACCGTACCGGTAACATCGTCATCGAGCTCGGAGAAGGATGCCTTGGAGCCCATCATGTGGTTGCAGGCACCGGAGTCCAGATACCACCGCTGCTCCTAGTCGGAGCCCACACGTCCGAGGTGGACTTGGGCGCGTGGTTCATCGAGGTTGACAGTCTTCAGGGCCTTCCCAGGTCCTTCCACTGTCATCGCCTCTTCCTTCTCCTTGGCCTCGACGTCGTGTAGTGCACAGAACATCACCATCAGGATAGTGGCCTCATCCTCATCATCATCTTACGCCAGATGAGCCTCAGCCTTCTTCTCCTGCTTGCGATTTAGGCACTCCCGTGCCCAATGACCTATCTTCCCACAGCGCCGATAGGCGTTGGGGTCGACCTGCTTCTTCTTCTCTGAAGAAGCCTTGCCACGGCGCTTGCTATCACCACCGTGGCTAGAGGAGGCTGCCTTCCCAGAGTTCCTCCGAGCAGCCCACTCCTCTTCCGTCAGCAGCAGTTTGCCGCTGTCCTTCGTTGCTATCGCCTGCTCTAGGCACTTGTCCACCACCCGCAGATGGCCTGTCACATCCACAATGGTGAGGGTGGACAAGTCCAGCATCGTCTCTATGGAGAGAGCGATCTGGATGTACTTTGCCGGCATGGAGTGGAGGTACTTGGAGACCGTCACCTCTTCATCGATGGTGACACCATGGCTCTTTAGCTTGCTAATGAGCGTCTATAGGCGGAGGAAGAAGTCCTCTACCGTTTCACTATCCTTGAACTTGAGGATGACGTACTCCTACTTCAGGAGCTGGGTTGTCGCCTTCTTTGCGCAGTCAAAACCGACGCGCATCGCCGCAATAGCCTCCCACGCCTCCTTAGTAGAGCTCTTCATCCCCAACAGCTCCCTGTACTCCACCGGTACAACAGCAAGGATAGCCTCCAACATAGACATGTCATCTTCCTCATTGTCAGTACCCTTGTCAATAGCATTCTAGAGCCGTCGGGCTCTAAGCTTGACCTTCATGGTCACCGACCACTCTTCATAGTTGGTGCGAGTCAGCGTGGGCCAACTGGTGCCGCTGACCTCCCGCACCATGTGAACAACGACCTCCGGTCGTGGCTGGACAGCCACAGCAGTGCCATGTGGTCTTGTCGAGCACCCGCTAGTGTTGCCGAGCACCCACTAGCCATACCAACCACGAACAAGCGTTGTTCGTCCCCACACACAATGGTTGGAGCTAGACAAAGAAGGGAGAACAGAGCATGCACACACAATACAAGACACCAGCGTTGGCCGAAGCCCTGTCTATGAGATGGCAAATCTGAACTCTCTTTACTGAGTTGTCGTGGTAGTCTATTTATACAACTCTATCCATCTAGTCCTAGTACAACCCACATGCTGTAACAGTAACTAGATAACATACAAGGCTGATTCTATGTCGGCCTCTGCATGGCTACAGTGCTGTAGGTGAGCAGTGCGGCGCCTATACCTACAGCGGCTACAGTATCACAGTAGGGGCCTTTCGGCGCCACCTTCCCTTGCTGTGTTCACACAACAGCAGGGGGTCTTTTAGCGTCGCCTTCCCTTGCTATGTTCACACAAGGAAAGCAGTAGTTTATTCTAACAATGAGCAGTTCTTGATGGCCAAAATGTTGTTCAGTTCAGGTTTTTTTTCTTTTGATAGCTCACCTGAAGGCTTGATGCCTATGTTGATGGTCAGTGCTTTCAGTTTCTTTTCTCACAGATGATTCGCGGACCTCATAAACAGATTCCACGATCCCAAACACACATGTGCTGAAAGATAATTTGCTTCATCAGATAACCCAAAGCAAGGAACAGACATGTAGTAGTAAACTGCATGCACATAGAGGGCACTGCTTAGCAAGGTTGTTGACCTGATTGTGAAGTTTCCTTCATGTTTCAACGATGGATAGTTTGTTCCTTGATATATGATGAGGCATCCTATGGCATTTCCCTAGCTCCATAAAGAAATCCTCTCAGAAATGACCCGATCCGCTTGCTTCTGAAGTCAGAAGGGACATCAGCGCTTGGCATTGTTAGATTCTTAGGAGCACTGGGAGTAGATCTAGCGGGTGAGAACAGTTCTATTCGGGAAAAATATGACCTAGACCATGAACTAGAGAAAGAGAGAGAGAGAGAGGGGATTGAAGTGACTGACCATCAGTGGGCTTGGCGGAGGAGCTCGCCATGGTGTCGATGGTGAGGTCAGTGAAGAGGGTTGAGCGCAGTGCAAGATGATGGCGTCCCAGCGGCGGTAAGGCAGTGGGGCTTCCCGTTGCTGGCAGCGCCTCCCTGGATCGGTTAGGGTTGTAGGTGGGGTTGCTGGCGGTGCGGTGAACCTCATGTCCTGAGCCCTGGCCCCCACCTCCTTAATATAGCGCTGCGCAACGGGGACCCACTAGCCAGGTATAAGGCTAGGCGCCCCCGATCAGGGCGCTGGATCAAGGCCCAAGTTAGCCGTTGGGCTAACTCGATGGAGATCAACCTAACATTCCCCCCTTATCTCACCTTTTAACTTAAACTTAAAATACTTATCTCTTTTTCCATTCCATCACAGATTAATGCATAGAGTGTGCCTCATCACAACAGTTAGTACTATTGGATTAACAGCTATAATACACCTCTCTGTTTTGAAACAGATTCTCAGCTAGGCCCTTATTGTCCAAGGATCATAGGCTTTCCCGTAAACCCATACCGGCTAAGTGTTCTCTGAACACATTAGGCGGTAAGCCTTTTCTAAGCGGATCCGCAAGTATTTTCTTTGTACTTATATGCTCGGGACTGATAGCATGATCCTAGACTTTGTCTTTCACAACATAAAACTTTATGTCAATGTGTTTGGCAGCACCACTTGACTTATTTTTGTGAGCATAACATATTGCTGGCTCATTGTCACAGTACAACTTGAGTGGCCTATGAATGTTGTCGACCACTTTCAACCCGGGCATAAATTTCTTTAGCTAGTTCACCTGCCTCATGGCCTCATAACATGCTACAAACTCAGCATATATCATGGACGATGCAGTGACGGTTTGCTCGGAGCTTTTCCACGATATAGCCCCCCTGCGAGAGTAAATACATAGCCTGATGTGAATTTTCTATCATCTACATCTCCCGTAAAATCTGAATCTGAATACCCCTCTATATATAGGGAATCAGATCTTCTGTACGTTAGCATGAGGCCTCTTGTGCCTTGTAAATAACAAAAAGCTTTCTTTACCATTCTCCAGTGGCCTATTCCTAAATTACTCTGATATCTGCCAAGTATCCCGGTAACAAAAGCTAAGTCAGGGTGTGTACATACTTGAGCATACTGTAAGCTTCCTACAGCTAAAGCATATGGAACCGCTTTCATTCGATCGATCTCATATTGGTTCCTGGGATATTGGAATTCCCCAAAACTATCGCCCTTGACTATAGGAGCAGGTGAAGGCTTACACGCATGCATACTATATTTCTTTAGAACCTTTTCTAAGTATGCCTTTTGCGATAATCCTAAAACTCAATTTCTTCTATCTTGGTGAATCTCTATTCCTAAAATGAACGAAGCTTCACCGACATCTTTCATGTCAAAATTTGAGGACAAGAACTTCACCGAGATCTTCTCCAATAGTAGATTAACATCACTACTAGCGAGTAAGATGCCATTCACATAAAGGATTAGGAAAATGAATTTCCCGTTCTGGAACTTTGTATAAATGTAATTGTCCTCCACATTCTCTTTAAACCAAACTTCCTTATTGTTCCATCAAACTTTAAATACCACTGTCTAGAGGCTTGTTTTAATCTGTAAATAGATTTCTTCAGGTGGCATTCCATACGTTCTTTTCCTTTTATGATAAAACCTTTTGGTTGTGCCATATAAATATTTTCATCTAAATCACCATTTAGGAAAGCCGTCTTTACATCCATATGATGTAATTCTAAATCGTAGTGTGCCACTAACGCCATTATGATTCTAAAAGAATCCTTACATGAGACTGGAGAAAATGTCTCGTTATAATCTATTCCTTCTCTTTGCGTGAAGCCTTTCGCCACAAGTCGCGCTCTAAATCTTTCCGCATTCCCTTTGAAGTCATATTTAGTTTTGTAGACCCATTTACAGCCTACTGTTTTGGCTCCTTTAGGAATTATTTCTAAGTCCCAAATACCGTTGGTGCTCATTGATCTCATTTCATCTTGCATGGCTTCAAGCCACTTCGACGAGTGAGCGCTTCTCATGGCTTCTTCAAATGAGGTGGGATCACCCTCCATTTGAAATTCTTCACATTTATAAACTTCGTAGTCATCAGCATCAGGAATAGCTGGTTTTCTAGTTCTTTGAGACCTTCTAGGGGACTCATTAGTTGGTGTTTGTTCCGTATGGGGCTGTTGTTGCTTTTCCTCATGTGCGACAACATGTTCTATTGGATCCTGAAGGACAGGTTTCTCATGTTCATTTATTGTTGCCACGGGAGAACTAACAACAGGTGCTGTCACTACAGTGTCTTGCACTGTTGGTGCAGCAACAACAGGTAGCGAGAAAAATGGCTCCTGAACCATCGGAGTGGGCATGTATACCCGTTTCTCCTCAAAGTTAATTTCTCGTGCTACCATGCTCTCCCTGACCATATCCTCCTCCAAGAACACAACGTGTCTTATTTCTACAAACTTCGTATGTCTGTCAGGACAGTAGAAACGATAACCTTTTGACTTATCTGGATAGCCAATGAAATGGCAACTGACTATCTTGGAGTCTAGCTTCCCAATGTTTGGGTTAAATACTTTAGCCTTAGCTGGACAGCCCCACACACGTAAATGGTTAAGTGAGGGTTCCCTTCCTGTCTATAACTCATATGGTGTTTTGGGCACCGACTTGCTTGGTACTCGATTGAGAATCTGAATAGCGGTTTTTAATGCATCGATCCACAAACTTATCTGTAAAGTGGAGTAACTTATCATACTTCTCACCATATCCATTAAGGTACGGTTGTATCTTTCAGCTACTCCATTCTGTTGAGGCTCGTCCGGTATAGAGTACTAGGCAACTATGTCATTTTCTTGTAAGAACTTTACAAAAGGTCCAGGAACTTGGCCATATGGGGTATGTCGACCGTAGTACTCCCCCTACGGTCGGATCTTACTACCTTAATCTTTAAATTATGCTGATTTTCTACTTCAACCTTAAATATCTTAAATTTATCCAATGCTTCTGATCTTTCCTTAATTGGATAAATATAGCCATAACGAGAATAATCATCTATGAATGTTATAAATGAATCATAACCATCCACACTTTTCACAGAAAACGGACCACAGATATCTGTGTGAACTATTTTCAAAATTCCCGCGCTTCGTTTGACTTCTTTCTTTATTTTCTTAACATACTTTCCTTTAATGTAATCAATATATTGTTCTATATCTGGGAATTCTAATGGCGGAAGAATTGATTTCTTAATCAATCGTTCTATTCTCCCCCTCAAAATATGGCATAAACGAAAGTGCCATAATTTCGATGATACGTCATGAATTCTCTTCCGCTTATTACGTACATTCATAGACGAGGAGGAATTCTCTTTATTAGTGCTCACAACATTTATATTCTCACAAAGTGATAACAAATGAAGCTTGTCTTGTCGGAAGACAAGACCAACAAACTTATTATTAAACACAGTCTTACATTGGCCATTACCAAAATGGCAATCATATCCATCATCGTCCAAACGTGAGACATTTATTAAGTTTCTATGCAAGGAGGGTACATAAAAGGACATATGAAAGCTTAAGTACAAAGCCATCATTTAATTCTAATGGGAGTTCTCCAATTGCTTCTACTTTAGCTTTGACTCCATTTGCTATCTTAATGTGTCTTTCTCGTATAGAATCCATTTTCTGATTATGTGCTTCAGGAACTCTGGACAGTCCTTCTGGTAGTGTCCAGACTTGTGGCATCATCTGCAAGTGTCCTTGTCCACTTGAACATAGTTGGATTTCTGCTGATTATCTTTTTAGAGGGCCTTTCCTTGTGACTTAGAAGAGGAGCTATTGTCCCACTGAGGTTTCCCTTATGGTTTATCATTCTTGTTGTTAAAATTCTTCCTTTTGTTTTTCTTCACATGGTTGGCTGAGTCACCATGTGAGCTCTTAAGCCTCTCCTCTTCTTGCACATATATCTGGCTGTAAGTTGTAGTTCACAACAAAAGTCTCATACTCTTTAGGCAAAGAAGCAAAAATCAAATGAATTAGGAACTCATCCTTGAGCCCCAAGTCCATTGGCTTGAGCTTAGATGCCGTGTTGCTCGTCTTCGATATGTGCTCTCTAATCCCTCCACTAAAGTATTTCTTATTGACTAACTTCTTAATAAGAGTGCTTGCATAAGCATTTGAAGAGCCAGTAAACAGGCTCTCCACCTTCTTGAGATACTCAGTGACGGTGGTACATTCTGACATTGGTCATCTTATTGGATCCACGATAGAGCCCTTAATCACCGTCAGCTCGCAGCTCACATCACCGCAAACAAGGGAACTGATTCCCTACAATGAATGAACCAGACACAGGAATGGCGAGACCTTTCCCCATGTGCACAACAACGAACCTTCTCTTACGTGAACGATCTTACCCCGAGGACGTTTACATTTCAGCTGCTTCCTTGTATTCCTCACAAGGTCCCAAACTATGTTGCTTTGGTGCCTGGATAAGTGTTTCACGCGCCTATGACACAGCAATTGGTTCCTGCCAAGATTTAGCTTGCCCAAGAAAATTTGGCATGCACCAGCTATTGCCAACAAACAGCCTAGCAGAGTGCCGGCCAGCAAATAGTCCGCCCCAATTTGGCCGCTCTAGGAGGCTCCGTGGCATCCACACCGTCACTGAGCAAGGCGTGCCTCCGTGCGACCTCTTGCGGCGCAAAGCCCTTCAGCAAGCACCACTTGTGCTCTCACTCTCAGGTCTTGACATTTAGATTCCGCAAATACTGATCATCCTGGATGAAAATGAGATCCCACAAAATGGACGAGAAACCTCATCTCCCGAAACAGGATCCTGCAAATATATAGAAACGGATGAGATAAACTCATAAAAGTAAAAAAACGGGACAAAAAATTTTTCCATCCATTTTCATCCCTTCTCACTAGTTCCTTGATGTGTTATGTTTGTCTAATCAGCCACGGAAGTATGATTTATTTTTTATTTTTTTTGAGGGGAGGGGAAGCCACGGAAGTATGATGAGTTCCATAAATAAAAAAAGTAAATACCACATTCTTGCATGACAGTGTTTTAATTTAGGCCCACGAGGCCCACACATCATGACTTCAGTCCAAGATCGGCCCAACCCTTCCCCTGGAGGCAAGCGATCGATTGTGATATGTGAACCAACCTTGTTTGGTGGTGCCACGATAAAAAAATCAAACTAAATACAGGGTGGTAATTCTCTCAAAAAATAAATACAGGCTGGTAAAGGAATAGAGTCCTGAATCCTGATCCGCTTGGATATGGGAGTTGTAGCATCGGACGGCTCCTGGGCTTTATAAAAGCAAGGAGAGGCCGTGAGGGCAGGGGAAAAGTCACGGCCTCCCGTCGATTCGTTTTACTCATCATTAATCATCCCGCCGCGCGCCGCAGCTAGCTAGGGTTTCGTTTCGTCGCATCAGCATCAGCATCAGCTTTCGGTCGATCGATGGCGTCTTCCTCCGAGGCTGAGAAGACGAAGACGATTACGTTGAGGAGCTCCGACTCCGAGGAGTTCGAGGTGGAGGAGGCAGTGGCGATGGAGTCGCAGACCATCCGCCACATCATCGAGGACGACTGCGCCGACAACGGCATCCCGCTCCCCAACGTCAATTCCAAGATCCTCGCCAAGGTCATCGAGTACTGCAACAAGCACGTCCACGCCGCCGCAGAGGACGCCACCAACGCCTCCGGGGGAGGCGAGGACCTCAAGAACTGGGACGCGGAGTTCGTCAAGGTCGACCAGGCTACGCTCTTCGACCTCATCCTGGCTGCCAACTATCTGAACATCAAGGGATTGCTGGACCTGACCTGCCAGACGGTGGCTGACATGATGAAGGGCAAGACTCCGGAGGAGATCCGCGAGATATTCCACATCAAGAACGACCTCACCAAAGAGGAGGAGGATGAGATCCGCAGGGAGAACCAGTGGGCCTTCGACTGATCGCGCTCTACAATGCTATTAGTGCTAGTCTAGTTATACTAAATATATGGTCGTAATGGTTGGTTGTATTCCTTTTAGAGGTGGTTATGGTTACTCTTTGTATTGGATGGATGATTTGTGATACAATTACATTGGCCACTGAACCTCGTGGTGTAGTTCCCTTTCAGCCTTCCTTAGTTGTTGCTAACGCCAGATGAACAGGTCAATGAAGTCACATAGTAATCTCGCGATCAGCACCAAGACCGCATCAGGTGTGCATGCCTGTTACCATCTCGTTTCCATGTCACTAATCCACAGCCACTCGCCCAAGGATTTCAAGCCATGCATCTCCCAATAATGCAAGTTGCCAACCCAATCATGCATCTGCATGTCACTCCGATCCATCTCACCATCTTTGACTACCTCCGATCCATTGTTTGTTATCAGTCCTAATCAGGGCGGTGATAAAAAATTAGCACCGCATTGTTGTAATCGATCGTTTGGAATACATAAATGAGAGAAAATGTTCAAAAAGTTCAACCCTTACAAAGCTTTCAGCTGACTTTTGTCTAGTTTTTCATAGATACTCGTTTTGACTTCTCTAGAATCATAACTTTTGCATAGAAATGCCAAAACGTTACAGAGGAAGTAACAGATAAGATACTCATCTCCTTGTCCATCAATCATCACCGCTCTCTGTTTCACGCACAACCATTTGTCAGTTGTGAAACGCGTCGCGACTCTAGACCTGATGTATAGAACGTCAGCAACCTTGGCGAATCCGATGACCAAAATGCACGTTTGTGTCAGTTTGGAACAAATTACAGTTTGATTAAAATGCACGAAATTTCATTGAAGTGTTCCTACAAAAGTTATATACATGATAACGTTCTTTTAAAAAACAGAGAGTTCATTGAGCAATCCACACCATATTGATAAATCTTTACTATAGCACGATTCAATGGCAAAATGTTGTGAATCAGGAACCACTGAATATATACTTTCGAAGAGCTCTTGTGGACGATAAATTTATTGTCTGGACTAACTTATATTAGCAAAATTAGCTAATGTTCAGCTTTCCAATGAAAGTGCTATGTTTACCTGGGACCTATACATAAATATGGTCATTTATAATATATAATCTGTGTATGAGTACCGGAGTGTGCCTTAATAATTATTATTATGGAGGCTGAAGTTACCTATGAAAATCAAGATCTTTCATTGGTATCTTCAAAAGGGTGTTATTTTAATAAAATACGACTTAGATAAAAGGGATTGGTCCCATAATCTAAAGTGTTGTTTCCATAACTGTAATGAAACAATTGAACATCTTTTTCTCATACTGTCAACATGCTAAAAGGAAAATTATTCATATTGCTACTGGGTTAACCCCACCTAGATCCATAACCCAAATACTTGGTAATTGGCTAACGGGTATAGGGAAAAAGAACGCAAATTAATCTTTGTTAGCTAGGCTTGCAGCTATTACTTGGGCAATATGGTTTACGTGTAATGATTTTGTTTCTGAGAAAAAAAAATATGCTACCTCTTTTTATGCAGGTTGTATTCGGGGAACATATTTGTTGTGCTTCTGGGCATTGCTGCAGCATGAGAATACAAGGCAAAAAACTGTTTTGTGAGTAGAGCTTTGAAGGTCATCTCTTTAGACAATTTCACCACGAATGGATGGAAAAGCAATAATAGAGTTTGCTTTTGCTTTTTCCCTCTTATTTAAATTCTCTTTTTCCTTATTTTGTGATTAGCTTATGAGCTAAAGAAATTATGTAAGAGCTTGGTTGTATGCAGTCATTGAGGTCCAAAGTATTTCTTTTGTTAAAAAAGGTTTGATTTCAGGGAAAGCTAGCTAGTATCTATAGTTCTATGCAACTTCTGAGATAGTAGAAAGTAAAGTGGTATTCAATTTTCTGCTGCTGAATAAGGCAGATCCATGATCATGCAAAACTTCCTCCGCAACCTGTAGACAGTCTCATCGATGCTAGCTACAAAGGCATGGAATCACTGTCAGAATTAAGCCTCACCATCGTGGCTATATTATCCACACGGAATCTTTGTTGTGGAGGGCGTGAAAGCAACCAGTACTCAATTACAAAGAAGAGACATTGAGTGAATGCCAGATGCCACCTAAAAACGTCAATTACACTAAGGAATGTGAGTGATGGATGCTTGTTGTCACTTGTGAATTTGTGATCCACTTGTTACCGAGGACATGACTCTGTTTACGCATCCTGGCATCGCATAATTGTCCCCTAGCGACTCTTGCTGTAATCAATTTTTATCAGTTACGATTTTGATGTGGACGTTGGAATTTTTGCATCTTTCAAAGAAGAAGCAACGATAGCATCTTACCGCTCCAAGTCTAATCTAGAGTACTCCTGTCGTTTTAAATTATAGGTCGGTTTGACTTTTTTAAATATGTAACTTTTATTATGTTGAACATATAGTATAAAGGTGCATAGCAAAAGCTATTGTATATGTATAAAAGACAAATCGACCTGGTATTATTTTACGGCTAGGGGCCAAGAACTGTCACTACATGAATAAAGCAATTTCTAATTATGGCAACATCCAACAGATCCAACGATTACCTGCTAATGCCTTTTGGAAACTAAGGCTCCGTTCGTTGGTCTGAAACGACTGAAACTGGCTGAAAAATACGGTTCCGGCTGAATTGTTGTGAGAAAAAAATACTGTTTCGGCTGAAAAAAAGAAACCGAACAAGCCGAATATACTGTAAGGCAAACAGGACCTAAACCCGAAACGCATCAGAGCAGGGAGAATGCGCCGGGAGCAGAGCAGGGTTGTAATTTGTCAGGGGTTTAGGATGATGGACCACATGAGCCCCACGAACGAAGATAGAGTAACCAGCAGCCAAATCCTCTGGGGAATTGCAGAGCCATCGCTGATGACAATTGACAAGGCTAAAAAAACAAAAAGATAAAGCGGGGTCATGAGTTGTCTTGTCTCTCAGCATTCACTCTGGCTATGCTGCGTTGAGTGTTGAGTGTTGAGTGGTAGTATAGCCTGTACAGAACGGATGAGTTATGCATGCATGTTTGGTCAGGTAATCACTATTCACCCACAATCCTACCTCTTTTTTTACATGATCGTATCATATCTTGTGTATGAAAATCATCAAAATACAAAGGTAATCGTTGTGCTGCTATTTTACTACACGAAAGAAACAAACAGCACCTTTGATAGCCGCTCGCTCGGTTCACTCCGCTACAAACAAAGAGAAACGACCAGAATACGCGGAACTCCGGCTATGCCCAGCAGCCGAAGCGATTGCCAGCGACGGGACTCCTCTTTTCGGCCGGCGCCGCTGCGGCAGGATCGGCTCGGCCAGCGCTTTCAATTCAAGGACTGAGCGCGACAAGACCCAGCGTCGTCCGCCTGTACCGTTCCCCCCAGACCGGACCCCCACGGCGCTGTAGCCGACTGCCCAGCAAAAAGCGCAGGCAACTTCACAATCGCAGGCGCAGGCCACTGCACATGAGGTAATTGTTGCTAATGCCAAATTCAGCAGAGTTCTTAGCAGAAGCCAGGTTACCGTCGCATTTTTGTTGCTAATGCCTCATCAATTCTCGTCAGGAGGAGGTTTTTACAACATTGCCAACTGCCAACTGCCATGCACTGTGCTCTGTAGAATCTGGTATGCTTGAGGCTGAATGCTTCTAGATCCCTGTGTATATGATCATTGAAGTTGCCGAGCAAGCCCACGAGCTAGCATTGGTACTATAGCAACTACTGGTGAGACTGGTGGACCAACCAGTCTTTATTACTGTTTGGCTGTTTGCGTACTTCCCTGTATCGTTGTTGCTGTTCTGTAAAATTCAAACGGAAAGGAGGGGAAGGGGACACGGAGGGAGTGTGCAAGTGCAATTCTCGTTCCAGCTTGCCATTTGCCGATCAAATACAGTAACATAGACAGTTTCGACAAAAGAAATACGAGTACTAGAAAGGATACCACCAAAACAATCCAGAGCATCCACAATTCACATCCCTGGTAAGGCAGAGAGAGCTCGACGAGAGCTTGCATTTTTATATCGAAACAGCATGATGATATCCTAGACGACGACAATTAGACGAAGCACATCGGATCCACCCCATCACCCAAATTCCAAGCACAGCTCAGGAACAATTTGCTACACTAACAGTCTACTAGTACCACTCACTACTGTACTCATAAGCACTAATCCTGAATCATTACATCATCAGATCCCAAAAGCCCACATTTTTTTTAAAGATCCTTCTCCGGGCTCCACCATTAACAAAGACCAGCAACCTTCAACAGTCCCATGTACCCACCATTGCTCGCTCCATTAGCTAGGGTTGGTTAATTAGACACGAGGCTACAAGTAACCATGACTGATTAGCACTAACTTGACTAGGACGACTGCGGCGAGCCGCCACTCGCCGTCGACGGCTGGACGCGGAAGTCGTCGGTGGCCGCGGTGCCGTTGATGTTGAAGTCAGCGTGGACAGGCGCGGGCGGTGGGGCGGCGTGCGCGGAAGGGTGGTGGACAGCGGCGGCTGGTGGTGCTGGGGCGGCGGCGTGGGAGGAGGAAGGGTAGACAGCACCGGCGGTGGCGTCGGACGGATGGTGGTGGATGGCCGCGTTGGCGGCCGTGGCTGCTGCAGCAGACGCTGAGGCTGAGGCGCTGCGGCGCGCGCTGTGGCCGCCGACGAAGTTGTGCTTGTTGTTGTGCATCCAGACCTTGAAGACGCCCTTGGTGACGCCCATCTCCTGGCAGCACTCGTCCACCACGGCCTCGTCGCGCTTCTGCAGCCGCCAGCCCAGCCGCTCCGACAGGGCCTGCATCCGCTGCTTCTGCTCCGGGCTGAACTTGGTGCGGAACCGCTTCCTCGCCGCCGCCGCACCGGGAACGGTCCCGAGCGCCGCTGGCATCGGGCGCAGGGAGGCGGGAGGCGGCGGTGGAGACAGCGGGCGGTCCTCGTCGAAATCCGAGCCCTCGTCCGACTCCTCCTCGGTCTCCTCGTCGAAGGCGGCCGGCAGGCGGTCGTCCGGCGCCTCCTCCTCGCCGCGCATCGTGCGGCTGTCACGCATGGCGTGCGACGCGGCAGCCGGTGTCGGCGCCGGCGCCAGTGGTGGCGGTGGCGGTAGCGGCGGCAAGGCGAGGAGAGGCGGCGGCGGCGGCAGCTCGGCGAGCCGGCGGTGGAAGTTGCGGTGGCATCCGCACGCGGCGCACCTGAGCGAGCTCGGGTCTGCCGGGTCGGCCTCCGGCGACGGCATGAACTCGCCGCACCCGTCCAGCGCGTGGCCGCCCAGACTCGCCGCGTGGTTCTTGAGGCACTCCCGGTACACCCCCGCCGTCTCGCCGCCGGCCGCCATCGCCGCCGCCGCCCCGAGCCTCGCCGTCTTCTTGGCCACGCCGCCGTTCGGGAACAGCGGCTGGTACTTGTCCGCCACCGCCTCCATCCTTTCGCTCCCGCCCACCCGTCCCCTCTCTCTCCAAGGCGGCGTCACCACTGCTTGCAGCGGAGCACGCCCCCACCACGGAAGATTACCGCTTGCGCCTGAGAGGGACAAAGGACGAGGACGAGGGGAGAAAACTACACGAATAATTAGTGCGGATGACTAAGAAAAAAATATATTTTTTTTACTTTAAAAGAAAAGAAAACGGAGACGACAGACGAGGCGAGAGAAGGCTACTACTATATCATTATTACTGTATCAACAGTTGCGGTAGGTGATCACTTCATCACATAATCTTTCCGTTCAGGCTTGCCCACAAACCGGCTCGTTCGGCTTTTTTTTTTTTTTTTTTTGCTGTAACAATGTTTTTTTCTCACAACAATTTAGCCAGAACCGTATTTTTCAGCCAGTTTCAGCTAAGTTTCAACAAGCCAAACAGGCTCTAAATACAATTTAAATTTTTTCCTAAAATAAATATACTTCTAGATATAAGATAAATTAATTTCACTGGACTTTTTCTATTTTCTTCCTCCCTACAGTTGCGTATACTTAATTTCACACTGACCTTAATTTCTTCACGGCTTGTTTAGTTGGCGAATTTTTTTTTTTAGAAATTGTTTTATAGCACTTTCGTTGTTATTTGGTAATTAGTGCCCAATCATAGTCTAATTAGGCTTAAAAGATTCGTCTCGTAAATTTCGTCTAAATTATATAATTAGTTTTATTTTTTATTTATATTTAATACTTCATGCATGCGTTTAAAGATTCGATGTAACGAAGAATCTTGAAAAATTTTGCAAAATTTTGAAAACTAAACACACTAAGCGAGCGGTGACGTGCGAGGGGAGGGTACAAGTGTACAGTGGGGCAGGCCACGGGCCTGTTTAGTTCCTCCAAAATTCAGAATTTGGCACTATGCAAAAAAAAGATTCCCCATCATATCAAACTTGTGGTACATGCATGGAGTACTAAATGTTGACGAAATCAAAAACTAATTGCACAGTTTAGTTGTACTTTGCGAGACGAACATTTTGAGCCTAATTAGTCAACGTTTAGACAATTATTACCAAATACAAACGAACGCTACAGTAGATACTGTGGCTACAGTACCTACGGCGGCGCCAATTCCGGCCCCAACTAAACAAGGGCCACGTTTTGAGCTGCGAGGCATCGACCATGGCGTAGTGGCAGGGCTAGCCATGCTTTGCCTACGGAATAGAGATCAGACTACCAGTACCAAGCGCGTAGGCGTAGGCCTGGGAATCACAGCATCACATGAGACGAGTCCGGCCCCAGGACAGCACGCGTGAGGTGGGGCTGGGAATGGAGTGGAGTAATGGTGGCCGCAGGATGCTCATCGCACACTGATGATGCACCGTGTAGTAGTTGGACTTTGGACGATGACCTATGATCGTTGATCAGGTACCGTTGAATCATACGACGTACTCCTCCGTCTGGTAATAACTACTCCATCCATCCGTTCAAAAAAAGAATTGCGATTCTGGTTTTTCAAGAAGTTAATCAGTTTGAATTTTAACCAAAATTATATTAAAAAATACTAACATTCTTGATGCAAAATTTATATTATTAGATTAGTCATATAATATATTTTCATAATAAATTTATTTAAAGACATAAATATTAATATTATTTGCTATAAACTTGGTTAAATTTGAGCTACTTTGATCGGCACGGATCACATAATTATATTCTTTTTTGGTCGGAGTTAGTACACTTCTATAAAATTCAAAATTTGACTAAAAATAAATGCATCCTAACTCCTAGACAAGCCGACAGTTGTGTACTCACTGGCAGAGCCACCCTAGGGGCGGGGTCGGGCGGCCGCCCCAGCTACCAGCGAGCTCGCACTAGACCCCTGGACCCCCGCTTCTTCCCTAACCCCGGACCCCGACGGTGTCGCGGCGATGAGGAGCGAGCAACCGAGCACGGGCAGAGCGACTACAGCACTGAAGAAGAAGAAACCAAGAGGCCTTTTCATTCACTTTAACTCGGTAGAGGCGAGAGGCCCACCAAAGCCCACCGTTGGAATCTTTCCCCTATCCCCATCCCCAATTTCTGAATCGACGAAACGCAGATGCCCTAGGAGAGACTGTGAGAGCTGGTCACCGCCCACCGGCCCACGCCACGTCGCTCGCCCGGCTCCAACCTCCGTCAGTTGTGGCGTTGGGTTTGTGGCAGGGCCGCTGCTGCCTGCTGGCCTGCTGGTGCTCTGTTCTCTACTGGCTGCTGCGATGTAGGGAGGACCGGAGGAGGATACGAGGAGGTCCACCACGAGGAGGGTGAGGGTGTACCCGGCACTAGGGCTAGCCGCGGTCGTGGACAGTTAGTTAGAGAGCACCAGCGACAGCACCTCAATTTACAGGTTCATCCATTCGTTATTTGTATTTTGCAATGTATGGATCAACCGATAAAGAACTACTAGTTTATTCTTCAATTTGAGGTAGCATCTTGCGTTTCTTGTCTACTTTTCGTCATAATATGTGATTGCAGCGGTTTCGCAATGATTTATGTGATTGTAGTACGGCACCATTGTGAATATGGTGTCTTTTTTTTCATTTCTTCGTTGCAATTCGCCCCACCTATAATTTTTTTCTAGCTCCGTCACTATGTGTACTTGTGCCGTGCCCACGCTGGAGAAGCTCACTGTGCTGCCCCCTCAACGGCCGCCATGGCAGGGATCTTGTCCTCAACGACCGCGGCACACTAGGTGCCACAGGTACTGCTACATCAGCTCTTGCGATGACGAGGTGCTGGCTAGTGGCAAGTCAGGAAGGCAGCGCGTAGATGAGCTGCAGTAAGACTGTCTTCAACAACGACTTTATATGGACGGTCAAATTCAAAATGAGTAGCAAGAGACCTAAAATCAGTCTTCAACAGAATACCTATACGGGAGACCTATTTTGGGTTGCCTGAGAAGCAAAACCTAAATATAGGTATCCTCTCTCCTAGAAACCAATTTACCTAAAGGATTCTCTTTTGGGTCTTGTTGTTGGAGAATATGCTGAATAGGTATTGAACCTTTTTGTCTGTAGCGCTACCCAAAAGACGAACGAATCTTGTATTTTAGGTGTTGTTATTGGAGATAACCTAAGGACACCCGCAATGATATAAGTCAATTACTAGCCCTAAACTAACCTCTCTAACAGAGGAATGGCTCATAGTATGATTAGACTCATATGACACTCTCATATGATCTTGGAATATGTGTATGAGCCTAACTCTTGATCAAGAGTTAGCTTTTCTCTCTCTTCTATTAAAACATGAAAAATGCTAAAAACTAGCTTATGAGTCGGCCATTGTAGGTGTCCCAAAGGGGAGGAAAGCCTGTCGCGGCCGCTAAGCTGAGGTTGACGTGAGAAGAAGAGGAAATTGTAGGGGTTAAACATAAAAAAAAATCACGCCACACCTGTCATGTCATGTCAGCAATAAGGCTTCGTTCGCTTCACTGAAAAAACAAGCCGAAATACTGTTCCGACTAATTTATTGTGCGAGAAAAACATTGTTTCAACTAAAAAAATAAACTGAAAAAGACAAATTATACCGAAACACGGTTCCGACTGATTTATTGTGCGAGAAAAACATTGTTCCAACAAAAAAAACAAGCTAAAAAAGACGAATTATAATACAAATGAATAGGGCCTAAATGCCTACATGTGTGGCATGGAACGTTGGAACTGTGATGTGCCACTTAATAAGTTTATGAACTAAAAAAATATATTTTCAAGTACGGGATCTACAGCTGTTCGGGAGACCGTAAGCGATCGTTTACTAGCAATGAAACAGGCTGCTAAGCGACACCCGTTGCAAGTTCAAGGTACATGTGCTTAATTGTGTATCAACAATGTTTTATATATATGTGATACATGTCACATCAAGCGGTTGTCAATGATCACCGAAATGATGTGAGACCATGTATCACCGAAATGATGTGAGACCATGTCTATACTGAGGCCCGTTTAGATCCAAATTTTTTGGATTTCGGGTTACCTGTAGCATTTCGTTTGTATTTGGTAATTAGTATTTAATTATGGACTAATTAGGTTTCAAAAGTTTCGTCTCGCGAATTTCTTACCCAACTGTGCAATTAGTTTTTTTTCGTCTATATTTAGTACTTCTATGCATGTGCCGCAAGATTCTATGTAACGAGTACTACACAAAATTTTTTGAATCTAAACAGACCCTGATTCAGTGGTTTCATATTTTCACTGACAACATATCATCTGGCCTATCAACAGGAAGATATCAATAACTAGTACAAGTAATTTGCAAGGATCAGGACACACCTGGCCCCTCTTGCAGTTGAAGTAGGTCTCCCGCAGGCCAACGCACTCGCTAGTAATGTTGGGCACCTTCTCCCCAGCGCACTATGGCCTTTTCTGCACACGCAAAGCAACCGCATCAGCAGACTAGAAATAGCCCGGGCCACGAGAACTCCTGGATCGAGGTGGAGCTGCCGATGAATGTGGACGCCATCTTCAGGCCCTTGGGAGGGATGTCGCACACGCTCGACTTCACGTTGTTCGGGATCCACTCCACGAAGTAGGACGAGTTCTTATTCTACACATTCAGCATCTGCTCGTCCACCTCCTTAGTGCTCCATCTTCCCACGGAACATGGCTGATGCTGTCAGGTAGCGCCCTTGTCGTGGGTCGGCAGCGCACATCATGTTCTTGGCATCCCACATCTGCTGGGTCAGCTCGAGGACAGTGAGGGCACGGTTCTGCTGGGATCCCCTTGATGTCAGTGGTGCAAAGCCAACCATGAAGAAATGGAGGCGAGGGAAGGGTATCAAGTTGACTGCAAGCTTCCGGAGGTCAGAGTTCAGCTGGCCTGGGAACCGCAAGCAGCAGGTAACACCACTCATGGTTGCAGAGATGAGATGGTTCAGCCGTTCAGGTCACCAACTGGAACAACATAAAAAAAAGACAATATTCAGATTCATATCTAAATGACAGAAACAAAATGCAAGAAACAAGATAGAAAATCATGAAATGATCATCTCAGGGCATTACATTGTATTCTGTAGTACAAAGCAAACTTTAGAACAGATAGTATGGTGTCAAAATGCTAGTGAGATGCATGTGCCCGACATACACATTAATTCAATCAAGTAGTGCATGATAGCAATAAATATGCAGTAATGGCAGACAAAAGACCATGTAATTCATTGCAGCATCACAAGGAATCCAAGAGATAAATTTGTGTCACAGGATTTCATACGAAGATGACTACAATCCACTCTTTTGCACCACGATATGAAATCAATGATCAATAAATAGTAAAGTTGTATGTGCAGTGACTGAACAAAGTAACGATGCAAACTTACAAGTGGGTGTAGCAAGCTTCAGAGTGCGGAAGCAGATGTCGTAAAGAGCTTCATTGTCAACGACCATTCACTCACCAGCATTCTCAACAAGTTGGTGAACTGAGAGTGTAGCATTGTATCAGACACCTTAGGTGATGGGAAAACTGAGAATGTCAACATCATCCTATCTGGGTACTCTTCCCTGATTTTTGAGATGAGCAGGGTGCCCATCCCAGAGCCAGCATCTCCACCCAATGAATGACAAGCCTGGAATCCTGCAGAAGAAAAGGTAAAGATTATTTCAGATATAATTTTGGAGCAGAAGCATAAATCAAACTGTTGCCTAGACATAAGAAATTGGATCTCAGATTTGGTAGAAAGCCCAGAGAGCAGCTTGGCCACTAGGCCGCTTGAATTGAAATGAAGTTGCAATACTTAGAATACAAGATGGTCTACCGCTGCTTATATAGAGCAAAGTGGCTTTTGCTACCTCTACCTACTCTTAGCATATTCTGCTATGTAAAGTAGATGCCTTGATTCCTACTTGGAAGCCAAGGAACCTGAAAACTACATGACAGCGAATAGTAACTGCGGAAAAGTAAGATACAAGCAACTAGGCTTAACTATCAATCTCCCCCTAAACCTAGTGCTGAGTGATCTGCTTCAGACCAATTCTCCTCATCTCTTGGAACTTGGCCTTGCCCAGTGACTTGGTGAGTATGTCTGCCAGCTGATCAGTAATGGCGATGTGGTTGGCCTTGATGCTCCCTTCCTCTAAGCAATCCCTGATGAAATGATACTTGACCTGAATGTGCTTGCTCCTATCATGGAAGACTGGGTTCTTGGCCAGGGCTAAAGCAGACTTGCTGTCTACCTTCAACTCCACCACATCAACCTTTCTGCCAAGAAGCTCCCCGAGCAACCTGAACAGCCACAAAGCTTGTGTTGCTGCAGTGGTGGTGGCGATGTACTCTATCTCGCAGCTTGACAGCGCCACAACCTTCTACTTGATGGACTGCCAGCTGACCAAGCAGTCACCCAGGAAGAACATGGTTCCACTGGTGCTCTTGCTTGTGTTGATGTCACTGTTGCAGTAGCCGATGAAGCGCGTTGTGCCAGGAGCCCTCTTGTAGTGCAGACCATAGTCTAGGGTCCGGCCACGTAGCGAAGAACGCGCTTCACCGCCTGTAGATGCTCCACTATTGGTCATTCCATGAATCGGCTCACGTACCCGACCGCGAACGGCAAGTCTAGAGGGGTATGCACCAGGCACCGAAGGCTACCTGACAAGCCGTCGGTAGTGCGTGGAGTCCACCTCCTTCGCAGTGATCTCTCGACTGAGCCGCAACTTCTCCTCCATTGGCGTGTGGGCGGGGTTGCAGCCAACCATCTCACCGAGCTCGAGGATCCTCTTGGCGTAGTGAGCCTGACGGAGGGTGATGCCGCTGGCATCCTGGTGCACCTCGACGCCGAGGTAGAAGCAGAGGAGGCCGATGTCGCTCATGTCGAATTTCTTCTTCATCTGCATCTTGAACTTTACCACTTCTTATTCAACACCAGTGATGATGAGATCATCGATGTAGACGCCGATGAGTAGGACAGTGCGCCCGCTGCCCCACTGATACACCGCTGCCTCGTGCGTACTCTGGTGGAAGCCCATCTCCTTGAGCATGGTGTCCAACTTTGTGTTCTAGGCACGCGGTGCCTGTCGCAGGCCGTAGAGGGCCTTGCGCAGGCGGTACATATTGTCTTCCTTCCCGGCGACGGCGAAGCCAGGTGGCTGACGCACGTACACCTCTTCCTTGAGGTCGCCGTTGAGGAACACGGACTTCACGTCCATGTGGTGCACCCGCCATCCTTCTTGGGCCACCAGTGCGAGGAAGATGCGGATCGACTCCATGCGTGCCACCAGGGCGAACGCATCGTCGTAGTAGACTCCCTCTTGATGGACGAAGCCTCATGCCACCAACCACGCCTTGTGCTTGATCACTGCCCCCTTCTCATCCTTCTTCAGCTTGAAGACCCATTTGAGGGTGATCGGGCGGTGACCCGCAGGAAGATCGATGAGCTCCTAGGTCTTGTTCTACTCCACAGCCTAGAGCTCCTGCTTCATGGCGGCCTCCCAAGCTAGATCACCGTGCGCTTCAACATAATTGGTTGGCTTGCTGGCATGAGTCAAGTGCAGTTGGGCAAAGAGACGTGGCGCCAACCCTGGTGGAGACTCATCACCGATGATATTCGTCATTGTGTGGTAGCGGAGGGGTTCATCATCGTAAAATGTGTCCAGACAATCCTCGTCATCCTCCAGTGGCGTGGCGAGCTCAACCTAGGGCTGATCGGCGGGCAACGGTGTGGCAATGGGCAAAATAGGGGAAGCAGAGCAAGCAGGGGATGCCACAGCTAATGGCGCTGTTGGTGAAGCTGACTAGAGCAGAGGTGGAGTGGCTGCTGCCACCATCGTGTTCCCAGACTCCCCTAGAGCTAGTGACGGTGAGCGCGACAGAGCTAGGGATGCTGATGGAGACGTACCTTGTGCTCCCCCAACTCCCCCACTCTAGAGGTACTTGACAGTGAACTCTTTTGTCGCCGATGTCGAGCTCTCTCCTACCTTGGTCCAATCCTAGCCGCGGCTCTCGTCGAAGACAATGTCATGTGACACGCGCACACCCTGGGTCTCTGGGGTGAGGACGTGATATGCCTTGGTGCCGTTAGCATACCCGATGAACACCTCAGGTCGGCTGCGGTCATCCAGCTTCTTTACCTGGTTCAGCTCCTTGGCGAAGGCGAGGCAGCCGAATGTGCGCAGGTGACCGACCACCGGCGCTCTTCCATGACATGCTTCATACGGAGTCTTGCCCATCAAGCTCTTCGTGGGCGACTAGTTTAGCAAGTGGACCGCGGTCACCACTGCTTCTCCCTAGAACTTGGCCTGGCATACCCTGCTGCTTTAGCATGCACGAGCCATGGCCACCATGGTCTAGTTTCTCCTCTCCACAACTTCATTTTGCTATGGTGAGTAGGGGGCGCTGTAGTGACGCTGGATGCCTTCATTCGCACAATTGATAGTGAACTCCACTGGTGGCAAACTCTCAGCCATTGTCTGTGCGCAGCACCCAGAGCTTGCGCCCGATCCCCTTCTCCACCACCGCTTGAAGATGCTTGATGGCATCCATAGCGGCATCCTTGGTCATCAGGAGGGCCAACCACATGTATCGTGTGGCATTGTCCACCAGCAGTAGGAAGTAGCATCTACCACCGAGAGTCACCAGCGTCATGGGGCCATAGAGGTCGCCATGGACGAGCTCAAGCAACTCTTACACACGATACTAGGCTTCATCTGGGAACAGAGCCCTCCTCTGCTTGGTGATGATGTAGGTGTCACAGAACTACCCAACATGCTTGATCACCGGTAGCCCCGCACCATGTTGTCCTTGGTGAGCTTGTGGAGCGCATCGAAGTGAAGGTGGCCGTAGCGTTCATGATAGCGCCATGCTTCATCATCCTAGTGCATGGTGAGGCAGAGCGGCTTAGCCATCTTGAGGTGGAGGATGTAGAGGCAATTGGCGCCGCACTGGACCTTGATGAGAAGTCATCTGTGCTGGTCCCAAATCCTTAGCACACATCGATCAATCTCCACCTTTGAGCCACCTTCATCCAATTGGTCGAGGCTCATGATGGAGTTGCGGAGCGTCGAGATGTAGTAGACGCCGTGAAGCACCCGGTGCTCGTCGGTCTTCACCTCAAAGATGATGGAGCTGATGCCATGGATCTCCACCTTCGACTCATCGGTGAACTTCACCGTGCCTCTGGTAGAGCAGTCGAGGTCGATGAACAGCTCGCGATGGCCATCATGTGGTGGGTCGCACCACTGTCGAGGTACTAGCCGTCGAGTTTGTCACCGCTAGAACTGGTGTTGAGGAAGACATGGGCTCATGGCTCCTTGAAGACAAGGTCAATGGCATACTCAGTGTAGAAGGTCGTAGCTCCCTTCCACATCCAACTCTAGGAACCCATGCGTGAGAAACAGAGCAGTGTCTTCCTCTACTTCTGCGACATTCGCCGTGCCGCCATGCTCGCTCTCGCTCTCATGCCGGGCATGAGGGCAGTCCTTGGCCTAGTGTCTAGTGTGGTTGCAGTTGAGGCAGGTGTCATTGCGATTCGCCTTGCTTTCGCCACCGTCGATGCCTACCTTGTCTGCTTGTTCACCGCCGCCGGCACGATCACCCTTGGGCTTGTTCTTCTTGCCGCCATGAGGACACCGCCAATGATCCTTGGATGATCTAGCGCCCTCCTCCTTCTTCTTCTCCTCAAAGGCATGCCACTACTCGGTCGTGTACAGCAACTTGCCTCTGACTGGTGGCTGGCTTGGGATCCGGTGCCTGCTCATGGTCTTGCACCACCTTGAGCCATTCGATGATGTCCTCGATGGTGAGCTACTCAAAATCGAGGAGCATCCCGATCTAATTGATGATCTGCGCGTACCTCTTCGGCATGCAGCAGAGGAACTTCTCCACCACACACTCCTCCATCAAGTTGGTGTCGCTGTTGCGCACCATCTGCTCCATTAGATTGGTCAGCCTGCACTATGAAGTCCTCGACTTGTTGCCTAGGCTGAAAGGCAAGGGCTTCCCACTCTCCTTGGAGCCGCTACAGCGTTGCCCGACGTACGTGATCTCGTCCAACATGCGCTGCGGTGATTGCATCCCACGCCAGCTTCGCCATGGCCTTGTTGGCGATGTAGGCGCCGAGCTCGGTGGGGACGGTGACACATAAAGCCTCCAAGGGCCGATGATCATTGTTGTAGTGGATGTCGCCAACATGAACCGCCTCCCAAAGCCACTGAGCCTGCAGCTTGACCTTCATCATCAAGCTCCACTCATGGTAGTTGGACTTGGTGAGCATCGGCCATGGTGTTCCCACCCCGGAGTCATGGTAGATGGTCTGTAGCACCAGCGAACGCTCGTGATGACCAAGATGCCGCTTTGGTGACTATGGGGGTATGGCCCCCGGTATCCACAAGACAAGACATGGGTCGCACCATCAGAGGTGGCCCAATCCACAAGATCAAGACGTGCACGGCGTTGCTCGGCGTGCACCACAAGATATTGTATAGTACCAAATAGGCTACATTCCTTGTAACCCTGCTCCTCCAGACTATATAAGGGGAGGCAGGGGTCCCCTAGCGGACAAGATACATGACAAATCTATCTACATACATCTCAATACAATACACCAAAGACATAGGACGTAGGATATTACGTCGATTAGACGGCCCAAACCTGTCTAAATCGCTATCTCTATGACTTATGTCACCATCCGGTTCCTGATTATGCGTACCCCCAATGACTAAATCTACCATCGTGGGATACCCCTCGGTGGATTGTCGATGATATTCTGTCGATAGTTGGCATGCTAGGTAGGGGTGTGCGCTTGATCCATGGCGAGCTAATGGACCTCAAATCAATAACAGCGTTCTCGTCATCAATCTCATGGAGATCCATGCCTAGTCCATGACAACAATTCATTGCTGGCTACACCAGCCCCCACTGACAGTAGATCTAATCTTGGAACCACCTCCAAGGTCACCTTCACCAACAACTCACCGCCCGCCTAGGAGCTCGCCGTCAACGCCAACCAGATAACACCATACGTCGCCGACCAGACTTTCTATCTAAAGCTAAGTCACGTTTTAATATTCTTCAATCTTCGTATATCGCCATAATGTTTTTCTGAACTGTTTTCCCAATGTTTGCTCTCCAAACGATTTTTTGAACCCCCAAATAGTCATGTTGGTGCTCGAACGCCTCCAAAGACAGCCCTGTCTCCGGCTTCTCCCTACACGTGCACGAGCATCTACCCTCTGCGTTATGGGTGGTTGGCAGTGTCTCCTTAGCGACGCTTTGTTCTTCCTACATGTGCACGAGCTCCACGCCCCGTGTTATGGTTAATGGGCTAGCTAGGGCTGGAGACTCAGCTACACACTAACTGTTCGGGCGGTTTATATTAAACATAAATTTATTTTCACACCAACTGATCGCCAAACTGCATACGCCATTTCATCATCATTGCTGATTTTTCTCTAGAGTTTATTTATTTTTACATCATGTACTACTCATTCTACATGTTTGTATTGCAGGGTCATCGTCCAGGTGATTGGACCACCTAGTGCTCGGACTTCTCCACCAATCAATTGGTCAGACCGCTTGGTTCATGGACTCCATCGCCGACCAGTTGATTGAACTGTTCGCCGGTCGCTTCTACTCAATGCTCACTTCGCCGCCAACCAGTTGACCAGACTGTTCGTCACTCATGCTTCATCACCAGCTACACCGGTTACTCCTCGGCGCACGGATACTTCGTACTTGAGGACTAAGTGGGCACACTTCACCGCACAGACGTTGTTAGCTACGTCGATGCTCGTACCTCGCCGCCTATGCCGGGGACTCCTCGGTGCTCGGACATCGCCGCCTACGCCGGGGAATCCTCAGTGCTCGGACATCGCCGCCTAGGCCGGGGACTCCTCGATGTTTAGTCATCGCCAGCGACGTCGGGGACTCCTCGCTCCTTGGTGCTCGGACATCGCCAGTGACGCCGGGGATTCCTCACTCCTTGGTGCTAGGTCATCGCCAGCGGCGCCAGGGACTCCTCGCTCCTTGGTGCTCGGACATCACTAGCTTCATCGGGGACTCCTTGGTGCTCGGACATCGCCGCCTACACCAGGGACTCCTCGATGCTCGGTCATTGCTAGTGACGCCGGGGACTCCTCACTCCTCAGTGCTCGGTCATTGCCAGCGGCGTCGGGGACTCCTCGCTCCTCGGTGCTCAGACATCGCCAGCTTCGCTGGGGACTCCTTGGTGCTTGGACATCACCGCTTATGCCAGGGACTCCTCGGTGCTCGGTCATCGCCAGCGACGATGGGGACTCCTCGCTCCTCGGTGGTTGGACATTGCTAGCGATGTCGAGGACTCCTCGCTCCTCGGTGCTCGGACATCGCCAGCGCCACCGAGGACTCCTCGCTCCTCGGTGCTCGAACATCACCAGCGACGCCGGGGACTCCTCGCTCCTCGGTGCTCGGTCATCGCTAGCGACATTGAGGACTCTTTGCTCCTCGGTGCTTGGACATCACCAGCAATGCCGAGGACTCCTCGCTCCTCGGTGCTCGCTAGCGACGCCGGGGACTCCTCGCTCCTCAGTGCTCACCAGCGACGCCAGGGACTCCTCGCTCCTTGGTGCTCGGACATCACCAGCGACGCCAGGGACTCCTCGCTCCTCGTTGCTCGATCATCACCAGCGACGTCGGGGACTCCTCGCTCCTCGGTGCTCGGTCATTGCTAGCAACGCCAGGGACTCCTCGCTCCTCGGTGCTCGCCAGCGATGCTGGGGACTCCTCGCTGCTTGGTGCTCGGACATCGCCAGCGAAGCCGAGGACTCCTCGCTCCTCGGTGCTTGGACATCGCCAGCGATGCCGGGGACTCCTCGCTCCTTGGTGCTCAGTCATCGCCAGCGATGCCGGGGACTCCTCGCTCCTCGGTGCTCGGTCATCGCCAACAACATCGGGGACTCCTCGCTCCTCGGTGCTCGATCATCGCCAACGACGCCGGGGACTCGTCGCTCCTCGGTGCTCGGTCATCACCAGTGACACCGGGGACTCCTCGCTCCTCGGTGCTTGGACATCACCAGTGACACCAGGGACTCCTCACTCCTCGATGCTCGGTCATCGCCAGCAACACTGGGGACTCCTCACTCCTCGGTGCTCGGACATCGCCAGCGACGCTGAGGACTCCTCGCTCCTCAGTGCTTGGACATTGCTAGCGACACCGGGGACTCCTCACTCCTCGATGCTCGGTCATCGCCAGCGACGCCGGGGACTCCTCGCTCCTCGGTGCTCGGTCATCGTCAGCAACGCCGGGGTACTCCTCGCTCCTCGGTGCTCGATCATCGCCAGCGATGCTGGGGACTCCTCGGTGCTCCCTTGGTGGTTGAATCTTGCTACATCTCATCGGTGTGCTATCAAGCTGCACCATGCTGTTTAGATCAGGGTGCTCATCTTGGGCAGCACGTCTGGGGTCTTGATACGCGCATGTCAGACAACGTCAGAAAGCTTTCAGACTTCTTTTTCTTTGACCCTGCTACAAGATTCCTTCTTCATCTTCTAGTAGGCTCATGGGACTAAGTGGGCACACTTCACCTTGTGGTAAATGTGCTTGTTCTCATCTCGAGGCTACGCCCGGGGACTAGCTGCTGCTCGGTTGGTCTTCTACTTTCTGACCCTGGCGCCACGTGACTACGTCACCTACTGTCAGGCTCAGGGACTAACTATGGGGGTATGGCCCCCGGTATCCACAAGACAAGACATGGGCCACACCATCAGAGGTGGCCCAGCCCACAAGATCAAGACATGCACGGCACTGCTCGGCGTGCACCACAAGATATTGTATAGTACCAAATAGGCTACTTTCCTTGTAATCCCTGCTCCTCCAGACTATATAAGGAGAGGCAGGGGTCCCCTAGCGAACAAGATACATGATAGATCTATCTACATACATCTCAATACAATACACCAAAGACACATGACATAGGGTATTATGTCGATTAGATGGCCTAAACCTATCTAAATCGTTGTCTCTGCGCCTTGTGTCACCATCCGGTTCCTAATTACGCGCACCCCACCGACAAATCTACCATCGCAGGATACCCCTCGGTAGACTACCGACGATATTCTATCGATAATGACGGCGACTGGTGGCGGTGTGCGCTACATGATCCTCCTACCGCTGGCTCCATGTCCTCCCGCTCCATCTCCGCACGAAGCGTTGTAGCGACAGCCACCGTGGCCTGAGCTGCAACCGCTTCCTGCCAGGCCATCTCAGCCATCACCATAGCCACTGCCTCTATGGTAGCAAGGTGTGTCACACGGTCACTGGCTCTAGCGCCTGCTGCGCCGCCCTGAGGGTCGACCAGCTCTCCTCCTTCAGCGGCGTGCACTCTGGTGATTTGGCTATCGGTGGACATGGCTCTCACTCACTCAAACCCTAGGTTGTTGATACCAATTGTTGCCCAGACATAAGAAATTAGATCTCAGATTTGGTAGAAAGCCCATAGGGCAGCTTGGCCACTAGGCCGCTTGGATTGAAGTGAAGTTGCAATACTTGGAATACAGCCAGGGCAGACCATCTTGTATTCCAAGTATTGCAACTTCATTCAATCCTGATTGGTTTCAAGTGAGTAAGGCAGATTCTAACAATATCTGTTACCAGCATTTCTAACAAAAGGGGTCCCTACCCGCTTTATATAGCTCAGGGGGGTAGGGTTACAGATTAGGTTGTTTCTATCCTGATCGGTTTTACAAGATAGGAAGTTATAGATATTATGGGATCTAGCATATCTGAGTAGATTTCCTAGATCATCGAAGATCTTCACACAGTCTTGTGAGGCACACCGACCTATGTCGTGCCTCGCATGGTGTTGTCTTGTAGGCTAGGCCTCCACCAGTGGTGTGGCCCATATGCAGTCTTATGGGCTGGACCTCCCTTAGTGGCTTGGCCCATGTATAGCCCTACTGGTATCGGGGGTTATACCCCCACAGCTAGTCCCCGAGCGCTTTGCATCCATTGAGCAATACCATCTTAAGCTTGTCCGAGCTATCTGAGCATGCATCTAAGCGGTCCGAGCATGGATTCGAGCTGCTAAACATGCCATCCGAGCTGTTTGAACATGCATCCGAGCTGTCCGAGCATGCATCCGAGCTGTCCGAGCATGCATCCAAGCTGTCTGAGCATGCATCCGAGCTGTTTGTCTAGTTGCTAGAGCCGAGCACACTTGAAGCCAGGGTTTGTCAGAAGGATGTAAAGAGCTCAAGTAAAAAAATTTCAAAGTCTCCACCTTAGGTAAAGTGTGCCCACTTAGGTTCTAGGCATCAATGTTGGTCACATGGTGTCCTTGACTTAATTAGCGTGGAAGAACTTAACCATTTTGTAGAAGATTAAGTCAAAAAATAAGCACAATCACCATGAGGTGAAGTGTGCCCACTTAGTCCCCGAGCCTGGTAGTAGGTGAAGTAGTCATATGGTGCTAGGGTCCAAAGTAGTGGTCTTTAGGTGCTGGCCCAGTCCCCAATATCGCTGGAAAACAATGTAGAAATAAATACAGTCATCGCGAGATGTTGTGTACACACTTAGTCCCCGAGCCCACGTTTGACATAGTTTGACATAACGGCCCAGCAGGCCCACTTAGCGGCCCTGTGGCATGTGGAGACATTGGAAGAGAATGCGGCGTGGCAAGCATGGTTTCCCAAAAACCCTAGAAGGCTGAGGGTCATAGGTTGAACCGTTATAAGAGTGCCACGACCCTAGCTCACATTCCTCACTTTCTCTCCGCCACTTCATCTTTTTGCTCATGCCCACACCGCTTTGCCTGGCAACTGCTCCACCATTAGAGCAACTGCAAGCGTGCAACCTCCTCTAGGCAATGGATTTGTTAGATGGTGCCCAAAAGAAACCACTGCAGTTCGAGTAGAGTATCACTCGAGCTCAATCGCGCTGAGGAATGGGTGGGGTCCATCAACAATGAGGCGACGCTCAATCGGTTGGTGGAGGACGGCGTGCTGCCTGATAGGGTGATGGCGGGATGTCGTCCAGCTCGTGGTGAGAGCTTTTCGACTCCTCGTGGCGACGAATTAGTAGTTTTTGAAGATTATTTCTATCGCGGATTTGGTGTTCAATCCATCCATTTCTCCATGGATTGATTGACTATTATGAGATTAGTCTTTGCAATTTGGGCCTGAATTCCATCCTTGATGTCTCTATCTTCATCCATTTCTACGAGGCTTATCTTGGCATTCTTCCGCATTTTGATCTCTTCTGCCAGTTCTTCTATTTGAAAGCCCAGGGGGGATCTAGATCTAGGATTGTGGGCAGCGTGTACTTGCAGCTTCAGGACAGGGATGGTTGGCCAATACATCACCACCCCGTTGAACACAAATGTGAAATATTTGGTGCAACGATGGTTCTACATGCCATAGGGGGAACACTATGTGGCATGCGACATTGATCATATTCCCATGAGCAATGCCAAGTGGTTGAAGAGACCTAGTGCTAATGGGATGGAGGAAGTGATGGAGCTGTTGGCACTAATCGATTGGAGAAGGGTGGATGGGGTAAAAGTGGTGACAAACTTTACTTTTCAGCTGATGTCAGCCCAGCAAGGTGAGAGCACATCCCAAATATGAATTCTAGGGACATACTGATGGGACCCGTGAGGTGCCTGAGCCAATTAACCAAGACGAAGTCATACGGTAAATTGGAGTGTTGTTTAACCTCACAGGGCGTCGTAAGATTGATGATCAATAGAGGGCCTTTAGTGTAGGGACCCTCCCACCATGGGTAAGAGCCTTCTTTTTAGTTTTGTTTGATCCCTTATATGTTGCAATTGCAATATACTCATTTGTTTTCCTGAAGATTCATGGGTAGGATCGGTCGGTATACTTCTCGGCGGTGCCGTCAGCTGACTAGCCGAGGGGTGTTGATGCTCGGTCGAGCCATCCTCAGCAGTCGATCTAGCCCAAAGGATGGCGGGGATAGCTCTTATCGAACTTGACTATGGAGATGAAGACTGAGCAAATGCCATATGCCTACGAGAAGCTCTAGGGGAAGCAGGCTAGCTGGCAAGGAGCCATCCCTTAAAAAGAAGAAAAATAGCTGGATTGTCTCGCTATGAGGAGAGGCCGATAACCATTGGTGCATCCACTCAGCCTCGTGGAAGGCAGGTGGTGTTGTCGAGCTCATTAGACGATGATGGACAAGCGATGCCTCCTTCACCGAGGGTCATGATGCCCCCACCATCTGCGCTGACTAGGGGCGAAGACACGGGAGAGGTGGCAAACATAGGGAGCTACAGCAATAATGTCTAACAACACGTGGGTGATAGCAGTAGCAACAGCTCGGGTGGAGCCATCAATGACTGCCTAGACAGCTACCACAGTCCCCTGAGACCACACGGACGACTCTAGTGGCGGTAGCACAAGGCGACCACCGTAGTCCCCAAGACCGCGTGAGTGGCTCTAGTGGTGAGGGTGGAGGCATCGAGTAGTTTGGCTGCTAGGCAGACCAGTTCTAGGTGGGGACGCAGGCTTCGAGCTATGCAGCGGGAGTCCCAGTTGTAAGTGCCTTATTTATTTATCATATTCCTTCAGCACAGGTGGTTTGCTTCTTGATGGATTTTTTTGCTTGTTCTAGTGCGGAGTCCATGGAGGTCCTATAGCCATTGGCTGCTGTTAACAGAAGGCACACGGAGGAGCCAAGTAGCTCCCCATGCTGAGCAAGCGCAAGCAAGGGTGGATTCGATCGCCCCCACCATGGAGCAACCGATGGTTACAGAACTGACCACCCCTCAACAAACTTTACTTTTCGGTGATGCTAGCACAGCAAGGAGAGGGCACATCCTAGATATGAATTCTAGGGACATACTGATGGGACCCATGAAGTGCCTAAGCCGATTAACCAAGACGAAGTCATGTGGTGAATTGGAGTGTTGTTTAACCTCAAGGGGCATCGTAAGATTGATGATCAACAGAGGGCCTTTAGTGTAGGGACCCTGCCACCATGGGTAAGAGCCTTCGTTTTAGTTTTGCTTGATCCCTTATCTGTTGTAATTGCAATATACTCATTCATTTTCCTGAAGATTCGTGGGCAAGATCAGATCGGTATACTTCTCGGCGGTGCCATTAGCCTGACTAGCCGAGGGGTGTTGATGCCCGGCCGAGCCATCCTTAGTGTTGATCCAGCCAAAGGCTAGGTGGGGATAGCTCAGTCGACCTTAATGATGAAGATGAAGACAAGCAGACGCCATATGTCTACGAGAAGCTCTGGGGGAAGCGACCAGCTAGCGAGGAGCCATCCCCGAAAAGAAGAAAAATAGCTAGGATCATCTCACCATGAGGAGAGACCGGTAACCATTAGGCCATCCGCCTAGCCTCAAAGAAGGTAGGTGGTGTTGTCGAGCTCGTTGGACGATGATGGACAAGCATCGCCTCCTTCATCGAGGGTTATGATGCCCTCGCCATCTATGTCGGCTAGGGTGGAGATGTGAGAGAGACGGTAGGCATGGGGGGCTATAGCAATAATGCCTGATAGCACGCGGATGACACCAACAGTAGTAGCTTGGGTGGAGCATCAACTGATAGCCTGAACAGCTACCGTAGTCCCGGAGACCACGCGAATGACTCTAGTGGTGGTAGCGCAGGTGCCCACCGTAGTCCCTGAGACCACGCGAGCGGCTCTGGTGGTGGCTGTGGAGGCGCCGGGCAGTTCGGCTACTGGGTAGACTAGTTCTAGGTGGGGACATGGGTTCCGAGCTATGTAGCGGGAGTCCTAGTTGTAAGTGCCTTATTTATTTGTCGTATTCCTTCAGCACGGTGGTTTGCTTCTTGATGATTTTTTTGCTTGTTGTAGTGCGGAGTCGATGGAGGTCCTACAACCATCATATACTGATGATGGAAGGCACATGGAGGAGTCGGCAGCTCCCCATGTCGAGCAAGCACAAGCAAGGGTGGATCCGGTCTCCCCCACCATGGAGCAACCGACGGTTGCGGAACCAACCGCCCCTACTATGGAGGAGCCCTCAAACACTGGACTGACCTCGCCTAGTGGCGGATTGCATGACGAGGTTGATCCTAGTGTAGAGGAGGCATAGGATGCTATGGCAACATCGAGTGGCCTTGCTGGAGCAGGTATAGAGCCTATGGGGGAGGCACCGAGCAGTGAGGCACAAGGTCCACCCGCGGTTGCTGAACAAGCATCATCTACAGCGACATCAACGGTGAGAGTGGCGCTCGGACGCTTTGTCTAAGCACGACAGTAGCCAAGGAGGCCACCTTTGCCGGTAGCCATCACGGAGATCGAAGAGATAGTGTGGGAGCCCACCCCACCACCCTAACTCCTCCACATGGTCATTCAGCATGGTGAAGAGTTTGAGATGCTAGAGGAGGTGGAGGAGTGCTGAGACAAAGAAGTTGAGGGCCAATTTGACATCGATGATGGGTCATATTGAGGTAAGCCTGAAGAGATCTTCTTTGCCCTTTAAATAGCATAGTCTATTAATGTGGCAGAACCGCCTAAAATAACGCACTTACGAAGGCGCTTGTCTTCCACTAGGCACTAAGCACCCCAAGAGCGAGCTACATCGGGCGGATTCCGTCGAGCACACCCCAAGGGAGAGCTCGAACAATCCACATTTTCCCTTTGGATCCAATAATGAGAATGAGTTTACAATACTTAGTCCCTTTCATACAATTAGAGTTCGTAGAATACATTATTACAGTACCAAATTTAGAGTGCGGAAATTAAATAGTGGAATAAAAATAAACATCTATTGAGAATATACAAGGATCTATCTGTGACCACCAGAAGAATCCTTCACACAATGGCTACTCCTCAAGCTGCACCTACAATAGGGGTAAATAAACCCTGAGTACACAATGTACTCGCAAGACTTATCCGACTAGTGGGAATAATTTTCTAACTCCAAGGAATATGATAAGCTTTATGGTTTGCTAGGTTTTCTTTTTGCGGAAAGCAATACTAATAGTGAATCCTTATGTATGTTTATCATTAGCAATCATGATTAGCTTATTATCTAACCATTCTATGTAAGCACCTATTCTACTTTCAAGCAAGAGTTGAGCAAACAGTTCCATTTCACCACCTTTCATCTTTCAGTTCTTACTACGGTGCTAGAATGTAGAGAAGCTGTACCGGATCGCTAGTGATTTGAGAATCAATGTGCCCAGCTAGGTACCCCGAAACATACTGCCCCTCTTGTACCCTAGGCACAAGCAGGACCAACCCACCACTCTCCTATCACGGGGTCTAGGTCCCCGTCTAAACTTGGATTCCAAGCCCCTGCTCCTAAGTCCCTAGACTTAGTGCGGTGCTTAGACCTCCACCATCCTTGCCTCTAATCAGTTGGTCTAGAAAGATCTAGAACCCATGACAAGAGAGCAACAAGCCTTTCCTGCGCCCATACACAAGTATGTGCTCAGGATAATAATTATGTGACTTGCCTAGAACCCTAATGCAATGGCCTGGGCCTTAACCGACACAGACAGGGAAAACAGTGTAACCAAGTTATACCCCAGTTGGCCAGTAGGACATAACCTCTTACACCCACCAATACCCATACCATATCCCTGTCCGGTCTCCATTTTCCTTTCCACCATTTTTATCATGAGTGATACTAATAATCACCTATTGTGAGTAACAGCAGGTTACTCACTCTACCAAAATCCTGAGCATAGCAGCTACCCGACCTATACTAGTAGGACTCATAGGTAAGTATATCTATGCATGTAGTTTCCATAAAATGCCTGTAACGTAAATGCATATCACATATATATATATATATATATATATATATATATATATATATATATATCCAGTGATCATTCAAAAGTAGGGTTTATGCACCGGGGCTTGCCTTGGGCAGGCGGGGTGTCAACAAAGTCATCAACTGATGGGTCTGAGGCTCCCTCCTGTACGAGAATCTCCTCCTCGTACTCCTCGATGACCTCCTCATACTCCTACTCACCCGTAGGCATGAACTCTACCAATTCATTATCTACATGAATGAAATGATGATGCAGCACTTAGTAATACGGCAACATCAACTCTTAAAATAAGAATACATCTATCAAGCTACTAAGCTAGCTCTACCGACCAAGATGCTAAGTTAGCTATTATTACCACTAAACATGTATGAACATTACATGTATTATCTTAGCAACTAAAGGCATTCTTACTCTTAATACCGATTTACTATATATATATAATAAAACAAGGAGTACTAGCTACCATATTTATCAACCTATTCAAAGGCTATAAAAATTACAATGAGCACATAATAATCTAATAAACCTACTATAAAAATTCTATGTCTAAAACTATTACCAATTTGCCACAAAAATTTCTACAAATATTAAGCTAAATAATGCTAAGCGTTCCTAAATGAATTAATGAATCTATCATTATCATAGACAACTGTAAACTAACTACACTAACAGATAGATCACATTTTTGTGAAACAAACAAATTTTGTTTCACTATTTTTGGACACCTACAAAATTTACTATAATTTTCCAAAGATCAGCTCAAAACTAAATTGGAAAAACATTTACTAATTCTCTAGGAAAAAGGAAATCCGAATTCAACCCACGCGGCCCACGAGCGAGCGATGTGGCCCACGCACGCGAAGCACGCGCAACCCACCGGTAGGGCCCATGCGGGGCACGGCCCAACCGCAGCGGCAACAGCCCACGACGGGAAGGCCCACGTGCTGGTAACTTCACAAAAACCCCTTGACCTATCAATGATTCACCCCAAGGTCCATAGTACTATTCCAATAGACTGCTCTTTTATAGATACGCCCCTCCCCCTTTGTGTCTTTACCACTTGGCGGGTCCTCTAGGCCACCCCCGTGCGCACCGCCATGGTGGCGCTAGGCACTGAGCGGTCATGCCGGCTAACCAGGCCCCTCCCTGCCCCCTCTAAGGAGCCGATGCTCACCTAGATGCAAACACGGAAGCGGTGGGTGGTGAAGCGATGAACGAAGACGCGGTCAAGAGCTCCCTCCATGGCAGCGGACACCCTATGGTGGCGGTAGCCATGTTCCCGTGAGCCAAGGCACAATCGAAGTGAAAGAACAAAAGGATGGGCATCAGCAACTCACCCCGAATCTACCTGTGGTGGTGGCTTGACCAGGGATGTACTAGGTGCGTCTGACCATGTGCACAAGGCAAGCATAGCAACGGGCTATGGTGGCACGACCGCGTCAGCGGCATCGGGAAAGCAATGATGGTGAAATTGGGGTGCGCACGAGGTGGAGGACTATGAGGCGGGGCTGGGGGTGCAACCAATTAGGCTAGGATGACCCAGGTGGGCAATGCCCACGGCAACAGCGTCTTAGCCTTTAATGGCGCGACGGTGGACGTTCGACTTCCAAAATGGAGCTTGCCAAAACACGATTGGACACGGTGTGGGGTCGGTTGGCTAGCAGGCTCGAAGATGGAGTTGGGGACACACTGAATTGAATGGACATGACCCATCCATGTCGGATTGATGGTGCTGGCCTGGCTGGCCCAGGCAACAGAGGAGGGAGGGGAAAGAAGGGGATGGGTCCGACTGCTTGCCCAAGCCTTGGCGCTGCAAGCCAATGCAGCCAGGAGAGGAAATGTGCAAGCACTGCAAGCCACTGCTATAAGGCAACGCATCTAGGAGAGGAAATGTGCATGCGTGTAGCGGTGGCAGCACAACTGGGCGGCCATGGCACCTTTAATGGTGAAACGACACAGCGAGCGGCCTCGGCAAGCCCACGTGCGTGAAGTTGGGACGGGCAGCGACGCATAGGCACAGGCGGACGCAACGCAACACTGTGGCGCGGTGGTGACAGCGTAGTGTAGCGAGCTGGCGTGCAACATGGTGTCAGGACTATGATGGTGCAGCGGCATAGGTAGATGCAACGCAAGCGGCGTGGGCACATGCGGGTGACCCAGCAAGCACGACTGCAACCGGTAGCAACGGTGACGTGACGCAAGCGACAAGTGAGGCGAGATAGCTACCAGCCAGGGCTCGGCCAAACATGCGCGAGCATGCGGCCTGGTGCGTCGACGACAGCATAGGAGCACGGTTACCGCATCAACGCGAGGAACCCGACCCAAACGTGCCATGCACGCTTTTTAAAGCACCCTAAAAATCCAATTCGTTAATTCAAACGCCAAACCACCTATGCTATACTTAATAGGGCATGTTAGGCTACTAAAATAAGCCCTAATACCCCATCACTCCTTAACCCAATTACTCTACAAAAATTGCCAAACTTAGCCTTGTCAAACCATTTTCCGACTTAAGAAATTTGACTAAGTCTTGATCAGATTCGCGTTCGAATTCGATTTCCAAGCTATTAGGTATGTTAGCTAGTGAATTCATTTTTCGATCGTAGGTATTTTAGCGTCATCTACAAAGTTTGTACTTCAAACTTTATTAAAGTTCTGTATATGCGTTCTATAGCATTTTCGCTTAATAAAAATTGGTTTCAAACCCTAAGTGATATTACATGACAATGGAATGTAACTTTTGTTTCGCATTTCCGTTGATCGTTTTAAGTTACGAAAATTGATCTACACTCTATTTTACATGCACTAACACATAAACATGATGCTCATGTAGTGTTTTAGCAAATGATTTACAGTGTAACACCGAGGATGTTAGAAATCTACCCCCCTAAAAACAAAATCTCGTCCCTGAGATTTCATGTGCCTAGTGTGGGAAAAGAGGTAAGGAATACATTTCAATGTAAACAACTACCTCGATGAACCTAAAAGAAGGTGGGGGTAATGCTTCAAGATATAACTTTCTTGCTCCCAAGTTGCTTCATCCTCTGAGTGATTTTGCCACTGCACTTTGTAGAACTTCACCACACTGTTTCTAGTCACTCTTTCTTTCTCATCTAAGAATTTGACAGGATGTTCAATATAAGTCAAGTTAGGCTAGAGGGGAAGT
The DNA here is from genome assembly GCF_019320115.1 of Miscanthus floridulus. NCBI lineage: Eukaryota > Viridiplantae > Streptophyta > Magnoliopsida > Poales > Poaceae > Miscanthus > Miscanthus floridulus. Next base: position 111,509,833 of record NC_089587.1, on the reverse strand, counting down.
CCTTCAATTTCCATAGCTTTATCAGGAACACATTGTCTACCGCTGATAAAATATCTAGAAGTTGGAGATGATAAGCAACTAGGCCACACTACTCCAAAACCTTGTAAGGGCCCACATATCGAGGGGCTAACTTACCACGGACACCAAACCGATGCACCCCTCTCATAGGAGACACCTTGAGGTACACATGATCCCCAACTACAAATTGCAAGGGCCTTCTTCGCTTGTCCACATAAGCTTTCTGTCGGCTCTGAGCTGCCTTCAAATGACTCTGAATAATACTGACTTGCTCTCGAGCTTCTTTGATAAAGTCAGGCCCAAAGTATCCATGGTCTCCCACTTCAACCTAGTTAAGTGGTGTCCTACATTTCTTTCCATATAGAGCTTCAAAGGGTGTCATACAAATGCTTTCTTGATAGCTATTGTTGTAAGAAAACTCAACTAAGTTCAAGCATTCATCCCACTTCTTAGGAAAAGAAATGGCACAAGCTCTCAACATGTTCTCAAGTACCTAATTTACCCTTTCTATTTGGCCATTAGTTTGTGGATGATAAGCTGAACTTCAGAGGAGACTAGTACCAAGACATTCCTGGAGTTGCTCCCAGAAGCGAGAGACAAAGATTGTCCCTCTATCAGAGATGATAGTAAGAGGAACTCCATGCAAGGTCACAATCTAGTCTAAATACAACTTGGCATACTTTCTGGCTAAATATCTGGTATCCACCAAAAGAAAATGAGCTGACTTGGTAAGGCGATCCACAATGCCCCAAATAGAGTTATAGCCCTTGGACGTGCGGGCTAAACCCACATTGAAATCCATGGAAATATCTTCCTATTTCCAAACGGGGATAGGCAAAGGCTGCAAATATCCTAGGGTACGCATATGGTCTGCCTCAACTCTCCCACAAGTGTTGCACTCTAGTGACATACTTGGTGATATCCTGCTTTATATTGGACCACCAATACAAGTGGTGCAAATCATGGTACATCTTGTTACTGCCTAGGATGAATAGACAACTTGGAATGATGAGCTTCATTCAAAATCTTCCTCCTAATCTCCTCATTTGATGGAACCACCAATCTGTTCTTGTACCTTACTACCCCTTGCTCATCAATACTAAACTAAGGACCACGCCCTACAATAATTAGTTTCTGGATGTGAGGAATTTTTGAAGTGTCTTGCCTTTGCTGCATAATAATCTACTCAAGTAAATCTGAGACTAAGGCCATGTGAGCTAGCACCTCAGCATGGTTGAGAGACAAATGTGTTTCTTCAACCTGATATGACTTCTAGCTCAAAGCATTAGCTACCACATTAGATTTTCTAGGATGATAATGAACCTCCAAGTTATAATCCTTGATTAATTCCAACCATCTCCTTTGCCTCATATTTAACTCAGACTGAGTGAAAATATATTTGAGGCTCTTTTGATCCATAAAAATGTGTACTTTATTTCCTAATAGATAATGCCTCTAAATTTTTAGAGCGTGCACCATGGCAGGAAACTCTAAATCACAGTTGGGATAATTCACCTTGTGCTTTTTCAGCTGACGTGAAGCATAAGCTATCACATGCCCATCCTACATAAGCACACATCTCAACCCCATCTTTAAGGCATCACAATATACATCAAAAGGTCTATAAATATTTGGTTGGGCCAAGATAGGAGCAGTGGTAAGAAATTTCTTCAAAGCTTGGAAGGCTTCTTCATAAGCTGAGCTCCAAACAAACTTGGTATCTTTCTAGAGCAGCTTGGTCATTGGCTGAGCTATTTTGGACAAGTCAGGAATGAAGCACCGATAATATCTAGCAAGACCAAGGAACTAACAAAGCTGATGCACCGACTTGGGAGAATTCTAATTTAGCACATCTTGCACCTTGCTTGGATCTATAGAGATACCTTTAGGTGTTAGAACATGTCCCAAAAACTGCACTTGATCCAACCAGAACTCACACTTGCTGTATTTGGCATACAACTTGTGTTCTCTCAATTGAGTTAGTACTATCCAAAGTCTTGGGCATGCTCTTCCTTCTACAGGCTGCAAGAGAGGCCATAATAAAAATGGTCCCTCTTCTTCTCATCTATATCGACGTGAGTCCCTAGCATACTTGGACAAGTGGTTGAACTTGTTGACATAGTCCATCACAGACATGCTTCCTTGCCTTAGGTCCAAAAACTCTGTCAACTTCCTATTTAGAACACCAGCAGGAATGTAATACTCTCTGAAGGCTGTAGTGAACTCCTACTAGGTCACATGGTGATCCACCAGCTAGCTTGGCATTAAATGTGTCCCACCATGTAGTAGCAGATCCCAATAGCTATTGCACTACAAAGTGCACCTTCTGCTCCTCAGTTATAGTGAGCAGTAGAAACTTTTGCTCCTAGAATACGAAGCCAATGCTCCACATCCTAGAGGCTCAGCAGTCACCGTGAATGTGGGTGGGTGTGCATCTTTGAGAAATCTTGGTAAGAGCAGGGTCCCTTGGGACCGCAGGGCACCTCCCCTGTTCCCACCATTTTCCTCATGGCCTCCACAGGCGAAAGCCACCGATAGCCTATGCTAACAACTCCATGGCACGGGATGACTCACGATGAGCAGCAACATCTCTGCCATCATCTCTGCATGAGTCATCGGAGGCAGGCGGTGGCGGAGGAGGAGGAGGAGCTAGAAGTGGGGCCTCCTGGCTCTCCCCGTTGTCGTTCCTATTGCCCCGGCCACTTTCACCTTGGCCTTCCCTAAGACCATGGCCCGCTCCAGGCACTGGTGCTCCCACTGACCAAATCTCAAGTTCATCTAAAAACAGATAGGAACCAACCATTTAGGACAACCCTCCAGATCAGGAACAAAAGATTAGAGAAATGATAAGACATTTATTAAAGCATTCTTTTAGTTATCCTATCAATTCACTAATCCAAATTATACGTGTAGGGGGAGTTGAGTTTAAGCAAGATTCTCTTAACGTGATGCATGCATCGGCCTATACGTTCACTCAAGTCGGAATATAGCGGCATTCGCACTAATTTTTTAGGCACATCGCACACTCACTTTCTGCTTGCTAAACGATTTCTGAAGCATCATAAGTCAATGTACCTACAGAAAACTAATTAGATAAACCCCGTGTCGCTATCCTAGATAGACCATATTGCGAGGGCTTATACTTATTTACATAATTTTATCGCATCCTACTTTTCGCAAAACTTTTGTTGGTCAAATTTAAGGTTTTGGAAAGAGTTATGAAACTCGTAGACTCATTATTGGCTCTAGTACCAACTAGTGGTAGAACCACCCAAAATAACATACTTACGGATGCGCTTGTCTTCCACTAGACACTAAGCACCCTGAGAGCGAGCTACATTGGGCGGATTCAGTCGAGCACACCCCAAGGGAGAGCTCGAACAATCCACATTTTCCCTCAGGATCCAATAATGAGAACGAGTTTACAATACTTAGTCCATTTCATACAATCAGAGTTCATAGAATACATGTCAGCACAAAAACACGTCGACACACGAGCAAGCCAGAAGGGTCTGCTCAATGGAGCTAGAGATCCGCCTGGCTTCAACATAGGGATAATCGATCTTGCGTATTTCTCCCAAGACATGCCAGTCAATTTGACCCTGCAATTAACAAGGAGAAAGTTTATTCAGTAATTTAAGATGCAGCATGCTGGTCTATGCCCAGACAGTTCCAAGTGTGCCATTTCGGGAGCAACCATATCGAAAGAACGGTTAAATAGCCGATACACACAGAAATCGACTGTTACGGAACTATAAAGCTCATGGGTAGCAATTGATTTTATGTTGGTAGGTACAATACACACATATGTAAATAAGACCATCAGCTTGGTGGATATTACCCAGTATAAATCATTGAGCCGATGAATCTAACGAGAAAAGATATAACATGCGAACAAATCGACTATCTAATACAATTAGATCTACAGACGCTCTAATTCTAATCTGTTATCATCAATAGTGATGTTCGACTAGATCGATGGTAGCTATGATGATAATAACAAACTAGCATCCTCCAATCTACAGTGCTATCAATGGGGACAGACCGGATCGTTACAGCCATAATAGTAAACCAGTAGACCAGATTTAACTAACCAACAAACTTCTCCAAGATCATACGTGCCTTAACTGCATACTATGCATGACCAAGATCAAAATAGAATAGGCCAATAAGACATAACCCGTCATTCATTGTAAGAAGTATCATGTGGTGACAAAACAAATGACGGACCCAAAGGATATGAGGCTGATCTAAATCGATCTCGACCGGGCATATTGATGTTGCTGCAAACTAATGATGATATGAACATCAACAAGATCGGTAACTTAATGAATCTACCAAAGATTGCCACTCCTAGGTAGAGCCGATAACTTGACCTTAATCTAATTCGAGCAGTGGAGGTTGACCAGATCGATGCAGCCGTACTTGAACTTGACAAGAGTCGATAACTAGCTTATACCAGAGTCGTAGTGGAGGTCGACCTGATTCGATGCTGCCATACGAACAGAAGTATAAGCCATGACAGTACTTACAGACAAGCCGGATGTCAGCCAAACTGATGCAGCCCTGCTCGCTGAAGAACTCACCGAGATCTACTCTACTCCTACTCCTAAGGGGTGGCCGAAGCCAAAAAGGTAAGTAACTTGTATTTGATTGATTGTGTGTCCTTTACAATAGCCGGGGTCCAATATTTAAACCCTAGAACCTATGCATGAATCCTACTTAAGCACAACTCATTACAATCTTTGGCATGAGAGAAAATATTCCTTAATTTAAGATAACTTGGACCCTCATCTTTCCCTTTTTATAGAGTCCAACATATTTTTTCCTGACGCCAACCGTAGCTTTTATAGTTATCTACTGGCGCTATCTGCAGAGAACCTGATTCTAGTACTACATTCGAATCAGTTGATACCAACCTTTATGCAATCGATTTCTCGATGACACGATCTTGGGGGCTTTCGAGTTCCTGCAATTCTCCTTCCCAAATTTTGGGGTAAACACATGCCCCCCAATTTTGGGATAAAAGTAATTTTATTCCAAAATTATCATGCCTGTACCCCCGATAGGTCCAGTGGTCACGGGTAGAGAATCTTGATCTGGGGTCTACTGTCTATCATCGTCCTTGCCTAGCTTATGAGCCCATGCTTCAAAACTTTATGAGAGCATAATCGCTTCATGGGCACTTGGATCCATCTTTTAGGCCAACTATAAAATGTCTACCCAACTCTGGCGAGAGCAATTCAACAACTTAGTTATGTTTCTCTTCTGCCCTGCTTTCTCGAGTGCCTCTAGCTCCGTTGGACCCTCCATGGTCTAATTCCATGCTATGAGGATCTTGAGTGGTTAGAAAAATTCTTGTGCATAGGGTGATTGTGTCGCTCATCTTAGCGCCTTGTCGAGCAAGAGGATCAGCTACTGCGGTTAGAAGAATTCTTGTGATATCATCTAAGTCTTCTCTCCATGATTGCAGAGTTGTTTTAGTGTTTGCAAGGGCTAAAATATGTGGACACCTTCCCCTTGTTCGCTCCATCAAATGCCCATCGGGGAAACCACATACTTCTTTCCCATAGTTTCCCAGCCATCGAGAAATGGGCATCTTTTAGTAGGCGGCTTTCTTTCCCATTGTTTCCTAGTCACCGAGAAATTAGTTGGGCATCTGTTAAGCAGGCGGCCTTTCCCCTTCTCCTGATGCAATTTTATCAATAGGCCAATGTGACTTGGTTCATGATGACCTTCGGCCTTCTAGGGATCCAGACTCCCTTCAATCCAAAGAAGCCTCGACGGGTTGATCGCTAGGTAATGTAAACCTTTCGTATCCATCCCATGATATATTGTGATTATGGGAAGCAACAAATCCAAATCTATTATCTCTTCAGTGATCCAGTCCCCTAAATTTCTGGAGTGTTGATCCATTTCCATATCTGACTTTAATTCCATAACCTCGGCTGAAATCTATCCTCTCACCTTCCCAGGCTATATATACGGGCCACGGTTGTGGATCAAAAATGAACCTGCTTCAGTCCCAACATGTTCATGTCTTTAGTGCAATTTCTGCTTTCCCTATAGGTTTGAGATCATGGAGAACAACAAGAGGTCTGCTAAGGAGGCCCTCAATAGATCTGCATCATCACGCCAGCGCCTTCATCATTAGGAAGGTGCAACTCATGATGCCCCCACCTTCCTAGGGCATAGGGCCAACTTCGTTCAGCCTTCGGGGTTATCCTCAGTCAATAGCTCACCACCAGCTCCCCTACAATCTGAGGAGATGAATCGACAATGATGATTTGCTCGCCTCCATTGATTAGGCTGGCTAGAATCTCATCGATCTGCCTCTCCCTCATAGAATCGGCTCTAGGCCATGGTTCGATGCCGATCGCCTTCCGAGGCTGATCTGGTGGAGGATAGGTTGGCCGAGGCCAAGGCCAGAATCATAGGATGAGATGCCTACCACAACTTTCTATCTCCTCTTAATTTTATCTTCAAGATCCTGATCATCTCCCCTTTGAATCTTTTTAAATCTATTAGCCTAGCTGGAAAGCCTTCAATTAGCTATAGAGTATGCGGTAGGATTTATCAATGCTAGGGGCACCATACTGGTGGTTTGCTTGCATGACATCCCAAACCATGTTAGGGAGGTCGCTCTTCATGGTGTTCGTCATGGTGCTGCCATGGCGCTGGCTGCTGCATAGGCCTGCTCTGGCCATGAGCTCCGGTTTCTTCCCCATGGGTTTCCAGCCACCGAACACCTAGGGATCACGAGCGCCTGGTTGAGGACTTCTTCAACACAGCCAACTCTGTAGCCCTCACTACCCAGGCCAAGGACATAGTAAATAAAGTGTTATCCGGCCTTTAGTTTGTAATAGGAGAAGCAGATGAACAATTTCTTTGTTTTAACTGGTTTCTTGCACTTTTATTCCATGTTCTAATCTATGTCTGTTCTTGCTCCATAGACGATATGTATCGTACCGGCTTTTACCCCTTCGGGTTTATTTTTGAACTAGAGACGATACCCTTCTGGTATCGGCTATTAGAACCGATGACCAAACAAATCAGCTATCAAGTGTTAATCCCAACGCTAGGATAATATTTCTTTAGATATTTACCATTGATTGCTCTATCAAATTCTTCTTCTCCTCCTAGCATTTCCAAAATATAAGCATTGTCGGGTGCACAATGTTTAATCTTATAAGGTCCTTCCAATTAGGTGACCATTTGCCGAACTTACTAGTCCTTTGACCCGATCGACAATTTTACCTTCTAGACCAAGTCTCCTTAGAAAATTGCTTGCTCTTGACCCTTTTATTGTAATATTTTGCAACCCTTAGTTTATTGGCTTCGATATTCTCAAGAGCACACAGTTGATGGCAACTTAAGTCCTCCAAGTCATCTATCATAAGATTCTTGCAGACTTCGGCTGACAAATCATTTTACAACATGATACACTTTGATCTAGTTTGAATCTCCTAAGGAAGGACTTGCATTGTGACCATACACAAGTTCATAAGGGGACATTTTAATTGATCCATGGCAGGCCATCTTATATGTCCATAGTGCCTCATTAAGTGTTGAATGCCACTTCCTTGTCTGCTCCTTAATCTTTTTCTTGATCAGCTTAATCATAATCTGATTGGACGCCTCTGCCTAGCCATTAGCCTGAGCATAGTAAGGAGAAGAATTTAGTAGCTTAATTCCCATACTGGCAGCAAAATCTCCGAACTCTTCTGATGTGAACATTATCCCTTGATCGGTAGTGATAGTTTGAGGAATCCCAAAGCGATACACAATATGCTCCTTGACAAAATCAACCATGTTCTTTGAGGTTACTGTCTTCAAAGGAATTGTCTCAACCCACTTAGTGAAGTAATCCATTGCTACCAATATGAACTTATGTATTTTACTTGAGGGTGAAAAAATCTAGCCAATTAAATCAATTCCCCAGCCTCAAAACGGCCATGGTTTGATTATTGGATTCATAGCCGATGCAGATGATTTCTAGACATTACCAAAACATTGACAGTCCTGGCACCCCTTATAATATTCAAAACAGTCTTCCAATATTGTTGGCCAAAAATATTCAGTTCTATGAATAATCCATTTCATCTTATAAGCCGATTGATGAGCTCCACATATCCCTTCATGCACTTCACCCATCAACACCTTAGCTTCCTCTTGGATTAAGCACTTGAGTAACACCCCATCGACTATTTTGTAATATAGCTGATCATCCAGTAAAACATACTTAGTCAATTTATACCTTAGCTTTCTGGTAACTTTCTGTGATGGATTCCTAAGATAATCGGACTATTTCAACTCTCCAATCATTATTCAAGGTTTCACTACTCAAAACTTCTTAAAACACTCGATACCTGACGCACTTGAAGCTAAATGATTAGCCTTTTGATTCTGTTCCCTTGGAATATGTTGAAAAGAGACATGAGGAAATTCCTTGAGCAACCTTTGGCACTTATCATAATATCCCCTCAGAGTATCTTCTTTGCACTCATATAGGCTGATCAACTGATTAATAATTAACTATGAATCTCCAAATACTTCAATTGCCTTAGCCTTTACTTCATGAAGAAGTTGAAGCCCCTTAAGAATAGCCTCATATTCCACTTGGTTGTTGGTAATCATTCGGTTCAGTTGGAAGAGCAAACTCAAAACTTGGCCCCCGAGGTGAAATAATAACAATACCAATGCCACCAGCTTGCTTGCATGATGACCCATCAAAGAACAACGTCCAGGCTACTGGTTCCACATAGCCAACAATTGGCTTATGATGCTGGGTGACAAAATTGGCTATTATTTGCCCTCTGACTGCTTTAGCCAATTCGTACCTCAAGTCAAATTCTGACAATGCAAGAATCCACTTTCCCATTCTTCCATTCAATATTGGCATTGATAGCATGTGCTTGATCACATCAGTCTTGGAGACAACTGTACACTCAGCCGATAATAAGTAATGCCGTAACTTAGTGCAAGAGAAATATAAGCATAAGCATAACTTCTCGATAGGAGAATATCTTGTCTCTAGATCTAGAAGCCTCCTACTAAGATAGAAAACAACTCACTCTTTCCCTTTGAACTCTTGCATTAGGGCCGATCCAATTGTCTGGTTATCGGCCGATATGTACAACTTAAAAGGCTTACCTTGCTGAGAAGGGACCAGCATGGGCGGATATTTCATATATTCTTTTATCTCCTCAAACGCCTTTTGTTGTACAACACCCCATTTAAATTCTTGATCATTTTTCAACTTCAATAAGGGAGAAAACTGGCAGAACTCTCTCCTGACAAATTCTAAATAAAGCTCATGATAAAATTAATTTTGCAAGCAAAGATTGTAACTCTATTTTAGTAGTCGGGAGCACTGTCTCATCAATCGCTTTTATGCTTTTTTGACCAACTTTGATTCCTCTCTCATGGACCATGAAACTCAAGAATTGTCCAGCTAATACTCCAAAGGCACACTTATTAGGGTTCATCTTTAGACCATGTTTTCTTGTGCATTCCAGAGTCTCCCGCAAATCAGCTAGATGCTCCTTGTATCCCTTGGATTTTATCATCACATCATCAATGTAGATTTCAACAATCCTATCGATCAACTTATGAAAAATATAATTCATTGTCCTCTAATAAGTTGCATTGGCATTCTTCAGACCAAAGGTCATCACAACCCACTCAAATAAATTGATTGCACTAGGGCATCTAAAGCGGTCTTTGCTATGTCTTCCTCAGCCATGAAAATTTGGTTATATCCTGCAATGCCATCCATGAAGCTAATATCCTTGTGCTCAGCTGCTGCGTCTACCAACATATCAGCTATCGGCATCGGATAACCATCCATGGGTGTGGCCTTGTTCAAATCCCTTAAATTCATGCAAACTCTTAATTTTCTGTTCTTCTTATACACAGGAACAACATTCGATATCTACTCTGCATATCGGCATGGTCGGATAAACTTTGCTTCCAGTAACCTTTCAGTCTCCTTTTTCATATCATCAAGTATGTTTGAGTTGAATCTCCTCGGAGCTTGTTTAAACGGCCGATATCTAGGTTTGATTGGAAATCGATGTTCAATCAATCGATCGGTCCTAGACTAGGCATCTCATAGTATTCCCAAGCAAAATAGTCTTTAAATTTCTTTAATAAATTGACTAATTCTTGCTTATACTCAGGATCCAACTTGGCACTTACATACATCGGCCTAGGCCTATCTCTAGAACCAATATCCACATCTTCTAATTCATCGGCTGACGTGAAGCCATGTCCTAGTTTGCCATCTATACCCTCTATTGGATTATCCATTAAAACAAAATTTTAAAGATGACTGCTTAGATTGGCTGTTGGCTTTCATTATTGATTCTAATAAAGCCTCCTTCCCATAACTTGCTAGAAAAACACTCAAAGTCTTCTAGCTCCAAAATACTAGATCAACTGTTGCGATACTCATAGATTCATCAGCGCGAACTAGCTCGACATCATCTCCATGCCATTGAATCAAACACTGATGCATGATTGATGGCACACAATAGTTTGCATGAATCCAATCTCGACCAAGGAGTAAACTGTATGACCCTTTTCCATCGATGATGAAGAACGTGGTGAGCAGAGTCTTACTCTCGATTGTTAGTTCGACGTTCATTGCCCCCTGGGTCTTAGACGCATTACCCCCAAAATCCTTAAGCATCATATCAGTCTCAATCAAATCTCTTGGTCCCTTGCCAAGTTTACGAAAAGTGGTGTAAGGCATAAGATTGACAGAAGCACCTCTATCCACCAACATCTTGTTCATCGGCTTCCCATCAACAAAACCTCTTACATATAAAGCCTTTAAGTGTCTATGCTTGACTGGCTTATCGAATATAGCCTGCTGTATAAATATCAACTTGGCAACTATTTCTCCATACTCTGATTCATCAAAATCTAAATAAACTTCTTAATCCACTAGAGCTTTGAATTATGATGGCAACAGAAAAGCCATTTAAATATTAGCCGATGATTGCCTTCTATCGGCTGTTTGCTTAGCATGCCATACTTGAGATTTACCAGATGCCTAAACCTATTCCAACTCACTGTTCCTTAGGCGTTGCACCCTTCTTTTCTAGGCTTCTTATAAGACCTTCTGGACACCATTGACCTTCCTGCCAAACATATTCTTCCTCATTACTTTCTTCTTCATAATCAACCTTGTTTTGATCAACAACTCATTTTACAAGCCAATCATGAACACTTCTATTTTTAAGCGCCGATCCATGTTATTATGATGATACACATCTTGAGCATGGATAGATCGGCTGGTTGGCTTGAGATTGCCTAAACTCCCAATATTGTTCGCTGCACTCTGGATAGTTATTTCTGGTAGGCAATTTCAAACCTTCATTCCAGCAATGTCTGAAGAAAGAATAATTTCAATGTGATTCAGCTTGCTTTCTTTCATACTTTTCTTTTTCCTGTTGATGCTGGTATTCTTGCTCTTCTAACCAATGCTGATATTCCTTTTCCTTCTGCCAGCTGCCATTTATTCAACAAAATTTGAGATGTGGCACGCTGGCTTTGTCAGTCCCATCCTTTGATGTTTCTCCCTACTCATATTGACTCTTTTGTTGGTCACAATGCCTTCTAATTTTTCTATATTCATTAGCCGATATTTGCATCTAGGGATCAACTGTTCTAGTTCCTCTTGATCTAGTTGATGTTAGAACCTTAGTCTTTCCTTTGAGCAACCTAGCATCGACCATGTTCTGATCTCCTAGGAAAGGATTATCATGAACTTTCATCTTCTGAGGTATATCAAATTTGAGCCTTCCTTGCTGAATAGCCCTCTATATATGCTATCAGGAAAACTCTGCATTCATTAGTAGAATGAGAAGTAGCGTTATGAAACTTGCAGAACTTCTTATTCTTCAACTAATCAGGGGGCAACATGACATGATTATCGAGGCAACTTGATCTATCCTTTCTCGAGTAAGAAATCGAAGAGCTTGTCTGATTTGATGACGTCGAAGTCATAGCTCTCTTTGACTCTTCTTCTCCAAGGATTTGGCACCATCAATGTCTTCTTACCCTAATTCCATTTAGCCGCAGGCAACTTCTTCTTCCTTATCATCCTCATAGCAGTCATCGACTGAATATGGATTATAGGCTTTGACCATTGTGGTACTTTTCTAGAATTGGGTCTCTACGCATATTCTAGAATTAACTATTGAGCGCTGCCACTTGTTGAGCCAATTGACCCAAATTGTCAAATTCGTGTCCTAGTAGCTTCTCTCTCCATGTTGGCAACATTCCTTGAATGGCCAAAGCAGCTAGCTGATCATCAGTTAAGTTCAGTGAGAAGCATAAATTTCTAGACTCTTAGGAATCTCTGAAAAAACTCGGTGCCTGATTCATTAGTTCTCTGCCTTATAGTTGTCGAATCGGTAATATTCTTTTCTCATGTCCTAGTGTAAAAATATGTATGAAACTTCTTCTCTAGGTCAGCCCAATTGGCAATGGAGTTAACTGGCAGTGATGAGAACCAAGTGAAGGCTGACCCTGACAGGGACAGGAAGAAGAAACGAACTTGATGGGTCTCTTCAATGGATGCTTCGCCCAACTATGTAAGATACCGACTGACATGTTTTATTGTTCTTGTGTTGTCTTGGCTAGTGAACTTAGCAAACTCTAGGAGCCTATAATTTGTAGGAAGAGCGACCAAATTATACCATTCTGGATATGGGCATTTGTACGAGAAGGTCTACCCTTTTGGCTTCAAATCAAACTGATTCTTCATCATCTTGGTCACTCTAAGCAACAACTCATTAGCATTTGAATTTGAATCTATTTGCAATTGCTAACCCATCTGTGGATTAAAGTTTTGAGTACCTTGATACCCCAGATTTGGAATCATGTGAAGGGTGTTGTAATCTATGCCATAATGATACCCTTGTAAAATCTCCATCTGCTGGTCTTGCTGTTGCTGCTTGAAGTCTCTGGCTGTAAATGTTAGGATATATATCTCTATGAATCCTTTGAACTGATGGCGCTATTTTTTGAGCCAACGACGGTATGTGGCCTAATGTGCCAAAATTAACCATCTGATTCTGACCTCGCCCCGTTGGTTGTTGCGCATGCTGCATTGACGATCCAGAATTATACTGTATCTAATTTGTAGTAGCACCTTGAACTTGCTCAGATGAACTCTGAACTACCTGGACATCATCATTACCAGCTAGTGCCGCTTCTTGATGGCTAGTACCGGCTTGATTAGTCCCTTGAGTCGACGGATGTGGAATGTTGTAATAAGTTGGTCCAACCTGATCAATTGGAAACTAATGAAACACCTCTTTCATGGTATTGTGGAACGTGTTCAAAAAAACTTCATTATGGTTCGATATGGCATCATGAACAGATTTGTTCACAACTTCCATGAAGAAACTGCTTGTCTTCAAGCTTCATCTACATCTGTCTGCTCATGCAACAGAACTCTCAATAGTGGATATTTCTAAACAATTGTATTGTCACATATCTTGGTGTAGGACAACAAACACTTGTTCTAAAATCTACTATAGCTTTGCTAATGACATCTTTATCTCCGTCAGGTAGGTCTTCATAAGATACCATAAAGATGTCATTGTTGTTGTAAGCCGCCATGATGATTGTGGGGTCCCATCGGGCGTGCCAAAACATGTGTTGACATGAAAACAGCGTCGACACATGAGCAAGTCGGAAGGGTCTGCTCGATGAAGCTAGAGATCTACCTAGCTTCAACACTAGGGATAATCGATCTTGTGTATTCCTCCTGAAGACAAGCCAGTCAATTTGACCCTACAATTGACAAGGAGAGAAAGTTTATCAGTAATTTATGGTGGAACGTGCCAGTCTATGCCCAGATAGTTCCAAGTGTGCTTCTTCAGGAGCAGCCATACTGGGAAGAATGGTTAAATAGCCGATATGCACAGAAATCGGCTGTTACGGACTGTAAAGCTCGTGGGTAGCAATCGATTTATATTGATAGGTATAGTACATGTATATGTAAATAAGATCATCAGCTAGGTGGATATTACCTGTATAAATCATATGAACCAATAAATCTAACGAGAAAAGAAATAACATGTGAACAAATCGACTATCTAATACAAACATATCTACAAACGCTGTAAATCTAATCTGTTATCATCAATAGTGAGGTTCAACTGGATCGATGACAGCTATGATGATAATAACAAACTAAAATCGAAGAATCCATAAAACCATCTACACTTCGACAAGCTTTCCGAAAGACATGCTATACATGAAGGCTCGGATGAATCGACTAAAATAGCCGATTCAGGTGAAGAGAACTACAACGTGTGAATAATCGACTATTTCACATGAACAAGCCTATGGACTCCTCAGACTCAACCTGCTATCTCTAACAGAGGGGTTCAACCAGATTGATGCAGCCATAAAAAGACAACGAATCAAACCTTTAAAGTATACAAATCTATTCATGCTTAACAGAATCATGTAAACATGTTGTTGGCGTTAACGCGCAAGCGATCGGCTATTTAGCCGATGTAGACATAGGAAACAGTTAAGGTCACGCCTAATCAAGAACAGATCAACTAACTAGCATCCTTCAATCTATAGTGCTATCAGTGGGATCGACCAGATCGTTACAGCCATAATAGTGAACCGTAGACCAGATTTAACTAACCAGCAAACCTCTCTAAGATAATACGTGCCTTAACCGCATACTATGTGTGACCAAGATCAAAATAGAATAGCCAATAAGACATAACCCATCATTCATTGTAAGAAGTATCATGTGGTTACAAAACAAACGACGGACCCAAAGGATATGAGGCCGATCTAAATCGATCTCTACTAGGCAGATTGATGTTGCTGCAAACTAATGACGATAAGAACATCAGCAAGATTGGTAACGTAATAAATCTACCAAAGATTGCCACTCCTAGGTAGAGCCGATAACTTGACCTTAATCTAATTCAAGCAGTGAAGGTCGACCGAATCGATGCAGTCATACTTGAACTAGACAAGAGTCAATAACTAGCTTATACCAGAGTCGCAGTGGAGGTCGACTAGATTGATGCAGTCGTACGAACAGAAGTATAAGCCATGATGGTACTTACAGACAAGCCAGAGGTTGGCCAGACCGATGCAGCCCTACTCACTCAAGAACTCATCGAGATGTACTCTACTCCTACTCCTAAGGGGTGGTCGGAGCCGAAAAAGTAAGTAACTTGTATTTGATTGATTGTGTGTCCTTTACAATAACCGGGGTCTAATATTTATACCCAGAATCTACGTATGAATACTACTTAAGCATGACTCATTACAATCTTTGGCATGAGAGAAAACATTTCTAATTTAAGATAACTTAGACCCTAATCTTTCCCTTTTTGTAGAGTCCAATATGTTTTTTCCTAACGCCAACCGCAGCTTTTATCGTTATCTGCTGGCACTATCTGTAGAGAGCCAATCCAGTACTGCATTCGAATCAGCTGATATCGACCTTTATGCAATTGATTCCTCAATAAAACGATCTTGGGGGCTTTCGAGTTCCTGCAATTCTCCTTCCCAAATTTTGGTGTAAACAATACATTATTATAGTACCAAATTCAGAGCGCAGAAATTAAATAGCGGAATGAAAATAAACATCTATCGAGAATATACAAGGATACGTCTAGTGCCCACTAGAACAATCCTTCACACAATGGCTACTCCTCAAGTTGCACCTGCAACAGGGGTAAATAAACTCTGAGTACACAATGTACTCGCAAGACTTATCCGACTAGTGGGAATAATTTCCCGACTCTAAGGAATATGATAAGCTTTATGGTTTAGTGGGTTTTCTTTTTGCGGTAAGCAATACTAATAGTGAATCCTTATGTATGTTTATCATTAGTAGTCATGATTAGCTTATTATCTACCCATTCTATGTAAGCACCTATTCTACTTTCAAGCAAGAGTTGAGCAAACAGTTCTATTTCACCACCTTTCATCTTTCAGTTCTTACTATGGTGCTAGACTATAGACAAGCCATACCATATCACCGGTGATTCATGAATCAATGGGCCTAGCTGGGTACCCCAAAACAAATGCCCCGCTTGTACCCTAGGCACAAGCAGGACCAACCCACCACTCTCCTATCATGGGGTCTAGGTCCCCATCCAAACTTGGACTCCAAGCCCCCACTCCTAAGTCTCGGACTCAGTGTAGTGCTTAGACCTCCACTATCCCCGCCTCCAATCAGTCAGTCTGGAAAGAGCCAAAACCCACGACAAGAGAGAAACATGCCTTTCTTACGCCCATACACAAGTATGTGCTCGGGATAATAAGTCTGTGACTTGCCTAGAACCTAATGCAATGGCCGGTCGTTAACCAACACAGATAGGGAAAACAGTGTAACCAAGTTTTGCCCCATTGGCTGTAGGACACAACCTCTTACACCCACCATATCCCTACCCAGTTTCCATTTTCATTTCCACCATTTTTATCATGAGTGATAATAATAATCACCTATTGTGAGTAACGACAGGTTACTCACGCTACCGAAATCCTGAGCATAGCAGCTACTTGACCTATACTAGTAGGACTCATAGGTAAGTATATCTATGCATGTAGTTTCCATAAAATGCCTATAACATAAATGCATATCACATATATATCTAGTGATCATTCAAAAATAGAGGTTATGCACCGAGGCTTGCCTTGGGTAGGCGAAATGACACGCGAGTGGCATTGGCAAGCCCACATGCACGAAGTCGGGACAGGCAGCGACACAGAGGCACAGGCAGACGCGACGCAACGCTGTGGCATGGCAGTGATAGCGTAGTGCAGCGAGCTGGCATGTAGCGTGGTGACAGGATGGTGGCAGGGCAGTGGCACAGGCAGACATGATGCAAGCGGCGTGGGTGCACGTGGGCGACCCAGCAAGCACGACCACAACCGGCAGCAGCGGCGACGCGACTGCAAGCGGTAGTGAGGTGAGACAGCTGCTAGCCAGGGCTTGGCCAGACACGCACAAGCACAGCTGCCGGCGCTCCGACGATGGCATAGGAGCGCGGTGACCGTGTCAATGTGAGGAACCCGACCCAAATGTGTCATGCACGCTTTTTAAAGCGCCCTAAAAATCCAATTTGTTAATTCAAATGCCAAACCACCTATGCTATACTTAATAGGGCATGTTAGGCTACTAAAACAAGCCCTAATACCCCATCACTCCTTAACCCAATTACTCTATAACAATTGCCAAACTTAGCCTTGTCAAACCATTTTCTGACTTACAAAATTTGACTGTCTTGATCGGATTCACGTCGAATTCGATTTCCAAACTATTAGGTATGTTAGCTAGTGAATTCATTTTTCGACCGCAAGGTATTTTATCATCATCTACAAAGTTTGTACTTCAAACTTTACTAAAGTTCTGTATATGCATTCTATAGCATTTTCGCTCAATAAAAATTAGTTTCAAACCCTAATTGATATTACGTGACAATGGAATGTAACTTTCGTTTCGTGTTTCCGTTGATCATTTTAAGTTTTGGAAATTGATCTACACTCTATTTTACATGCACGAACACATAAACACTGATGCTCATATAGTGTTTTAGCAAATTATTTATAGTGTAACACTTGAAGGGTGTTACAGTTAATCTATTTGCCCACTGCAGAATGTGAAGGTGTCCGAAGTAGCGCCGGCTGGCAGCTGGAGGAGATGACTCCTGGTACTAGAGGAGAATAAGAGTCTACAAGCATTGGTGAAAGACCTCCAGGCATGCCTGCTTCAAGAATGCCACCATAGGGAAGACCTAGAGGTGAAGGTTTTGGCATTGGAGAAGGAGCGCCTAGCAAATGGAGGTGGAGAGTCAGTCGATGGCTGAGCAGCTCAGTAGTAGCACTGATCAGCAGAAAGGTAGCTCTTAGAATTTTGCTTTGCTGGTATTTAGCATTGTGAGATGCCTGACTGTTATACACATCACTAGAGATGGAAGTTTGGCCTTTCCTAGGAGGCCTTCGACCAGCTTTAGTAGGTGAAGGAGAAAGCAGGAGGAGAAGGTCAAGAAAATCACTGAAGATCTTCGATGTGAGTGTTTTTCACGCTATTTTGACTTGTGCGGCATTAAGCGCATGCTTAGCATACAACTGTCTTGTTTGTAGAGTATTGACACTAGGCCTAGGCATAGTTCCTGGTGCTCATGGAACAAGTGAAAGCCTGCGATGAAAACCTAGAGGCGATGGACACGAGAATCCAACCCATGCAAGACTATGTCGGTCTTGAGCAACCTGAGGGAGCACGGCTGCCCAGAGATGGGCCATACCAGTCAGTCGTGGATCATTACTGGACAGCATGGGTGGACTTCAAGGAGTTTGCACGCAGCGCAGCCTATGGAGCCATCGTCCATGCACTCGCATAGCTACGGGCACACTACCCTTCAGTGGATCTCCGATGGGTGGCGACTGGGTACACGCAGGGCATGGACGCGGAGAAGATCGCTAGGCTTGAAGACAATGAGGAAGAGATGGTGAAGAGGTTGGCCAAAGATGTCGAGTTGTTCGGTGAAGGGGGGAGCAGTGCTCCGTAGAGTAGAAAAACTCATGTTGAATCATTATACAAAAGTGTTTAGCAACTTTTGGTGAACACTTGTTGCTATGGTATGTTTGTGTTTATATTTGATATAAACCATTCGATCAGAAGTGTATAGCTGAGTCCCCAGCCCTAGCTAGCCTGTTGACCGTAATGCGGGGTACAGGGGCCATGTGCATGTGGAAAGAACAGGGCATCGCTAGGAAACTGCTGTCGACCACCCATGACGTAGAGGGTGGAAGCTCATGCACATGTAGGGAGAAGTTGGAGACAGGGTCATCTCTAGAGGCGTCCAAGCGTCAACATGTCTGTTCAGGCATTTACCTTAGGCGTAGTTGGCGTGTCATGTTTAAGATGTTGTACGCATAAACAGAATCGCTTAGAAAAAAGCACTGAAGATAACAATATGGAGAAACATTAGAACAAAAACTTTATTGAATACTCGAATATGAATGGTACATATCTTTGAAAGGAGACCCTTCAAGGGTAGAAGCGCCTAAGAAGATTGATGTGCCAAGAATTTGGGATATCTCGTTCATCCATGTCGCATAGCCTGTAGGAACCTAGTCGGGTGACTGCCTTGACAATGAAGGGGCCCTCCTAGGGTGAAGATAGCTTGTGCATCCCATCGATCTTCGGCTTCTTGCAGAGCACTAGGGTCTCCGACCATAAAGAACTGATCATTGATGTTGCAGTTGTAGTATCTTCACATGTTGTCAAGGTACTTCATTGTTTGAACACACTGAAACTAGGCGCTCCTCCTCCAGGCTATCCAACTCAATGAGCCGGGCTTGGTCAAAGTTTTCTTCATTGTAGTTCTCCACTCTAGGTGCTTCAAAAAGCGACGTCGGCTAGTAAAATGGCCTTGGAGCCAAAAACCATGAAGTATGGGGAGACACTAGTGTTGTGACTTGGCTGGGTCCTTAGTTCCCAGACCATAACTAGAAATTCCTTGAGCCACTTGCTGGGGTGCTTCTGCTCGTTCTTGTAGAGCCTTTTCTTCAATGCATCGAGAATCATGCCATTGGCGCGCTCAACTTGGCCATTAGCCCTAGGGTTCACGACCGAGACATACTTAATTGAGATGCATCTTTTGTCGTCAGAAGTCCTAGAATTCAACACTGGTGAACGTGGACCCCAAGTCGATGATGATGCTATTCGGTAGGCCAAATCGGATGAATGATGTCGTCGAGCAGCTCGGTTGCCTTCTTTGCTGTAGCTTGGACCAGGGGTTTGTATTCGATCCACTTGGAGAATTTGTCGATGCAGACATAGACCCAGCGGAAACCTCCCGACGCAGGCTTGAAGGGCCCGATCATATCCAATCCCCAGCGTGCAAATGGCCAAGACATCGAAATCGTTTGCAAGGCTTGGGTCGGGACTTGGATTTGCTTAGCAAAAAATGACTAATTCTCACACCGGTGAGTGAATGTCTCGGCATTGACAACGGCTTGAAGGCCAATAGAAACTAGCTCGAAAGGCTTTGCCGACCAGTGTTCTAGAGGCTGCGTGATTACCGCAAGTGCCAACGTGGATCTCCTTGAGTATCTTCTCACCCTCTTCCATGGAGACGCACTTCTAGAGTAGCTCTCCCTTGGTGTTCTTGCAATATAACCTTCCTTCAACTAGGACATAATGCTTGCTATGGTGGGTGAGGTGTTCTCTTTGTGTTGTCAGCTAGGACGTCTATAGTGGTGAGGTATTTGATGAAAGGTTCCCTCCAATCACTGCTTGGGCTAGGACCGTTGTGACTAACAGCTCCGTAGGTGGCTTTTCTTCAACGCCTTCTTGCCCCTGCTTGATGGATGGCATCACAAGGTCCTAGACAAACACTCTGGTAGGAACTTCGGCCCAAGTCGACCCTAACTTTGATAGCTCATCAGCTGCTTGGTTGTTAGCCTGAACCACATGGTGGTACTCGATACCGTACAACTTATCTTCAAGCTTTCTTATCGCGGCATAGTAAGCATCCATCTTCTTGTTGGTGCAATTCCAATCCTTGTTGAGCTGATTGATCATGAGTGTAGAGTTGCCGTACACCTAGAGGTGTTTAACGCCGAGCTCGATAGCTATACGGAGACCATGAAGTGCTGCCTCGTATTCAGCGATATTATTGGATGCTTGGAAGTGTAGGACAGAGAACATAGCAAAGCTTATCCCCCAATGGTGAGATGAAAAATACACCAGCCCTAGCACCATTGAGGTTTAGAGACCCATCAAAGTACATGGTCCAGTGCTCGAGGTGGTCGACCAGGATAGGAGTCTGCATATATGTCCACTCAGCGATGAAATCAGCGAGCGCCTACGACTTGATAGTGCGAGAAGGCCTAAAGTCAATGGTATAGGTGCCGAGCTCAACCACCCATTTAATGATGCAGCCGCTGGCTTCCTAGTTGCGGAGGATGTCAGTCAAGTGGGTACTTAGTAACTACCGCTATGTGGTAGGCGTCAAAGTAGTGACGGAGCTTCTAGGATGTAATTAGAATGGCATACAATAGCTTCTAGACCTAGGGGTAGAGTCTTAGACTCGTTTAGGACCTTGCTGACGAAGTAGACTGGGCTGCTGGACTTTGTATGTGTGTCTGGCCTCTTCTCAGTTCAACAACGATGGCGGTGTTGACTACCCGATTGGTCAGTTGTGATGTAGATTAGCTGGGTTTCATCCTTTTGGGGGCGGTCATGATCGGAGGTGTGGTGAGGAACCGCTTAAGCTCGGTGAATGCCTTGTCAGCATCCTTCGACTGAACAAATTTCTCTTGAGCCTTGAGTAGCTTGAAGAAGGGTGTCCCTTTTTGCCTAGATGGGATATGAAATGACTTAAAGCTGCCATGCACCCCGTTAGCTTATGGACATCCTTGACACAGGTTGGTGGCTTCATGTTGGTCACCACCGCTATCTTCTCTGGGTTGGCTTTGATGCCACGGTGACTGACGATGTTACCTAGCATGATACCGGATGGAACGCCAAAAATGCACTTAGTGGGATTCAGCTTCCATCGGTACACTTTTAGGGCTTTGAAAACTTCGGTGAGGTCGGTGATGAGAGTGTCGATAGTCTTAGACTTAACCACCATGTCATCAACATAAGCCTCAATGTTCTTCCCTAATCTGGTCCTTGAGGCAGCGCTGGGTGGCTCTTTGATAAGTCGCACTCTGTGTTCTTGAGCCCGAAGGACATGGTCATGTAGTAGTAGGTGCCGAAGGGTGTAATGAACAACATCTTGATCTGGCCTTCTTCCTTCAGTGCGATCTAGTGATAACTAGAGTATCAATCTAAAAAGCACAGAAGCTCAGCAACCGGCTAGTAGAATCTATGACCTCATCAATGTGAGGTAAGCCAAAGGGGTCTTTAGGGTAGTGTTTGTTGAGATCAGTGTAATCAACGCACATTCTCCAATCTTTATTTTTTTCTTACAAGAACTAGGTTGGCTAACCACTCCAAATGATACACCTCTTTGATAAAACCGGTAGCTAAGAGCTAGATTATTTCTACCCTAATGGCCTCCTTTTGTCCTATGTGAATCATCGAAGCTTCTGCTTGATTGACTTGGCAGTCGCTGAGACATTTAAGGAGTGTTCGATCAGCTCCCGAGGCATGCCGAGCATGTTCGTCGGTTTCCATGCGAACACATCAACATGCTCCCTTAGGAAGCTAATGAGCACGTCTTCCTATTTGGGATCAAAGTCGGCCCTGATCCGAGCAGTCTTAGACCGGTCGTCAGGGATGAGGACCACTTTCGTCACCTCCTTGGACTTGGTTGACGCTCGGGCAGCCTCCATGGTTGGGATCTCTAGGTCCTATGAGGAAATTTGCTGTGAAGACGTGATGCAGTCCTACATGTAGATGGAGATGTCAGTAGCCTTGGTGAGCATGAAGCTTTCCTTCTCACAGGAGTAGGCGATGTCGAGGTTGGCACATAGGGAGAGGACCCCCTGCTTCATCGACATCTTCAACACCTAGGTATGTGTAGTGCGGCACGGCCATAAACTTGGCAAGGGCTAGTCGGCCAGGGATGGCATGGTACTGTCATGTTGAAGTCAGTATCCAGGAAGTTGACGTGGTCGATGTGGAAGTGCTTGGCGGTGCTGAATTGTACCGGTAGTGTAATCTATCCTAGAGGTTGGGATGCTTTTCTAGGAATGATCCCCTAGAACGGAGAGTCCATGGGGGTAAGGACTTCTTTCTTGATTCCTAGCTCCTCTAGGGACCTAGTGAATAGGATGTTGAGGGTGCTCCCTCCATCGATGAGGACCTTCTAGAGGCGCACGTCCTTGATGATGGACATCCAGGACGAGTGGGAAACATCAGTGGGAATGGGATATCTGACTAATGGTCGGCCCTAGGAAAAGATGATCGGGTGCTCTGACTAGTTGAGGTACTTGGGATCAGCGATGGGGCCATCAAATGTAGCGATCGACATGACACATCGAGCTACAAGCTTCTGCTCCCGCTTGTCTTCAGAGACAGCTCTCCCACCAAAGATGGTGGCGACGGTCTTCGTGGGGTCCTGGTATGTTGGGCCCTTGTTCTTGCCTCATTCTCTGCCTTGACCATCTTTGGTCTCATCATCGTCACGCCATGGCTTCTTTGATGATTCGCCACCGAGCAGTTGTTTTTAGGCCTCTACACTCTCGCATGGTGTGCTTAGCATCCTTAGTGGATAGGTCATGGGACCAGTCTAACAGCTTGCCAAAATCAGCGTCGTAGGTGCGCTTAGGCATAGGCGTTGACTGGTGTTGATAGGAGTTATCAGGCCAGCGACAGTGGCCTTATCTACCTCTCGAGCTATCCGGGCAGTTGTCATGCCAGGGCTCAGTGGTCATCTTGGTTGCAGGTCGTGATCATCGCGGTGGTCTTGGTCGTCACAGGTGGTGTTTGTGGTCGTCATAGCGCCTGTCTTCATGACGGTGATCAGTCGCGGCATTGGTGGTGAGCGGAGTGGGTAGCCCATTCGGCTTCTTCGGCATTGGCATATCTGTTTGCTGTTTGTATCAATTCTCCAATGGTTGTGGCCTCTTGCGGTATAGCTTGCCATGGAGTTGCTCGTGCCGGAGCCCCTTGGTGAAAGCGGCGATGGCCTCGATGTCAGTGATGTTGGGAATGGAATTTCTTGTCTCCGAGAAGCACTTGATGAAGTTGTGTAGGGACTCCCTAGAGGAGTGATGAAGCTTCTCCAGGTCATACTTGGTGCCAGGCTGCTTGTACATAGCCATGTAATTGTCGGTGAAGACTTTCTTGAGGTCATCCCAAGATTAGATGGAATTCTCCCACAGGCTGAGGAGCCAGTTGTTTGCAGACTAGTTAAGCATGAAGGGTAGATAGTTCAGCCATGACTTCTTCATCTCCGCCTATGGCTCTTACGGCGATCTCATATAGAGTTAGCCACTGAGCGGGGTTGGCCTTTCCGTCATAGGTGTTAACACCAAGAACCTTGAAACCCACACGCCACCAGATGACTCAGAGCCTTTTTGTGAAGGGGCAAAGTCCTGATGTGCTGGCGGGAAGTGGCGCTTGACTGGGCAACAAATCCCTCATGTTCGGTGTTCGAATTGCTAGCGATGCTCCATCTCTGCTTCGTAGCATGCAGACCTGCTGTTTTTTATGCGGCCGTGGATATCTGCGCCAGCGTTGATGTGGTCACTGAAGGTCAGTGAGGGAGGGGTTGATTGACCTCCTGGTTGCGGTTGCCACCCTAACCTCCCTAAGGGCAGCGGTGGGCGGTTGTCGTGGCGTGAATGAGCTTCATAGTTGCCTCTGGATCCTCTATAGAGGTAGGGACCTCTAGCCTGAGGCCAGGGGCCCTCGGCACCATGATGTTGGCCTCCTCCATCATGGCGAGAGCGGCGACTATGAGCTGATGCGGTGGAATAAGATGGGACATCGTTCCAGAACTCGTTGACTTGGACTTACGCTGCTATGATATGTGCTCGGACCTTCTCAACCTCTGGAGTGTGAGGGAGTTTGTTGAGCTCGTTGAAAGCGATGGCTAGATTGGCACTTGGAGTCTGGTAGACTGGCTGGTCGCCCACCATGTCAAACGCCTCCTCTAGATTATGTTGTTGGCAGGGCGGGCCAAGACCATCCTCGTCGTCCCCTTGGGCTTGCTTCTTCATCTCGGCGATGTTGGTGATCGGCGTTCTTCGCTAGACAAGCTTCGCGCTCTTCAGCGGTCTCGCTGTCCTTGGTGACGCTGTCGTGGCTGACATGGAAAATCATGCCCCCGAACCCCAGAGGGAAAGTAGGGCAGCTTGATACAGTCTTGGTTGAGACCTCAGAATAATCATACAGGCTCTTGTTCAGAACATTGTGGAGAGATTCGGTCAAAAGAGAGGGATCATCCGAGAGCTGTAAAATAGCCACCATGTTGACCATGGGCGTGAGCTGACCGGAGTCAGTCGGGTCAATCATGTAGAGGTCGGTAATGTGGTCGCGCTCGACGTGGTCGACAAAGAGGTGGTGGATGGCGTTCTAGTACACAGATCCCTGCACCCTCCAGCCCAAAGGGATAGGGCTTCGATAGGTCCTCCATCGGGGGCTCATAGTTGGCCAAACGTAGGCCGGTAGCGGGAAGTGGTCGGCATCGCACCATGCGCCCTTCTAGAGTGGTCATGATCACCATATCGGAATATGGCCACCTTGAACGATGTGGCCTAGCAGGTCGCTCAGTTGCAGCAGCTTGGTGATCTTGGAGTATGGGAAATTCGTCGCTCGCTCTAGATTGATCTAAGACCAAATCCACGAGGAGCTAACATTTCGCTAAGCGGTCTGTGACCTGATCGATGGATGTGATCAGATCATCATTGCTGATGGATCTTCTAACCGAGAGACGGGGCACGGGGATTGGAGATGTCGTTGTAGGTGTTGGCACGATCGGCGCAGGGTGATCCTGCACCACCTCCATGATCTCCCCATTGTCGTCGGGGCCGATGAACCATGTCATGAATCCGACCGTAAAGATCTGGCTCAGCTCGGGGAAGGCCATGGAGCTCGGGAAGGTGACCATCTAGGTTCGCCATAAATTCAGCACGCACACCCCCTATCTAGCGCGCCACTGTCAACGAAATACGTCTGATAGTCTACCGAGGGGTATGCCTATGGTAGTAGATGAATCAGTGGAGGTGCGCGTGAGGGAGCCGAATGGTGACACAGAACGCAAGAGACAGCGAGCAGACAGGTTCAGACCAGTCAGCTTGATGTAATATCATACATCATGTGTCTTTGTGGATTGTATTGCGTATGATCAGATGAAAACGAGGGGGGTCCCTACCCGCCTTATATAGCTCGGGGGGTAGGGTTACAGATTGGTTGTTTCTATCCTGATCGGTTTTACAAGATAGGAAGTTACGGATATTACGAGATCTAGCATATCCGAGTAGGTTTTCTAAATCACCGAAGATCTTCACGTAGTCTTGCGAGGCACGCCAACCTATGTTGTGCCTCGCACATCGTCGTCTTGTAGTCTCGGCCACCACCAGTGGCGTGGCTCATGCACAGTCTTGTGGGCTGGACCTCCCCTAGCGGCTCGGCCCATGTACAGTCCCTGTTGGTATCTGGAGTTATACCCCCACAACATGTTTTATAGCATGTTATCAGCACGACAAGCTCTACGTTGACATCGTTGAAGCCGTCCGCCGATATTCAACGCCGACAGCTCATGTCGACATACTATCGCGACTACTTCGACGACGTTGATATCCCAACGTTGTTAGCAGAACGGATCTGCTACTTCTACCTGCTACCGATCTGCACTACATCGATATGCATTGTCACCGTCAAGCAGGCGTACGACAATGCCAAACGTCATACGCGGTATGTATCTACTAACCACTGCCCTACGTGGCACGTGACGTTGATCAAATTGATATCCTCTATAAGGTATGAAAGAGTCGCATGTGACATATGACTTTGTCTCGGGCCATCAAGTTAAGCAATTGTTCCTATTTTAATATTGTACATGAAGTACATATATGCTCCTACATGCAGTATATACAGACATGGATAGTATATGCTTTACGGATTGCATCTAGGTTATTTAAAAAAAAAGGTAAAACAGGAGTACGTATGGATTTGTCTTGTGGCTGAATGTTGCATTGCACTCCTGCACAAGTGCAAGTGCATGAGACCATAGCTAGCGCACTTTGTGGCCCGCATGCTGCATCGCCAAGGTTATCGTGTCGAATCACGACTACGATCGCATGTCACCATTGGCTGGCTCGCCAACGCACTCACCCGGGCTTTTGCCGTTGCACTGCTGGTAGGTCTAGGCGTTTAGCCGAGACTCGCAGTCGAACAGAACAACCACTGGCAGCAACACGCATAAAAAAGGAAATTTTCTTGTGTGTTTATTGCCATGAAGAGCACGTGAGCTTCCTTTTCTAGTTTTCTTGCTTGTGTATGAAAAAAGTCTGACACCAGCACGTCACACAAGGCTTAGCCGTGCACAGTAAGATTACGGAGTCATAATCCCACTTGAATACGGCCTGAACACCGACATGCAACCATGGCCATCTCCGGCAAGCGACATGCACGCTTTCTTGTCATCTATGGTCCTGCAGGCTTCGCAACCCAAATTATGAATTGAAGACGCCATGAACCAAAGTTGCTCTCACCCACGGCTTGCATGCCACTACTGCTGCTGTGTTCGTCGCATTAAAATCCGAGATATCAAAAACAAACCAGAAAATAAGAAAGGGCTGTTTAAATCTAAGATTTATATATAAGCCCATGATTCTAGCAGAATCTAAGTATATGTACTAAATATATTCTAGCAGAATAGTTCATATACTTTCTGGTTTTAGGGTGTTTATGAATTGAAAACCCCAATTTTCAAATTTTATAACTATTTGTCTGAATAATTAACATAGATCCTCTGTTGATGCATATTTACTGTACCCTCTTATATTTTGAATTGAATATATAAGAGGTTGTATACAACATTAAATCTGTAGTTTAATTGTTGTTTTGCCTAGCTTTATTTTTCTGAATTGATAGTAGATTAATTCTGAAAATATTTCTATGCTTTGAATTTAATTCTGAAAAATGCTAGTGCAACCTCGTCATGTATACCATGTATTTGCAAGAGTAATTTTTTTGAATGATTATACTAAAAACATGGTATAAGGTATATGCGTTCTCTAAATCTTGCATACCTTAGACTTATCACCTTTGAGAAGCTCATATTTGTTTTTCCTAGTATAATGAATTTTTGGGATAAACAAATGTTTGGTATTAATTCTAAAAATTTGCATATACCATAATCCTAAAAATGCTAGGATGCTTCTAAGAATATTTTGTATAACCATCCACTATCTTTTTGCACCTTGCTACTTGTTTACACGCAGTAAACCTATACGCACATGATGATTCTAGTTATAATGATATATATGAATGATAGAATTATATAGCATGGTCATTGTTGAATCCTAGTAGGATATTCTACTACCACTGAAGTGGAGTAGACTCAAGCACTATAGTTCCTGGTTTTACTCTCAAGAATGAGTATGTGGCCATAATAAATTTCGAAGGTCTTATGGGACTCACTGAATGAGAAATTCTACAAGATATCCTATATTATGATTGCATAATGTTAGAAATATTAAAAATTAAATTTTTAAGCTTATATGACCATATGGGATAAAAATGCTACTCTATATAATACAATTAGCTTGAAGCTTTGTGTTAAAAGTCATAGAAGACGAGATGATAAAGAAGACTTTGTCTAATTTCAGAAGAAATGTTTCTTGAAATAGAAGATCAAGAGCATTAAAGTAGTAGAAGTATCCAATATCATGCAGAATTACTCAATATCAAGTAGAAATTGAGTCGGAATGTTTAGATAGCTCTATGAATTAGGATATGTGACTTGCATATATTATACTCCTAGAAGGATCGAGCAAGCATGAAGCTGCAAAATGTCAAGCATTGAAGCTAAACATGTAAGAATGGATAGAGATTAGAACATTTAAAGTTTCTCTTAGAGAAGAACTTAAATCATGTGCTTATAGATTTGTTTCTTTTGAAATTCATATCCTGAAGTATTGATATAGTGGTGGTTGTGCTTTAAGTTTTAATTCCCGTTAAATTAAGTGGATTATGCAAACTCATAGAAGAGTTAATGGTTACTTTATTAGCTTGAAGACTAATATAAAGCATTTAATATTCTTAGTTGCAATTTTTACTTGCAGTAATATATATTAATCTTGCATGGAATGAATTATGTTTTACATATAAACAATTGCTTATTGCCTATCTAAATAAATTTTGCATTAATTTTATCCACAAAGAAGCCTCAATTAACCATGAAGATTATAGTTTTTTTGTGCACTACTACCATGTAGGTAGAAGAGAAACTAGATTTTTAGAAGCACAAGAATAGTGGGACTATACTAGCATATTAAATGATCTTAGAAGGATCAATTTAGCCAAGAAATAGTATAATCATAAAACTAAGTATTGAATACTTTAGCCCAAAAAACTAGAAGTATATGTCCTACCCTGAATATGTTGTTGTACATTGGATATGTGAATTTTATGCCAACACCAATAAATACTAGAAGTATGATTGGAATCTATAGAACATTAGAAATGATTATTCATAGATGATGCATGTAGCATATTACTACTTGAAGTAATTATAGCATGAAAAGGGGGAGGAATTTTGGGTAAAGGCACAAGAAAATATGGGTAATATATATTTAATAGGCATAGCCTTTTTAAATCTATTTTAAGTGCATGTATCAGGACTTAAAGTCCCAACTGCGTCCCTTCTGACCGTTCTCTACATTGCACTAATTGCATGCGAGCTTGTAGGTTTACATTTTTGTTGTTATCTATTCCGTTGGATTGAATACCAACATTCCACATTACATATGAATGTGTATTACTATGTTGTGCTCTCAATGAGCTGCAACTACATCTACTCTTGTATGAATATTAGCATAAGCAGCTATATTTGTAGCTAGTAGCTACCTTTGCACTTCCCTCATAATTAAATTGGCTAGCTAGCACGCTATGTCTATATAGTTCTCATTGAACTATATTGCTTTCAATGCATTGCATGCATAAGCAATGGATTGATCTAGGGACAAATAGCCTAAGATCAGGGGAGTGAGTTAATATGAAATTAGCTTAATGGAGACTAACTCAATTGATGGGGTGGATAATTGTAGAATTAAGATGGTAGATAACACATCTATAATGATTTGCGATTTAAGAAGAAAAGGCATTTGGGAAATTTTGCATTAATGGCAATTAGAAAGTCTAAAAGAAATTCCATGTGAGTTTGAATGTTGTGTATTCTATATTTTTAAGTATATGGACCATTTTTATGTATGAGAACTTGGATCAATTATTTTGGTTAAACAATAAATAAGCTAGACAATAAAATAGTTTTCTAAACTATGATATGTGTAAATCAGGGGAGAACATCCCTGAGTTTATAGGAATGCTAAACATTCTTAAGTGCACTTTATGTATTCTAGCTCGTTGTATCAATGGATAATAACCCCCGTGTTTAAATATATGTGTTAATATTTCCCATAAATCTCTATCATAGCATACATGGATGGGCCTCCATTTGTAGTTGGAGGTACATGAATTTGATTTTTTAGCCCATGATAGGGGATATCTTTTGAAGTATGCTATTAAAGATCTAATAATATTGGCATTAGGGGGAGAGAAAGCATATTTTGAATGCCAACTATTATTTTCACGGAAGGAAAATGATCTTAAGAGAAAAATATTCCTTGAAGCTTGAAGCAAGAATAGTATCATGCACTAAATCAAACAATAGTTTGACTAATGCTCTTGTGAAGCATGCAGCGGAGCATATGTTTGATATTTTTGAAAAATGAGAGGAGTAACTTGAAGTTACAAACCAAAAGTTGTATTTACTAGTAGTAAACTAAATGTTGTATACTATCAAACTAAAATCTACGGGATGCCTGTGGGTTCTAGTTTAGTGTATACTTGTTAAATAAAATAAGAATAAACTCCTCCATTCTCATGAAGAGTACACCTCATGAAAAAGGTTAAGCACCTCATGAAGAGGGTCATCATGAAGATGAAAACCAACACACTATGTGCACACATCATTAGTGTTGGGTATGCAGAACAATAAATTATCTCTTGTTTAGGAAATGACAAAGAGATAGAATAATCTCACAATATGAGAATATTGGGAGAAAATAATAGTTGTCGACAATACTACCTCTATAATTGCAAACGTTTCTCTTATGAGAGAACCCGGATCCGGAAAACAAAGTCCATAGCAAAGTCGTTTGTAGTGATTATATCGGGTCAATGAAGAAAGCAATTGAGGCTAAATCTTCTACTAAGAAGAAATAAATGTTCTGCTATATCTCTGGCAAATGAAATGAATGAATATGAAATATATAGTTAGTAAGTGAATTATGAAGATCCATATAGTTCCTTAAGAATATAAATCGCAACATATGGAAATTAAATCTCATATACCAAGTATTAAGAAGTCTATGGTATAATATATTTCTGAATGAATATTGAAGTCTCAAGAAGAGCATGTCCTAGAAAGAATAGTCATCGACTGACTTTGTAGTGAATAACACTATCTCATTGCGTATATCACATAATAATCTCTCTTATAGTAGAGAATATATCTCATAGAATAGAAATGTTATTTACTAAGAATGAGAACATCCTTGAAGGATTTAATCCATGAAGGATTTATCGGTCGATTCTTGAAAAACACCATTAATCCCAGAAGTGAATGTAGACCCGAGAGAAAGAAAATGAGGAATCCTAAATACCATGAAGGTGCCATACAAACACTTAGAAAGTGTATATTGTAAAACTAGTCCTCTAAATACCATAGAAGGTATAAGAATAATGGTGACTTTGGTAATTGAATTATCCCCTAAATGCCAAATGCAAGACTGGATTTATTATTTAGTGGTACAATCAAAATCTCGAAGATTTGTAGAACACATAATTTCAAAATTCACTAAGGAAGAATTATCAGTATTTTGACTCTAGTATAAGTTTGATACACTATCTAGAAGATATTGAATATTAACTTATTTACCCCCATAATCCTCTGAAAGGATTTATTACCCTGAAGGATAAAATGTATTTGTTTTGCACGACTAATAAGTGGTTATTATGCATGAAGCATATTGCTCTTGTTTATACCCATATATAATTCATAGAAGAATTATGAGCCAATATTTTGAAAGATATAGTAGTGGGTGTTGCATACCATTAATTAAGCACACATTTATAAAAAAATATGGTTTGAATAATGAAGTTCAAATTTTGGCTTTATGAGGGGGAGCATATATTTATTGAATCTACATTGAATATAAACCACTAGAATTACAAAGATCAAATAGATCATATTTGCTAAAATACTAAAGTTTATGCATAGATCATGAAGATCAATATCTATTTATGAAGAATAGAATATCCTAAAGAATACATGACCAAGAAAGTTAAATGTTGTACTCTTTTTTCCTATGTGAGTTTTTACTTGAAGGTTTCTCACACAAGGTTTTTAATGAGACAACATGTGTAATGCAATTAACGAATGCGATGTACTCTTTTCTCCAAGAACCAGTTTTTTCCCACTAGATTTTTGGATGAAGTTTTTAATGAGGCATGTGCATATCGTGGTAATCGTCTAAGGGGCAGTGTTGTAAAACATACGGACTCTATCCTCGAAGGAAAGGAGAAGGAGAAATCATAATCCTAGTCCATTTGTATGTGGGCTCTTACTAAACTCTTAGGCCTTGACATGGCTATATATACGTGGGAGCTCTATGTTGTAATTGCCAATATTCAGAGAAATAAAAAATAGTCTCCTATCTCTTGTATTTATGTGTTCTACTTTCATCAACTATATTAATCATAAGAGACAGGAGAGGAAAAGGTGCTAACCGTTGACAACATGTTTTATAACAGTCTAAACTAAATATGGAGAAAGCATTTGCTTTGCTTCTAGTACTCCGTATTATGGCATCACACCATTGCGAATTTGCAATACAATCACGTCACTTTCTTAAAGATACTATTCCTACTACCACGTGAACATTAGTATTGTGTGGAACACAAGTTAATACTTGGAGCTTTTGATCCCACCATCATTGACCATCGACAAATCGGTTGGCCTATTCTCCTACAACTAAAAAGAACAAAGTGTGGACACCGTTTTGGTGCGACAATTGTCTTGGTTTGTCCGTCTGCCACCCCATGCGATCGATCCCACCTCCCACGTTGTCCAATGGGTGAGCGAGAAAAGGAAAGGCGCGATAGAAAAAGAAACTACCATCCTTGCGATCCTCGTCTGCTTTGAAGGAAACAAATCGATCACCTGAGGCCACATGCATGGAAGGAAACAAT
Source organism: Miscanthus floridulus (assembly GCF_019320115.1). Classification (NCBI taxonomy): domain Eukaryota; kingdom Viridiplantae; phylum Streptophyta; class Magnoliopsida; order Poales; family Poaceae; genus Miscanthus; species Miscanthus floridulus. Next base: position 111,476,865 of record NC_089587.1, on the reverse strand, counting down.
AATCATGCATGGAAGGAAAACAATAATCATGCATGGAAGGAAATAATAATCATGCAAGGAAGGAAACATCAGTGGTGCCAAATAAAAGATGTGCAGGTTATACATGGTGAGACTGGTGAACCTTCTGCAATTTCCTAAATGAATATTCCCACCATTAGTATATAGGTTCATTCCCCTACGTTTCTTCGTGCTCCCATTAGCATATAATATGAAAGTATTGTTGTGTTCATCACCACTTCCAGTTGACTACTCCCATTAGCATATACTTACCTCTACCCCAAAATATAAGTCGTTATGGGATGCGTGCAGGTCAAACTTTCTCAACTTATATCTCCAAATAAGTTTATTATGAAAATATATTCAATATTCTATGTAATGATACTAATTATGTATTATAAATATTAATATTATCTTATATATAATTGGTCGAAGTTAAAAAAAGTTAACTTCTCGGGGAGCGAGCATGAATTCTATTTTGGGGCAGAGGGAGTATATGAAAGTAGTGCTGAAAATATTTTAACAATCAAGTTCGTCTCTGTCTGATTGGTAAGCTTAAACATCATAATGGCATCAAAAATTTTAACTATCATGGACACCCTCATGGATCAATACAAAGCATCCCAATCCTACAGCATACACAAAAGGCAACCTTAAAGTTATGATATTTTCAAAGGGTGGACAATAAAGACCATCTTAGATGTTCTGGCATTAGAGTATATACGTGCAGACACATAGGCATGGTGGTACAAGTGAGCAGCCAGCAGGAGTCGAGAGTCAGGGATGTTTGGATCCTAGGACTAGACTTTAGTCCCTATCACATTGAATTTTTAGATATCAATTAGGAGGACTAAACATGAGCTAATTATAAAACTAATTACATAAGTTGTGGCTAATTCGCTTGCCAGCGCCGTGTATAGGATGGTATGGAGATGTGGTGGAACTTATTCGTGGATTTGTTGGCGCACGAAAGAAATGGATATCGAAAATCTCTTCCTGTCGGTATAAAAAATGATATTAGCCGTGAAAGGATCAAGATGCCCAAGAGGGAGGGTGAATTGGGCTAATTACAAATTTCTTTCAATAAACAACTCCTATGGTTAGCCCAATTAACCTCTTGTACCTAGAAAGTGTTTCTATTGATCTAACAGCATAAAAGTTTAGCACCTTAAGATTCCAATCCTACTCTAGCATGGCAATTCTAGGAATGTAAAAGACAAGTATTGAATTGCTCAAAGTAAATTCTTAAAGTAAAGAGAGGAGAAGGAACGCGGTGATGTTTTGCTGAGGTATTAGAGAGTCGCCACTCCCCACTAGTCCTCGTTGGAGCACCCGCGCAAGGGTGTAGCTCCCCCTTGATCCGCGTAAGGATCAAGTGCTCTCTACAGGTTGATTCTTCGATACTCCATCGCGGTGAATCACCCACAACCACTCACAACTTGAGTTGGGTCATCCACAAGCTCTCCGGATGATCACCAAGCTCCCAATCACCACCAAGCCGTCTAGGTGATGGTGATCACTAAGAGTAACAAGCACTGAACCCTCACTTGACCACGACAAGTCTAATGAGAAGGGTGGATGCTACACTTTGCTACTCTTGCTTCACTAATGAGGGCTCTCTTTGGGATTCTCAAATCTCAATCACCTCACTAGGACCTTGCTCTTCTTGGCACTCTCAAACATGTTTCTCAGCTGTTGGAATGAGCAAAGGTACCCCCACACACGAATGGAGGTGGTATTTATAACATGGGCTGAAAAACGAACCATTATGTGCCTCTAGCGGGGTGACCAGACGCTCCGGTAATGTTGATCGGACGCGCCGGTCAGTTTACCCTAAACTTCAGTGATTACAGTGTGACCAGACGCGTCCGGTCGCAATTTACCCTCACTACAACCTTACTAATGTCAACCGGACGCTGGACCTCCAGCATCCGGTCACTTGCTGAGCAACGTCCAGGTCAGTAGCCAGCACCTAACCAGTGTCTGGTCAGCACTGACCGGACGCGTCCGATTAGGATTCTCCCTTTCTAGGACTTTACTGGAGTCGATCGGACAGTTGGCCCTCAACGTCCGGTCACTTGACCTCTCAGCGTCCGGTCACTTTTAGACGACTTCACCTTGATCAAATGAACTGACCGGACTCTAAGCCAGCATCCGGTCACACTGAAGCCAGTGTCCGGTCAGTATTTGACCCTCCATTCACTTCCAACTCTCGATCATATGTGAATGAAGTTTGATCCATTGGATCTAAGGACTATTTTGGAGCTACATAGCGCTAGTTTTAGCAAGTGTGCACCACACCTAACCCACTAGACTCACCTAGGTCAAGCAACCCATTCGTACCCCCCTTAATAGTATGGCCAAAGGAAAAACAAAGTCCTAAACTATTTTAAGTGTCACTTCAACTCCAATCGACACTTAGAACTAGTCCATCCTTAACCTTATCATACATCCTTTAAAAACCAAAACGATTTCCATCGTAGGGGCATGACCATCATGATAGCCTAATTGATCTCCATTACCATGACCTAACTTAATTGCCTCTATAAAACACATGTTAGTCACAGTAATCACGTATTGTCACACCAAAACCTAACTAGGGGCCTAGATGCTTTCAATCTCCCCCTTTTTGGTGATTGATGACAATACCACCTCGAAGTATGTGAAAGAGATAAGGTTTTTAACATGCTTGGTTCATATAAGCTTTTGGCAATAAGAACAAAAGTGTTAGGCAAGCTTATATGACCCAAGCCAACATGATGTACTCAACAGATATGAAATAAGCATGAGTACAAGTAATAAAGCTCATTTGCATTGGAGTAAAACGTGGAAGCAAAGCAAATGAGCATAGCACAAGTGATATGACATATAAATAATTCAAAGTAGAGAGCACACATGTCACATATCACGATCACGTAGATATCACTATCACATAGATATAGTTTAATGCATAGAAGTAAACACACGACGAATGCATAAAAGTGTATCACACATAAAACTCCAAATGTACTAGATAATAAGCTACTAAGTAAGCTAAGCTCCCCTAAATAGTCGCTCCCCCTAAGACTATCATACTCAAACCCTCTCCCCCTTTGGCGTCAAACACCAAAACCTAAGGGTCGGTCGGCAGGGTGGTAGCGAATGAGCCAGGCGCTGAGGTACGAGGAGCAAGCTGGAACTAGGCACCATCATCATCTAACCCTGAGCTCTGAGCAGTCTAACCCTCAATAGCTAGAAGCGATGCTGAAGCAGTCTGGGTCAGATCAGGAATAGGAGCTGTTGTAGGTTGTGCTGGTATGACTAAAGCAGCTGGCTCTGATGATGCCACTGAGGAAGGGAGCATCTCTATAGTCCCGGTAATAGGTGCAACGATAGAAGGACCTAGGACATGCAAGTATGGAGGAGTAGGCTACCCTGTCAACTCACTGAAGGATGCACCAAGGCTCCTAGACACTATAGTCTCTTGGCACTAGCAGCGAGGACGTCTCAGCCGGTGTGAAGCCTGTCTGAAGAGGTGTGAACTGCAGGGGCTATCACTGGTGAAGCAAAATACTAGGACACCTACTCTGTAGGTGAAGCAAACTGTGCTGGTGGCTATTGTTGACTCTAAAGCCCACTAGACTGTAACGTTGGAGTCATTCGAAGTGGTGGCAGGCTAACCAAGCTGGGGCGAAGGCTGTGGCGGTGGAGCCCCAATTCGCTGTCACTACATGCTACATGAATCCAAGAAGCTACTACTGCATGAGAAGCTGCTACTAATGCATGGCCTACTGCTGTTGCTGTATGGCCTGCTACTACTACTGGATGGCCTACTGCTGGCGCTGGAACTCGTCCTGCCGAGTCTGAAACTATGCAAAAGTGGCAGCGGTCTCCTGAGCTTGGCGTGTCTGATCCTGCCTCATCCGCTCAAGTATAGCAAGTAGAGTGGGGTCTGTCTGTGGTGCAGGTGGAGCTAAACTAGAGCTGTTGGCCTCATGATCATGTCGATGTGCAGGCATCTGAGGAATGTCCCGATAGTCCTCATCTGAGCTATCACTGGGGTCGCTCTCGATCATCCCCTCCTGCTGAGCAAGCTCCTCCTCCTCAGTAGCTGCAATACCCCTGACAATAGCATCCTGCTAGGCTATAGTCTCTGGTACATCTGGATGATGGCGTGGCTAACTAGGTGCATGTGGTGTACTATGGCGGATCATTTGAGTCAGGTTGTATGTAGGGAACTCTATAGTAGCACCACTGTACTCAGCTAGCATCTCAGGCAGCCTCACCGTAACTATCTTATGAATAAGAAATGTGATCCAATGGGCATAGGGCAACTGTCGATGACCTCTAAACCCCTTAGCAATAGTATCCTCCATCTCAGAAAGAAGGAGATCCCTAAATGTCAAATATGGTCTGCTGCATTAGGGAGTTGAGAAGCCATAGCTACAAGCGAGTCAAGCCCTCACGATACCCCATTCTCGAAATCAGGGTCCTCCTCATAATGGCATCCAACACTCTAGCTGTAGGAGTGAGATCACTAGGAGTCCTGCTCGATCCCCTCAGCCAAAAGGCTCCTTGAAGCAGTGGCGAACCAAATCTGTGGGAGGCACCATACGGCCATGAGGGCGTCTAGGAGGCATTGTCTGTCCATAGCAAACATCATGTAACCTGATGGGCTACTCCTGAAGCCTGAGTATCTCCCTGACCCTAGTGCTCATCAGCCTATAATCTCTGCCTCTGAATGCAAAGTGAATGTATCTGTGCTGCAGGGTCAATCCATAGTGTAGCACTAGAACTGATGGACCCAAGATGGAACATATAATCATGTTCCGTCCAATAAAGTCTGTCAGTCCTGATAGATATGTAAGGTAGGGGCAAATGTGCTCTCCAGCTGCTGCAACTATAGACTCAATGCTGCACACCCTCTGAGGTCTGAATATAGCTCCACTGTTAAGATATGCATTGTATAAATCCTCCTGGAGTGGTGTGTAGAAGTCCTCTGATGCTCCGTCATCCCTCCTCGATGGGAACCACTGCCCAAACTCCACAAACTTGAGCTGCTGCACCTGCTTGGTCCATGGCGGCCCTCAAGTCCAAGTGTGTCATAGGAGGCGGACCTTGTGGTCTGGGTGGTGGACGAGAACCCCTTCGCTGTGTATCTGCCCTCGGTGTGACTAGGGCATGGGTATGACCAGAGCGGCGAAGCTGTGGCTGAGGTGCCTGCTCTGTCTCCTCGGCCTGCTATCCCTCCTAAGCCTGCTCTACTGATGGTACCTACTGCTATGACTCCCCTAAGGCTGATCCTCATCGATGGCAACACGCCAACCTCCAATCATGAGAGTCCAAGCTGGACCACCATGAAGGCGCTCAACCCTGCTCAAGTGTAGCCCTCACTTCTAGGTGAAAGCTGATCTGCGATCTAGACTCCACTATGAGCACCTCCTCTCTCGGCATGCTCTGTAGCCTCTGTAACTATGGCTGCTCTAGCTAGTCTTTGCATCTGGATACTTGCACTTCTTTGTTACAGTCTTCTTTATCGCCTTGCCTTTTGGATCTATAGGCAAGCAAGGCGGACGCCTTGGATCCTCATCACCCGGACCGCCCCCAACATTCTTGACACAAACCATTGGTTGGATCTAAAGAGAACAACTGCCGCTGATAAGAGACAACTATTGACTATCACTTCCGAGGCTTGACCTTGATCCATACTTGCGAGCTTAGCCCCGAGTTGACTGACAACTGCCACTGAGACCTCAATAGCACCGACTCACTACATGATGGAATAGATCGGGTTTATAAACAATAACACTAAATCTAGAGATGCGAAACCCTAATAGAGCAAGCAATTGGGTACAAAATTGAATCAAAGGCTTGCAACCTGATGAACCATTGATCCGAGGAGAAGAGAAATGACGTGCGGGGAACCACCAAAATGTGAGGCTAGGGCACGAGGCGTCGGCGGCGCTGGCGGCTAGGGCACAACGTGGCGCAGTGGAGCGGTGACACGGCGTGGACGACACAGGCAGAGGCTCGACGGCGTAGGAGAGGCACGGGCTCACGGCTGGGTAGTACGGTGGCACTGTAGGGTGGTGCGGCAGTGTGAGCGCTGGAGCGTGGTGCACAGGCGTGGGAGCAGCGGGCGGCGCGTGGAGCAGCAGGCGGCGCACGGAGCAGTGGAGGCGGCGTGGGGAGCTACTGGCGGCGCGTGGAGAAGCGACATGCGGTGGAGCATGGAGGTGTGGTAGGCAGCATGGCGGCGTGGGCTTGGCTGGTGCGGTGGCTCGGTGAGGTTGTGGAGGCAGCGATGTGGGTGGACTGGGTCAAGGACGCGTGGTGGCTCATGGTTATAAGGGTCCAGATGGAGTTGGATAAGGAAAGAAGAAAGGAGTTCGTATGCCGCATGAAACCTATTGACCAAACGCTCCGGTGGCAGCGACCAGACGATGCCACCCAGCGTCTGGTCGATTCCAGAGAGGTCCAAATCTCCTGGAATCATGACCGGACGCGTCCGGTGGACACCGACTAGACACAGCCAGAGTCCAGTCACCTTGCCTTGAATGCCTTCATGCTCGACCGAACACTGAACCTCCAACTGACCAGACGCTGAAACGCAGAGTCTGGTCACTCCTTCGCAGCGAGTTCACCTCCTATGAACTGACCGGACGCTGGACACCAGAGTCTGGTGCAGCGTCCGGTCACTCCTTTTCTAGCGAATCTTCAAAGTCCTTCGTGCTGCTTGTTCCCAATCAAGTCCCAACTCAAATAAGATCAAAATAAATACCAATTGGGACTGATGTGAGTGACCTCTCTCAAACCCTTATGTTTTTCAAAAATATTTTGCCTTAGGCTATAATTCTTTTTAAGAAAATAGGTAATAAGAGGGCAATTTGAAGACAAACGACAAACAACAATCATGCATATATAATGCAATACTTGAAAATAAATCTAGTTGCTTGTCAAGTTTGATCCAAGGTTAAGCTTCTTCACACGCTTTTCGGCGGTTATCTTAACCATGTTAGACAAGCCCTATATGCATTACAAAACATTAAACATGTTGTATATTACAATGCAATGCAAGGGACAACACAAGCTCATTTTTTAGTGAAGTTACTAAAATCAAGAACATTGAGCTCATTCCGCAATCTACAAAATGTTGCCTCATCTAGCAGTTTAGTGAAGATATCTGCCAATTGATCCTCGGTCCTTACACCTTCTAATGATATATCATTTTTTGCAACATGATCTCTAAGAAAGTGATGACGGATATCTATGTGCTTGGTGCGAGAGTGTTGAACCGGATTATTTGCAAGTTTTACCGCACTTTCATTATCGCACAAAAGGGGTACTTTTCTAGAACTACACCATAGTCTAGCAAAGTTTGTTTCATGTAAAGTATTTGTGCACAACAAGCACCCGCGGCAATGTATTCTGCTTCGGCGGTGGACAAAGCCACACTATTTTGTTTCTTGGAGGACCAAGACACAAGTGATCTACCAAGCAAATGGCACCCTCCGGATGTGCTCTTTCTATCAACTTTGCAACCGGCATAATCCGAATCGGAATAGCCAACTAATTCAAATATAGCTCCTTTGGGATATCAAAGGCCAATGCTTGGTGTGTGCTTAAGATACCTAAGGATTCTTTTAACGGCAATCAAATGAGTTTCCTTAGGATTAGCTTGAAATCTAGCATACATACATACACTAAACATGATGTCGGGCCTAGATGCGGTCAAATATAACAAGCTACCAATCATAGAGCGGTAGAGAGTTTGATCAACCGGGTTACCTCCCTCATCTAGGTCGAGATATCCATTAGTTGGCATTGGTGTCTTGATTGGCTTACATTCATCCATCTTGAATCTCTTGAGAAGATCATTTGTATCTTTCTCTTGAGAGATGAAAATCCCTTCTTTCATTTGCTTGACTTGAAAACCAAGAAAGAATGTAAGCTCTCCAATCATTGACATCTCGAACTCCTTCGACATCAATTCACCAAACTCTTTGCAAGAATCTTCATTTGATGATCCAAAGATGATATCATCAACATACACTTGACAAATGAAGATATGCCCATCAAGCTTCTTGGTGAATAGTGTGGTGTCGACCTTCCCAATGGTGAAGCCCTTCTCAATGAGGAAGTCCCGAAGGCGCTCATACCAAGCTCTTGGGGCTTGCTTAAGCCCATATAAAGTCTTGGACAACCTATAAACATGATTAGGATATCTAGGGTCTTCAAACCCAGGAGGTTGATCAACATAGACTAGTTCATTAATAAAGCCATTTAAAAATGCACTTTTCACATCCATTTGATAAAGGTTTATTTCATGATGTGATGCATATGCAAGGAGGATATGGATGGCTTCTAATCTTGCAACTAGTGCAAAGGTCTCTCCAAAATCCAAACCTTCAACTTGAGAGAACCCCTTTACCACTAGTCTTGTCTTGTTCCTCATAACAACGCCTTGATCATCTTGCTTGTTTTGGAACACCCACTTTGTTCCAATGACTCTTGCACCATTTGGCCGCTCTTCAAGAGTCCAAACTTCATTGCGGGTGAAGTTGTTCAACTCTTTATGCATTGCATTTATCCAATCTGGATTTTGAAGAGCTTCTTCTACCTTAGTAGGCTCAAAGCAAGAGACAAAAGAGTGATGAGCAATAAATGAAGCAAGTTTTTGTGAGCAAGTCATTACACCCTTTGATGGACTCCCTATGATGAGATCTTATGGATGATCTTGTAGTAGAGCTGTATTTCTTCTATTGACCACTTGAGGAGGAGGTTGTGGAGCATCATCTTGTGCTTGTACCACTATTTGATCATGGGAGACATGAGTGTCTTCATTTTCTACTTTCCCATCTTTATCACTATCTTGTGGCACACTTGATGAAGAAGGTGGATCAATCACTTATACATCATCTTCATCATCTTTAGGCTTGATGTCTCCAACTAGAATGTTCTTCATAGCCTCCCTCAATGGTTCATCACCTACATTATCAAGATTCTCATGTGCTCCTTGGAAGCCGTTAGATTCATCAAATTCCACATCATATGTTTCTTCAACCAAGCTGGTGGCATGATTAAATACTCTATATGCTTTGGACTTTGATGAGTAACCAACAAAAAAACCAATATCACAACATCTTTGAAACTTCCCTAGGTGTTGCCTCTTCTTGTAGATGTAGCATTTGTAACCAAACACCCTAAAGAAGGAGACGTCCAGCTTCTTCCCATTGAGCAACTCATAAGGTGTCTTGCCAAGGAACTTTTGAAGGAATAGGCGATTTGATGCATAGCATGCGGTGTTGATAGCTTCCGCCCATAGAGCTTCGGGGGTGTTGTACTCATCAAGTATTATTCTTGCAAGAGTGATCAATGTATGGTTCTTCCTCTCAACTACACCATTTTGTTGAGGAGTATATGTTGCGGAGACCTCATGCTTGATCCCAACTTCATCACAATAGGCTTCTATGTTTGTGTTGTCAAATTCCGTCCCATTGTCACTTCTTATCTTCTTAAGCTTCATTTTAAATTCATTTTGTGCTCTCTTGGCAAACTTCTTGAAACAAGATGCAACTTTAGATTTGTCATGAAGGAAGAATACCCATGTATACCTTGAATAGTCATCAACAATCACAAGACAATAAAGATTTCCTCCCAAACTCTTGTATGTTGTTGGTCCAAATAAATCCATATGAAGGAGTTCTAGCACTCTTGCGGTTGACATGAAAGCTTTTGTTGGATGGGTATTTGCAACTTGCTTGCCGGCTTGACATGCACTACAAAGCTTGTCCTTCTCAAACTTCACATCCTTCAACCCTCTCACCAAATCATTCTTCATTAGCTTCTTGAGTGAGCTCATCCCAACATGAGCAAGTCTTCTATGCCATAGCCACCCAAGTATTGTTTTGGTGAATAGGCATGTCTTCAAGTTTATATCTTCGGAGGTGAAGTCCACTAGATATAGGTTGTTGTATCTAAATCCTTTGAATATCATATGATCATCATCCTTCTTGGATACAACAACCTCTTTTTGGTAAACAAGCATTGGAAGCCAAGACCACATAATTGTCCAACGGATAGCAAGTTGAAACTCAATGAAGCAACATATAGCACATTGGAGATGAAATGATCATTTGATATAGTCACTTTGCCCAATCCTTTGACCTTGCCCTTTGAGTTATCTCCAAATGTGATTCTTTCTTGTCCATATACTTCTTCATCTAGTGAGGTGAACATACGAGGATCACTGATCATATGTTGTGTGCAACCACTATCAATAACCCAATGACTTCCACCGGTCTTGTAGTTCACCTACACACAAGAGATCAAGCTTTAGGAACCCAAACTTGTTGAGGGCCCTTCACCTTCTCAACAAGTGACTTTGCAACCCAAATTTTCTTAGGTCTATTTTTGTTGGGAGGTCCTAAGAACATCACTTTCATCTTTCCACTAGAATCCTTTCTAAGCATGTAGTGAGCATTGAAGGCAAAAGGTCTAGCATGTTTGGGCAAGGGTTGTGGTGGTGGATGTAACACCCCAGGTGTTTGGCTTCCACATTTGCACTTGCATTTCATGAACATGAGCATCATTCATTCATTCATAAGCTTATATCACATGAAACATGATTTCAAAACATTACAACATGTTGCATATTTCATGTGTGTTGTTCTTGTATGAAATGAAAAGTGTGCAACACTTAAGTGCAACATGTGCAACTTACTTTAGGGAAATATGGTAAGTTAATACTATGCAACAAGATCATGAAACGTGTGAAACATGACTATGAAACAATTGTAACATTTCATGTGTTTTTCATTGTTTCAGTACATACAATGCTTGATTCTTGTGTGATCAAGGTGTGGTGTGGCTAATAATCCTCTTGAACAACTTAGTTACACCTAGAATGTCATTTGGAACATTGTTCATATTGATCATGTTGCCTAAATATGATTTCAAATAGGGGTTTGACTTGTTTTGACCCCTAAACCCTTGTGTTTGACTGTTTAAAAAGTGTAGCTTAGAATGTTTGCATGTCTGAGCAACCTAAAGCAAAGTTGTAGCAAATTTTATAAGGAACAAACTTTGTTTAGAAGACAAGTCATGAAAATGTGCACAACATGTTCAAAAAGGACCCACAAGTTAGTTTTGAGATCTATTTTGTAACTCTGAAAATTTTCTAAGTCACAAAGCATGTTTCAGTTCCATGTACTGATGTTTAGCGCAGTGTATCTCCCAAACCAAGCTGAACCAGCTCGAGTTCCAATTGTAAAAGTTGTAGTTCACATGTAGATGTTCAACTTTGTCAATTATACCTTGAGCTATATCATCACGGATTAGGAGTTAATCACTATCAAACTTTGCCTATCAGTCGGTATCGTGAACTCTAAAACGAAAACTTCAGGCCGGTCATGGCCGACCGTGGCCAGAAGGTGGCCGCCGCGTGGCCGCCACGCGCCTGGCTTGGCCTGACCGTGCCGTGTGCTGGCCGACTTGAAGTGGAGGACTCCCTGCTGCCCTCCGCACGCGCTCTGCCTCCTCCTTCGCTTCCTCCGCTCGCCACGGCAGTCGCAGCGGGCCTCCATCGTCGTCACCGGCTCCGCCGTGCTCGCGCCTGCTCGTCGTAGCACTAGAGCCAGCGCAAGCTCGTGCCTCATCGCCCATTCGCCACCTCCATAGCTTCTCCATGATTCCACCATCGCATCGTGCCCAAGGTTGCTTGCTCGCCGTGCTCGGTAAGCTCCCACGCCGCGCATAGCCTCGTCGGACTTGCGCCGCCGTAGCCCGTCACCGTGGCCGGCCCATCTCTGACCACCACGGGTCCTTCTATAGGGTGCGCTAGAGTCACGTTGGGTTGGGGAACCTCAGAGTAGCCAGAGATTGCGCTATTTTGGTCGCCGTCGACGTCTCGCTGTCGAGCCAAACCACCGCACCGCCATGGCCGCCACCACCATCTTGGTCGCCGGCAATAGGCCAAGCCAAGTAGGTCTATAGACGCGGGAGGTCGATGTGAACGTGTTGGTACCCGTGCCATCGCCGGGGACATCGCCGTCGGCGAGCTCCGTCGGTCGCCGTCGCGCTTGGCAGCGTGCTCTGCTTTGCTGTCGCTGATAAGCGGACCCACTGACATGTGGACCCCGCTTACCAGTGACTGTTAGTAAATAGGATAGCTCATTTATGTAGATTTTGATGCTGTTTTGTGAATTTTGTAACTCCAAATGTGTAGATCCAAATGGTGTGGTTCAAATTTTGGTAGACTCATAGCGAAGTCTAGTATTTAAGAAAAATATGACATGAGCACATGATGTAGAAATTTTGGAAGAATTAAATAGGAACTTGAAATGTGTTTTTAAATGCATGCAAACTTGTTTAAATCATATCTTGAGTTTCTGTGATCAAAAATTATGAAATTTTGTGGGTAAGCTAGTCTTGCATAGTAGAAGCTCTGGTTAAAATTTTAGAGTCATTGCATGTAGGTTTTTGAGTTATAGATTTTCCTTTTATCATTAATTGATACTTGTGTGATTTTTTGTAAATTATCTAGGAATCCTATGACCATGAAACTTTGTGAGTAGTATCCTAGTATCTTAAGGATGCTAGAAAAAATATGAAATCTGTTGCTTGACACTTTTCACTAAGGTTTCCTAATTATGCCATTTTAAGCCATTATGCCTTATCATTTTTGTGTAGGCTGTTATACTTACTCAAATGGTGTGAAATTTTTATGATAGTCTACTTAGAGCATGTAGTATCTACTGTAATTTTTGTAGATTTAATGGTGTAGTTTTCGGATATGTTTACCATTTTCTCTAATTAATTAAATAATTTAAGAAAGGTATTAAAAGAAATGTTTTGGTGATGAACACCCTACTTTCTGGTGTTCTTGTGATATGTGTAATAAGTGAGTAGAGTTAGTTTTGTCCAATTATGTGTTTACATCATAAGTTAATAATTATTTGTTTGCATTATGTCCCTCTGGACAGATCTGGGGACTTTAGAAAGTTCCCCATGATATTTTGGTTTGCTGTGAATGTGATGAATACAAAAGTTGTGGATAATTTATGTATCTAGCGCCTGTCAAAATTTGATGGCATTTGGCCTAGTAGTTTAGGAACTACAACTGTTTAAAGTTAGGTTCCAATTTTGTCTACTTTCTATCTAGTAGGATAGAGTTCAGTTGATTAAAGAATTCGACCTTGTAAAGGTTGGAATCATGCTTAGAGGTCTAAAAATGAATTGTAGACAATTTCATAAGCTTTCCAAATTGTCTTATTGCATGTCATTTGGATTTCTAAATCTCCAGTTAGGGCCAGTTTACTGTACCACTTTATAGTCTCCATTTTACCGAAATACAGGTGCTTGAGTGTATGCTTGTTGCATTGTTCTCATTGATTGTTTAGGGGTTAGCCTAACTTGAGAATATGCTTAGGTGCAGGTGCTAGGTCATTAACTGAAGATGAGCAATTATACATTAGGTTGTATAAACTTGGTAAGTAAAGTGATTTAAATAGGGCTTAAGTTGGAATATGCAGACTACAGCGAACATGTGCATTCCCCGAGCATCCCTGACATTCGTTCATGTGCATCCATGATATTTATCTTACGCATTCATGCAATAGGTGTGCCGGAGGGAGTGACGTTGCTGGAGTTCGAGGGAGCCAACGAGGAGGAGGAGCCCGAGGTGCAGGAAGCCGACGAAGCAGCCGCCGTGGAGGAGTTGCCCGAGTGCCCTGACCACTAGCCTTCCTCTTTCCTAAAAGGCAAGCCCCAGAGCATATTAAGCCTCCCATGTTTTTACAAATACATTGAATATCTTTTATTCGTTGATGATGCATTAAGTATAGGAATTGGTTGGAACCAATTGCTGCATTATATATCCCTCCTTGTCCAGATATCGCACTGGAATCCTATTAAGTTGATGAACAGGTTAAATGCTTAGCCATGCTTAGTGCGGTAGAAGTCAGGTGATTTCCTATCACCTGCGAGCTTTAGGATGAGGTGGATCACGGTTGGCTATATTTGCTATCGTGGAAAACAACCATGTGAATAATGAACTAAGATCGGGCGGAGTCTTGTGTAGGTTTGAACATAGTGACTCCGTCTGCGTCGTTTAAGGACCGATACGTTGTACGTCCTCATGTCATGTTGAACGCAGCCTAACACTTAGCTGGCCGGATAAGTCATTCCGACCGTGAAGCCGAGTAGCTCAACTCAGGCCGGGATCCATGGGGGTTGGATGCATTTTGAAGGTAGTAAGGATGTGCGGAGAATCATTGGCATAAGTCTAAGGGGAGTCAGGTGTTTAAAATCCTGCACTTCCTGGCAGAGTGGTTCTCTGAGAATGCAGGGCGGCCCAGACCCACGTCTTTTCTTTTTATTTTTCTCCTGAGTTGTACCAAAGGTGACTTGTTTGCGACCCTGACGGGGGGGAGCAGGGTTTGTGTTAGGAATAACCCTCCAGCTAGATAGGAATCGATTCGAATCGCCGTCTCTCCCGGATAGTGAGAACTTGACTGAGCAGCGACAACGTAGATTCAATTAATTTAACGATATGGTTAAATGGATGATGATGATAAGGTTGCCACAATGTATACCTGATATGGTTATTAATGTTTGCACCCTAATAAAATGATTGCTTAGTACAGGTGCTAATATAGATGATAGGTTAATAGCTAAAAGTCACTGCTAGTTCAGGTTAAGAGTTGATCATTATTACTTATGCTTTTCCGCAAAAATAAAGTGTCAGCCATACCCACTACATTAAACTATGCATAATCCTTGGTGTCATTTGTTTGGTTTCCGATGGGTAAGTCTAGCTGAGTATATTATCGTACTTAGGGTTTATTCCCTCTTGTTGCAGACGACCTACTATATCAGGGATTCTATAAGTATTGTCTCCATCCGGCAGGTGATGAAGACTAGATCATGGGCATGATCTCCATTTCTCTTATCTGAATGCTTTTGCGGGATTGTGATCAGTGAACCAGTATTTGTATTTGAACTCGGGTGTGTAAGTCAAACTATTTGCTTCCGCATGTTTTACAAGACTTGTTTTGTAATAACGATGACTCTGTGATGATGTAATCTATTTGTGAATGTCTACGAAATGTTGTAACGTACGATATGTTATGTTGAATTACTGTGATCTTGGTTGTATGCAAGCTGGTTTGAAATCCTTCGAGATTTCAGTTGACTACCGGGTTTATGTGGGCTCAAGTTCGAGAATTTGATCGTTTCAACGATTGTTTTTGTACTTGTGCTCTTATAAATTGATCGGTTCTGTGACAGTGTAGTTTGGCACTCATGAGCAAAGTGACATTCTTGTCCACACTCAAAACATCTCTTTGGCTTTGGCTTGGACTTATGTTGTTGTTGAGCTTGAGCCTTCTTTTATTGGTTTGCCAAGTACCCAATGCCACTTCTATCCATCTTTATGATGGTGTTCATTAGTAACTCACTTTGAAGATGCTTGCCTCTAGTGAACTTGCTCAATCCAATCTTAAGATGCTCTTTCTCCAACTTGAGCTTATTGTTTTCTTCCTTGAGAGCATCATTGTTTTTCTCTTCCTTGAACTTCTTGTTCTCATCTTTGAGTTTCTCATTCTCAAGGATCAAACCATCATCATGAACAATGGTTTCTAGCACAATAGACTTGGTGGTTTTGAGTTCTTCAAGATCTTTCTTGAGCTTTTCATTGTCATTCTTGAGCTTGACAAACTCATCATAATCATCAGCTTCAACCACTTGCTTGCCCTTGCTACTAGAACTTTGCTCAATGCTCTCAATAATCGAGTCATCACATGATGTAGCTATATCAATCTTAACAACATCATTAGTAGCATCATGTGGCTCATTGGATAAGAATTCTTGATCAATAACAAGATTATCATGATTAACCTTAAGAGTAGTATATTCTTCTCTTAGCTTGCTGTGGCTAGTGATGAGCTCATTATGTGTCCTCTCAAGTTTATTATGTTTTTCTTTAAGCTCTTTCTTAGAAGATTTGAGCTCCTTGAGTTTGAATGATATAGCATCATTTGCTTCTTTAAGCTCAACACTAGCCTTTTTCGCTATATCATATTTGGCTAAAAGAGAATCATTTTTAGCTTCTAACTTTTTATTTTTAGCTCTAGTTTTTATAATGATCTTAGTGTATTGTTTTAGCAATCTAGCAAGATCATCATAAGAAGGTGATTCATATTCATCATCATCACTATCACTATCATCATCACTAGCATGCTCATTATCACTACTATCATCATTATTAGATACCTTGCGGTCACCTTTGACCATAAGGCATAGATGTGTAGAGGATGATGGCGGTGGTGGCGGTGAAGATGATGAAGAGTCGATAACAATTGCGGCCACCTTCTTGTTATCACTATCATCATCGGATGAGGCACTAGATGAATCAATATCCGTGAGCCAATCACCGACAATGTATGTCTTTCCACTCTTCTTCTTCTTGTGGAAGTCCTTCTTTTGCCATCTCTATTCCTGTATGGCTTGTTCTTCTTCTTCTTCATTACTTGAGTCATCTTTCCTGCCCTTGTATTTGTTCTTGAACTTGTCTTTCTTGGGCTTAGTGCATTGGTGTGCTAGATGACCGAGTTCTCCACAATTGAAGCAATCCATCTCAGAGATTGGCTTCCTTCTAGAGATAGTGAAGAACTTCTTCTTCTTGCCATCAAACTTGATGCCACTCTTGTTGAGCTTCTTTAGCATCTTGGCGGTCTTTTTCACCATGAGAGCAAGACTTTCATCATCACTTGAGCTCTCATACTCAAGTCTTGCTTTACCCTTCTCTTGGCTAGCTTTGAATGCTAAGTCCTTATCTTTCTTCTTGGTAGAGGATGAGCAATCTTATGGCGTGATGTGCATGTACATCTTATGAGCATTGATCTTTTCTAAGATTTGTAGCTCCCCCTTGATCCGCACTAGTCCTCGTTGGAGCACCCGCACAAGGGTGTAGCTCCCCCTTGATCCACGCAAGGATCAAGTGCTCTCTACAGGTTGATTCTTCGACACTCCGTCGTGGTGAATCACCCACAACCGCTCACAACTTGAGTTGGGTCATCCACAAACTCTCTAGATGATTACCAAGCTCCCAATCACCACCAAGCCATCTAGGTGATGGTGATCACCAAGAGTAACAAGTACGAACTCTCATTTGACCACGATAAGCCTAATGAGAAGGGTGGATGCACACTTTGCTACTCTTGCTTCACTAATGAGGGCTCTTTTTAGGATTCTCAAATCTCAATCACATCACTAGGACATTGCTTTTCTTGGCACTCTCAAACGTGTTTCTCAGCTGTTGGAATGAGCAAAAGTACCCCCACACATGAATGGAGGTGGTATTTATAACATGGGCTAAAAAACGAACCATTATGTGCCTCTGCGGAGTGACCGGACACTCCGGTCATATTGACCGGATGCGCCGGTCAGTTTACCCCGAACTCCGGTGATTATAGTGCGACCAGACGCTATCCAGCGTCCGGTCAGCACTGACCGAACGCGTCCGGTCGCAATTTATCCTCACTGGAACCTTACTGATGTCGATCGGACGCTGGACCTCCAGCGTCCGGCCACTTGCTGAGCAGCGTCTGGTCAGTAGCCGACACCTGACCAGCGTCCGGTCAGCACTGACCAGACGCGTCCGATCAGGATTCTCCCTTTCTGGGACCTTACTGGAGTCGACCGGACACTGGCCCTCAGCATCCGGTCACTTGACCTCTCAGCGTCCGGTCACTTCCAGACGACTTCACCTTGATCAAATAAACTGACTGAACTCTGAGCTAGCGTCTGGTCACACCGAAGCCAGCGTCCGGTCAGTATTTGACCCTCCATTCACTTCCAACTCTCGATCATATGTGAATGAAGTTTGCTCCATTGGATCTAAGGACTATTTTGGAGCTACATCACGCTAGTTTTAGCAAGTGTGCACCACACCTAACCCACTAGACTCACCTAGGTCAAGCTATCCGTCCGTACCCCCCTTAATAGTACGACCAAAGAAAAAACAAAGTCCTAAACTATTCTAAGTGTCACTTCAACTTCAATCGACACTTAGAAGTAGTCCATCCTTAACCTTGTCGTCCATCCTTTAAAAACCGAAACGATTTCCATCGTAGGGGCATGACCATCATGATAGCCCAATTGATCTCCATTACCGTGACCTAACTTAATTGCCTCTGTAAAACACACGTTAGTCACAGTAATCACGTATTGTCATTAATCACCAAAACTCAACTAGGGGCCTAGATGCTTTCAAGCCGCATCACGAAAAGATCTACATAGTAGAGTTTGTGAGCCACGACGCCACGCTCTCTGTGACTGTGTAAATTTCACGAACTTAGCTTTTTGGATTAAATGTCACTTTAACGTCGGTCATATACTTTTACAGTATTGTTATCTTATCGTGCGATCCGTGTGTTTTTAGTACAAAAGTTTAGCTGTCCCGTAGCAACGCACGGGCACGAACCTATTTGCATATATACTCGAACATGTGTGTACATGATTATATGGAGATACAGCAGAACTTATTCATGGATTTATTGGCGCACGAAAGAAATAGATATCGTATAATTCTTTTTACCGATATAAAATATTATCTTAGCTGTATCACGAAAAAAATCTATACAGTAGAGTTTATGAGCATGCAACGTCGCGCTCTCCGGAACTATGTTAATTTCACGAACTTTACCTTTTAAAATTAAATGTCACTTTGATGTAATAGTATTGTTATCTTATCGTGTAATTTGTATATTTTTAGTAAAAAAAAAATTAGTTGTCCCAACGCACGGACACACCTACCTGGTCTTCGGGAAAAAAAATCCGTTGGTCTCTGCGCTGTTTTTTTTTTTTTTTTTTTTTTTTTTTTTTTTTTTTTTTTTTTTTTTTTTGCGCACGCATGCAGTTGACATGTTCAATGGGAGCCTACAAATAACTAGTCACGGAAGACGAAACGATAGGTCTAACAAACACATAGCCATCCTTCTAGGGTCAGCATGCACATATCCAACGCAAAGGTCGTCGAGATCCATGGAAATTATGAACCTGATGAGGAGGTGTAGTCCTTCGACACCAGTTATCACCACCTTCTTGATCTTGCACGATGGTTCCTGAGGATGCAGAATGGTGAATTGAACTTTGAATCTCCTGCGTGTTGTTTAGCTGCTTGGTGGTGGTGGAGACTAGAGAGGGAGATGCAGCCATTGCCGCCGCCTGAGCACCGGAGGGTTCTCCGTTTCGTGGTCTTCATGGCCGTCTCCCTCCTGGCCCTCTCCTGCTGGGCGCTCGTCAATTCCAGGATCAACGTCGCCATGCCTTACTCTGCCTTCGTGATGCGCGACGTCGTCCACAAGACGCCCGCTCTCACCGGCCTAGAAGACTGGCACCCCCGCCGCCGGCGACCCAGCGTCGACTTCGGCGCCAGCGGCCGTGCCGGTGACCAGTAACGCCACGGCGGCGGGCTCGGTGAAGCTGAGCGGTCCGGTGATCCGGGAGCCGCCGCTGGCAGAAGGGGAACGGGAACGGAGCGAGAGGTGCGACGCGGACAGCGCGGCGCTGAGGGTGTACGTGTACGACCTGCCGGCGGAGTTCCATTTCGGCATGCTGGGGTGGGACGGGAAGGGGAAGGCGGCGGCGTGGCCCGACGTCCGCGACGCCGGCGCCGCGCCGCACTACCCCGGCGGGCTCAACCTGCAGCACAGCGTGGCGTACTGGCTCATGCTGAACATCCTGTCCTCCGCGCTGCCGCCCGGCGGCACCGGCAGCGACGACGTGGCCAGGGACAGGCCCTGCGTCGCCGTCAGGGTGACGAACGCGAGCCTCGCCAACGTCTTCTTCATGCCGTTCTTCGCGTCGCTGAGCTACAACCGCCACTCGAAGCTCCGCCGCGGGGAGAAGGTGAGCCTGAACAGGGTCCTGCAGGCCGAGCTGGTCAAGTACCTGATGCGGAAGGAGGAGTGGAGGCGGTGGGGCGGCAAGAACCACCTCATCGTGCCGCACCACCCCAACAGCATGATGGAGGCGAGGAAGAAGCTCAGCGCCGCCATGTTCGTGCTGTCAGACTTCGGGAGGTACTCGCCGGACGTCGCCAACCTCAAGAAGGACGTCATCGCGCCGTACAAGCACGTCGTCCGCTCCTTCGGCGACGGCGACTCGCCGACGTTCGAGCAACGTCCCATCATGGCATACTTCCAAGGGGCCATCCATCGGAAAGCTGTAAGCCCTCTGTTCTGTCCTCGTCGCGAGTAAAGATCGAATTCCTGGAAGCTTTTTGAGCAGACCGGCCGCCGGCGTTTCAGGGCGGGAAGGTTCGGCAGAAGCTGTACCAGCTGCTCAAGGACGAGCGCGACGTGCACTTCACCTACGGCACCGTCCGGCAGAACGGCATCCGCCGCGCCACCACCGGGATGTCCACGTCGAAGTTCTGCCTCAACATCGCCGGCGACACGCCGTCCTCGAACCGCCTCTTCGACGCCATCGTCAGCCACTGCGTCCCGGTCATCATCAGCGACGACATCGAGCTGCCCTTCGAGGACGTGCTCGACTACTCGGAGTTCTGCGTGTTCGTGCGCTCCGCCGACGCCGCCAAGAGGGGGTTCCTGCTGCGGCTGCTCCGGGGCATATCGCGCGACGAGTGGACCAAGATGTGGATGAGGTTGAAGAAGGTGACTCGCCACTTCGAGTACCAGTACCCTTCGCGGTCAGGTGATGCTGTCCAGATGATATGGAGCGCAGTGGCGCGGAAGATGCATTCGGTGCAGCTGCAGCTTCACAAGCGCGGTAGATTCCAGAGGACGGGTTCGGAATCATGAAGCTCCACACGCGCGGTAGTCTGAACCTACGTGGACGTGGCAAGATTCATCGGTTGATCAATAAACTTTTAGATTCTGTTTGGTTGAAGGACCATTACACAAACAGAATCGTTGTTTACTTGATCACTTGCTTGATTTGTTTGTTTCATCATTGTAAGGAACCGCACCAGCAAGATCTGCATCTCGTTCGCCGGCGTCTCGGCTTGGGCACCCGCCAGATTGGGGCAATCAAGCTCGCACATGCGCAATCCCTTCGCCGTTTGCTCGATGTTGTGGTCAGGCGCAGCCGCGTCCTCGATGAACACCTCCGCTTCCATTTGCAGCATTGGCAACCGTCGCCGTCTCTCACAGCCACGAGCGTTGTCACGTCCATCTCCGGTAGCCATGGCCCATTAGACATGCACACTGACATGACTATTGTGTCTTGCGTGTTTGTAATGTGAGCTGTTAACTCACTGAAATTGTGTCAGTGTTTGTAATGTGAGCCATGTTCGCTTGAACTTATCAGCTCGGCTTATCAGCCATGATACAGTGTTTTTCGCCGCAAAAACCATCAAGTTTTATGTGCTTGTAATGTGAGCTGTGTGAACTCACTATCATGAGATGTGAACCCTTAGTTTGGAGACATGTGGATCTCAATTTGCAAAGACAAAAGATGTGCTGTCCAGTTTGACAACACTAGTGAAGTGCTCTCAGAAAAGCTTCATTAAAATTAAACAAATCACAGCACCTGGAAGGACCAGATCAATGGTGCAAGAGTGACTCAAGATAATGATGCTTTTATGAGATCATCTACATGGTTTTAGTCAGTAAACATTTTGTGCTGTCAAATTCTTTTGAGTTGTGAAGATTCCACTGTCCAGTTATTTTGAATACAATGCCAGCACAACATACATTACTTTGTGAATATTGCATTCTCAAGAATGCATTATCACATTCTCGAAAAAGCAATTACATTGTCAGAGATGGAAACTAAAACTGAGGTACATTGCATTCACTCGCTAATCGCTATCTCTAGAACGAGAAGACTCTGAAGAAAAGCTCCTTGAGCCAGCACCAAGCATCCAAACAGCACCCTGTACATCTGATCGACAACAATCTGGCAATTGTTCTCGTATGTCAAAATGGTATAATGAGACGTGTGTTTACATGTTAGTTGGATACCTTAAGAATTCAAGCAATCTCTGAACAATTAGCTCAGCAAATCACAATCACATCAAAATCTGAGCAATTAGAAGGGTGCTATCACGCCCTTGCACTGAATTGATTTCCACCCACCAGCATCCTCATCCTGCACTCAGCTGGAACCTCATAATGCAGCTCAGAACACACAATGATCCATGAAGGGCCCAAAGAAAGTTTACATTTCAAAACGGAGAATTGTATTGTGGCTGTTAGTCTAACGGCACTAATTGCTGTGACGATGGGACAGTTCTATGCACTAATCTGTGATGAAATAGGATGGAAGCAAGAAAAATATGAATTGAAAGTTTTGAGTATGAAATTAAAGAACGAAGAATAGATGAGAGATCAAGGGGGAATGTTAGCATTGATCTCCCACCAGTTAGGCCCAACGGCCTAACTGGGCCTTGTCCTCGCGCCCTGATCGGGGGCGCCCAACCCTACATGGTTGGTGGGCCCCCGTCGCACAGCGCTATAAAGGAAGGTGGGGGCCGGGGCTCGCGATACGAGGTTCACCGCGCCGCCAGTCACCCCACCGACATCCTAAACCCTAGACCCGATCGAAAGTAGGGGCGCTGCCAGCGACGGGAAGTACCACCGACGCCGGCAACGCCACCCGACGCTCACGCCGCCGTCGAGGACGCCACAGCGCCGACTCCCTCTCCACCGACCGTCGCTGCCGGCGCGCAGATGGCGTCCGCCAACGAAACCCCGGCCGGAGCTTCAACAACTACGGCGTTTGACGGTTTGCTACTTATCACCTATCTCAATCTCTCTGTGAAATCCGATTGATCTATTACTGTGCTAAGAATCCCGATCCGATGAACATAAACCCTAAAAACACAATGGCATCGGAGCCAAGGTTCGACAAGAAATCATCCAATACGATGCGGATCGGGAAAGAAAACAGAAAAACCGAACTAAGACCTAACCCTAGAAAGAATCCCATCACCAATCGGTTCAATCCGAGAAGAAAGAAAAGGAACCCTACCATCTAGATCTCGAATCACACAAAAGGTAAACACGGATCGGGGAAATCGGGTTCAACCGAACCCTAACCCTAGATCCCCTTTTCGGGTGAACGAGTGAGAAGAAAAGAAAGAAGAAATCAAATCCGAAAGGGGAAAGGGGAAAAGAACAAAGGCGGCACACTGAAACCCTAACCCTAATCCCATTCGGATGAACACAGTAAAAACCCCATTCCCAAACCCTAACCCTAATTCCCGTGCGTCGGAATGGGGAAGAAAGGGGACGGGGAAGAACAAGAAAGAACACGCCGTTCGTCGGGGATAAACCTCCACCGGCGCGGAAGAAGAAGAAGCGCACCGGCTCTTCCGCCGGCGCCGAAGAAAAGCCGAGCCGGGGCGCGAACTCGCCGGGCTCGGCCAAGGTAGCGCCGCGGCCAGGCCGCTCGACGGCGGCGTGCTCACCCGTTGGGGAGCACGCGCGCCGGCGAGGGGGCCGGCGACGGCGCAAAGGACCGCCCGCTCTGCTCGCTCGCGGCTGCTCGGTAGCGGCTGTCCTCGCTGCTGCGACTGAGAAAGAAGAGAGAGAGAGCAAGAGCCGAAATGGCTAGGGTTCCAGGGCGCCGGCCGCGGCCTGGGTTTTGATCCGCGCGAAACGGCGCCGTCGTCCGTCGGATCAGATCGAACGCCGAGATGCTGGGCCAAGTCGAGGCCCAGGCGGGCAGCGCGCGGCGCGGTTTGCCGGCCCAGGCCCAGGTTGCGGCCTGGGTGCGGCCTGTGCGCGCGAGCAAGCCGGGCCGAGCCGTTCAGCTCTTGGGCCGCGCTGGGCTGAAAAATGAAAGAAGAACAAGAAATTTTTTTCTTATTATTTTCCAGAAACAATTTTAAATGCATATTTTGATGAATTTGAATGATTTTGATACAATTTTCTGTGCAAATTTTATCCAATGATATTTTGCCCAGAAAACAATGAATTTTTTAGTGCTTCTGGAAAATAATAACATGAAAAGATTATTAATGTTTCCGCTGTGCATGATAATTATTGTTCTCTTTGATTAAATTTGAACCAACGGGATAATTTAATTTTAAGAGAAATGAATTTCTGATAATTTTGATGCAATTATGATATTGTTATTTTCTGACCAACGTTGTTAATAACAATATTATAATTTTTGATCCATGAGAAATTGTGCATTAATTTTACTTCTGCCCAACGGTGATGTAAAATATTTTGCATGGATGAATTATAAGTTTTAATTTGACCAACGTTGAGTTAAAGCATGAATTTTATGTATAAATGTTTCTCTTACTCTGGTATGATTTCAGGAGGCAAATGCATTGTGAACATTGCCAACATCCCGACACTCAACGGAACCAATCACCGTGTGTGGCGGGAGAAGTATGAATTGGAACTTGCGTTGGGAGAGGTCGATTTTGCCATCACCTCACCGTGTCCTACTGAGCCAGAGGACCCGGTGAGAGGTGACAATGAATCTGACGCTGATTTCGCTTCTCGAAGCGTGATCATGCTGAAATAAGAATGAAATATGACCTTGAACATAGGCAATGGACTCTCTCCAACCGCAAGTGCCTGTTGGTAGCCAAAGCCACCATAGAAGAACAGATAAGGGGCTCAATCCCTGAATGTGCTACTGCTAAAGAATATCTTGAGAAAATCAAGAGTCAGTTTACTGGGTCTACCAAGGCCACAGCAAGTTCACTGATTAAGAAGCTTGTGAATGAGAAATTCACTGGTGGTAGCATAAGAGAGCACATTTTGAAGATGAACACTACGGCATCTAAGCTAAAAGAAATGAATTTGAAGGAGGAGGATTTCCTAATTCATTTGATTTTTGCTTCTTTGCCGAAAGAATATGACACCTTCATTGTGAACTATAATATGCAGCCTGAAAGATGGGGCATAGAAAGACTCATCTCAATGTGTGCTCAAGAAGAGGAGAGGATAAAGTCCTCACAAGGTGAATCTGCTCATTTTGTGAAGGACAACAAAAGAAAGAACTTTAATGGCAAGAATTCTAAACCACAAGGGAAACCTAAGTGGGATAAGTCCTCTTCCTCCAGTTCACAGGGAAAGAAACCCCAGGATTCTGAGAATCAGCAGTATGGTGGAGCTGAAAAAGATCAGTGCAAGCACTGCTTCAAGAAGGGACACTACAAGAGGGATTGTCCAGACTTCCTGAAATCTCTGCTAAAGAAAGGTGATGAATTTATTACATTTGTAGATGAATCTCTGTATTTATGTTATGATAAATCCACTTGGTGGGTTGATTCAGGAGCAACTACTCATGTTGCAAATTCTTTACAGGGGTTAAGTGGGACGAGAACCTTGCAAAGAGGAGAAAGAACGATTAAAGTTGCAAATGGACTGCAAGCCAATGTTGAAGCCATTGGAGTTTTTCTTTAGAATTGAATAATGGTTTTGTACTTAGACTTAAAGAAGTACTTTATGTTCCCTCTTTGCGTAGAAATTTGATAAGTGTTTCGAAACTTGATGATGATGGAATTGATTGCCATTTTGGTGATGGCAAGTGTAAGATACTGGTTAATAATAAATGTGTTGGTCTTGCCTTCCGACAAGACAAGCTTTATTTATTATCTCTTGCTGAGAATGCGAACAATGTATGTGATGAGAATGTGAATGATTCCCCATCTACGGATGTAACTAAGAAGCGGAAGAGAATTGATACTGTCTCTTCGAAATTATGGCATTGTCGCTTGGGCCATATTTCGAGGGGGAGAATGGAACGATTGGTTAAGGAATCAATTCTCCCGCACTTAGAATTTTCAGATTTAGAGCAATGTATTGATTGCATCAAAGGAAAGTATGTCAAGAAAATTAAGAAAGATGCCAAACGAAGCACAGGAATTTTAGAAATAATCCACACAGATATATGTGGTCCTTTTCCTGTGAAAAGTGTGGATGGTTATGACTCGTTTATAACATTCACAGACGACTACTCTCGTTATGGCAATATTTATCCAATTAAAGAAAGATCGGAAGCATTGGATAAATTCAAAATATTTAAAGCTGAAGTTGAAAACAGCACAATAAGAAAATAAAGATAGTACGATCAGACCGAGGTGGAGAGTACTATGGGCGACATACCCCATATGGCCAAATTCCTGGACCATTTGCAAGGTTCCTACAGGAAAATGGCATAGTTGCTCAGTACTCCACACCGGGGGAGCCTCAGCAGAATGGAGTGGCTGAAAGACGTAACCGTACCTTAATGGATATGGTAAGAAGCATGATGAGTTACTCCACATTACCGATTAGTTTATGGATGGAGGCACTGAAAACCGCCATTCACATACTTAATCGAGTACCAAGTAAATCGGTGCCTAAAACACCGTATGAATTATGGACAGGAAGGGAACCCTCACTTAACCATTTGCGTGTGTGGGGCTGTCCAGCTGAGGCAAAAGTGTTTAACCCAAACATAGGAAAGTTAGACTCCAAGACAGTCAGCTGCCATTTTATTGGCTATCCAGAAAGATCGAAAGGATATCGCTTCTATTGTCCTGACAGACATACGAAGATTGTAGAAACAAGACACTGTGTTCTTGGAGGATAACATGATCAGGGGGAGCATGGTAGCACGAGAAATCAGCCTACAGGAGAAGCGGGTACATGTACCCACTCCGATGGTTGAAGAACCATTCTTCACGCTACCTGCTGTTGCACCGACAGTGCAGGACACTGTAGTGCCAACACCTGTTGCAAGTTCTCCCGTGGCGACAATGAATGAACATGAGGAACCTGTCCTTGAGGAACCTATAGAAACCAAATGTTGCACATGAGGAAGAACTACAACAGCCCAATGTGGAACAAGTGCCGGAGGCACCTAGAAGGTCTCAAAGAATAAGAAGATCAGCTATTACTGATGACTATGAAGTTTATGAAACTGAAGAATGTCAGATGGGGGACGATCCCACCTCATTTGAAGAAGCCATGAGAAGCGACCACTCATCAAAGTGGCTTAAGGCCATGGAAGATGAATTGAAATCAATGAGTACCAATAAAGTTTGGGACTTAGAAAATATTCCTAAAGGAGCCAAAACAGTAGGCTGTAAATGGGTCTACAAAACGAAATATGACTCCCAAGGGAATATAGAAAGATTTAAAGCGCGACTCGTGGCGAAAGGCTTCACGCAAAGAGAAGGGATTGATTACAATGAGACGTTTTCTCCAGTCTCATGTAAAGATTCCTTCAGAATTATAATGGCACTTGTAGCCCACTATGACTTGGAGTTACATCAAATGGATGTAAAGACGGCTTTCCTAAATGGGGATTTGGAAGAAAATGTTTATATGGCACAACCGAAAGGTTTTGTCGTAAAAGGAAAGGAAAATATGGGATGCCGCCTAAAGAAATCAATTTACGGATTGAAGCAAGCTTCAAGACAGTGGTATTTGAAGTTTGATAGAACGATAAAAGTTTTTGGGTTTGAAGAAAATGTTGAGGACAATTGCGTTTATGCAAAGTTCAGGAATGGAAAGTACATATTCCTAATTTTGTATGTGGATGATATCTTGCTTGCTAGCAGTGATATCAATCTACTAATGGAAACGAAGAAATTCTTGTCCTCGAACTTTGATATGAAAGATCTCGGTGAGGCCTCGTTCGTTTTAGGAATAGAGATTCACCGAGACAGGAGAAAAGGGGTTCTAGGATTATCGCAAAAGGCATACATAGAAAAGGTCCTGAAGAAATTTAGTATGCATGCGTGCAGTCCTTCACCTGCTCCTATAGTCAAGGGCGATAGATTTGGGGAACATCAGTGTCCCAAGAACCAATATGAAATTGACCGAATGAAAGCGGTACCGTATGCTTCAGCTGTTGGAAGTTTACAATATGCTCAAGTGTGTACACGCCCTGACTTAGCTTTTGTTACCGGGTTACTTGGCAGATATCAAAAGAATCCAGGAATTGAACATTGGAAATTAGTGAAGAAAGTCCTGCGTTATTTGCAGGGTACGAAAGGCCTCATGCTTACGTATAGAAGATCTGATTCCCAGATAGAGGGGTATTCAGATTCTGATTATGCGGGAGACGAAAGAAAATCCACGTCAGGATATGTATTTACTCTCGCAGGAGGGGCTATATCGTGGAAAAGCTCCAAACAAACCGTAACTACATCCTCGACAATGTATGCCGAGTTTGTAGCATGCTATGAGGCAACGGGGCAGGTGAACTGGCTGAAGAAATTCATACCCGGATTGAAAGTGATTGATGATATAAATGAACCACTGCGATTGTATTGTGATAACAATCCAGCGGTACAGTACGCTCACAACAATAGGTCAAGTGGTGCTGCCAAACACATTGACATAAAGTACTATGTTGTGAAAGATAAAGTTCGGGATCATATAATAAATCTTGAGCACATAAGTACAGAGAAAATGCTCGCGGATCCGCTCACAAAGGGCTTACCACCCAACGTGTTCAGAGAACACGTAGCCGGCATGGGTTTAAGGGAAAGCCTATGATTCCCGAACATACGAAGGGCCCAAAGAAAGTTTACATTTCAAAACGGAGAATTGTATTGTGGCTGTTAGTCTAACGGCACTAATTGCTGTGACGATGGGACAGTTCTATGCACTAATCTGTGATGAAATAGGATGGAAGCAAGAAAAATATGAATTGAAAGTTTTGAGTATGAAATTAAAGAACGAAGAATAGATGAGAGATCAAGGGGGAGAATGTTAGTATTGATCTCCCACCAGTTAGGCCCAACGGCCTAACTGGGCCTTGTCCTCGCGCCCTGATCGGGGGCGCCCAACCCTACATGGTTGGTGGGCCCCCGTCGCACAGCGCTATAAAGGAAGGTGGGGGCCGGGGCTCGCGACAGGTTCACCGCGCCGCCAGTCACCCCACCGACATCCTAAACCCTAGACCCGATCGAAAGTAGGGGCGCTGCCAGTCAGTGATTACAGTGTGACCAGACGCGTCCGGTCGCAATTTACCCTCACTACAACCTTACTAATGTCAACCGGACGCTGGACCTCCAGCATCCGGTCACTTGCTGAGCAGCGTCCAGTCAGTAGCCAGCACCTAACCAGTGTCTGGTCAGCACTGACCGGACGCGTCCGATTAGGATTCTCCCTTTCTAGGACTTTACTGGAGTCGATCGGATTGGCCCTCAACGTCCGGTCACTTGACCTCTCAGCGTCCGGTCACTTTTAGACGACTTCACCTTGATCAAATGAACTGACCGGACTCTAAGCCAGCATCCGGTCACACTGAAGCCAGTGTCCGGTCAGTATTTGACCCTCCATTCACTTCCAACTCTCGATCATATGTGAATGAAGTTTGATCCATTGGATCTAAGGACTATTTTGGAGCTACATAGCGCTAGTTTTAGCAAGTGTGCACCACACCTAACCCACTAGACTCACCTAGGTCAAGCAACCCATTCGTACCCCCCTTAATAGTATGGCCAAAGGAAAAACAAAGTCCTAAACTATTTAAGTGTCACTTCAACTCCAATCGACACTTAGAACTAGTCCATCCTTAACCTTATCATACATCCTTTAAAAACCAAAACGATTTCCATCGTAGGGGCATGACCATCATGATAGCCTAATTGATCTCCATTACCATGACCTAACTTAATTGCCTCTATAAAACACATGTTAGTCACAGTAATCACGTATTGTCACACCAAAACCTAACTAGGGGCCTAGATGCTTTCAATCTCCCCCTTTTTGGTGATTGATGACAATACCACCTCAAGTATGTGAAAGAGATAAGGTTTTTAACATGCTTGGTTCATATAAGCTTTTGGCAATAAGAACAAAAGTGTTAGGCAAGCTTATATGACCCAAGCCAACATGATGTACTCAACAGATATGAAATAAGCATGAGTACAAGTAATAAAGCTCATTTGCATGGAGTAAAACGGGAAGCAAAGCAAATGAGCATAGCACAAGTGATATGACATATAAATAATTCAAAGTAGAGAGCACACATGTCACATATCACGATCACGTAGATATCACTATCACATAGATATAGTTTAATGCATAGAAGTAAACACACGACGAATGCATAAAAGTGTATCACACATAAAACTCCAAATGTACTAGATAATAAGCTACTAAGTAAGCTAAGCTCCCCTAAATAGTCGCCTCCCCCTAAGACTATCATACTCAAAACCCTCTCCCCCTTTGGGTCAAACACCAAAACCTAAGGGTCGGTCGGCGGGGTGGTAGCGAATGAGCCAGGCGCTGAGGTACGAGGAGCAAGCTGGAACTAGGCACCATCATCATCTGACCCTGAGCTCTGAGCAGTCTAACCCTCAATAGCTAGAAGCGATGCTGAAGCAGTCTGGGTCGGATCAGGAATAGGAGCTATTGTAGGCTGTGCTGGTATGACTAAAGCAGCTAGCTCTGATGATTGCCACTGAGGAAGGAGCGTCTCTATAGTCCCGGTAATAGGTGCAACGATAGAAGGGACCTGGGACATGCAAGTATGGAGGAGTAGGCTTGCCCTATCAACTCACTGAAGGATGCACAAGGCTCCTAGACACTATAGTCTTTGGCACTAGCAGCGAGGACGTCTCAGCCGGTGTGAAGCCTGTCTGAAGAGGTGTGAACTGCGGGGCTATCACTGGTGAAGCAAAATACTAGGACACCTACTCTGTAGGTGAAGCAAAACTGTGCTGGTGGCTATCGTTGACTCTAAAGCCCACTAGACTGTAACGTTGGAGTCATCGAAGTGGTGGCAGGCTAACCAAGCTGGGGCGAAGGCTTTGTGGCGGTGGAGCCCCAATCGCTGTCACTACATGCTACATGAATCCAAGAAGCTACTACTGGCATGAGAAGCTGCTACTAATGCATGTCCTGCTGCTGTTGCTGTATGGCCTGCTACTACCTGCTGGATGGCCTGCTGCTGGCGCTGGAACTCATCCTGCCGAGTCTGAAACTATGCCAAAAGTGGTAGCGGTCTCCTGAGCTTGGCGTGTCTGATCCTGCCTCATCCGCTCAAGTATAGCAGTAGAGTGGGGTCTGTCTGCGGTGGTAGGTGGAGTTTGAACTAGAGCTGTTGGCCTCATGATATCATGTCGACGTGCAGGCATCTGAGGAATGTCCCGATAGTCCTCATCTAGCTATCACTGGGGTCCGCTCTCGATCATTCCCCTCCTGCTGAGCAAGCTACTCCTCCTCAGTAGCTGCAATACCCCTGACAATAAGCATCCTGCTAGGCTATAGTCTCTGGTACATCTGGATGATGGCGTGGCTAACTAGGTGCATGTGGTGTACTATGGCGGATCATTTGAGTCAGGTTGTATGTAGGGAACTCTGTAGTAGCACCACTGTACTCAGCTAGCATCTCAAGCAGCCTCACCGTAACTATCTTGTGATAAGAAATGTGATCCAATGGGCATAGGGCAACTGTCGATGACCTCTAAACCCCTTAGCAATAGTATCCTCCATCTTAGAAAGAAGGAGATCCCAAATGTCAAATATGGTCTGCTGCATTAGGGAGTTGAGAAGCCATAGCTACAAGCGAGTCAAGCCCTCACGATACCCCATTCTCGAAATCAGGGTCCTCCTCATAATGGCATCCAGCACTCTAGCTGTAGGAGTGAGATCACTGGGAGTCCTGCTCGATCCCTCACCAAAAGGCTCCTTGAAGCAGTGGCGAACCAAATCTGTGGGAGGCACCATACGGCCAAGAGGGCGTCTAGGAGGCATTGTCTGTCCATAGCAAACATCATGTAACCTGATGGGCTACTCCTGAAGCCTGAGTATCTCCTTGACCCTAGTGCTCGTTAGCCTATAATCTCTGCCTCTAAATGCAAAGTGAATGTATCTATGCTGCGGGTCAATCCATAGTGTAGCATAGAACTGATGGACCCAAGATGGAACATATAATCATGTTTGTCCAATAAAGTCTGTCAGTCCTGATAGATATGTAAGGTAGGGGTAAATGTGCTCTCCAGCTGCTGCAACTATAGACTCAATGCTGCACACCCTCTGAGGTCTGAATATAGCTCCACTGTTAAGATATGCATTGTACAAATCCTCCTGGAGTGGTGTGTAGAAGTCCTCTGATGCTCCGTCATCCCTCCTCGGTGGGAACCACTGCCCAAACTCCACAAACTTGAGCTGCTGCACCTGCTTGGTCATGGCGGCCCTCAAGTCCAAGTGTGTCATAGGAGGTGGACCTTGTGGTCTGGGTGGTGGACGAGAACCCCTTCGCTGTGTATCTGCCCTCGGTGTGACTGGGGCATGGGTATGACCAGAGCGGCAAAGCTGTGGCTGAGGTGCCTGCTCTGTCTCCTCGGCCTGCTATCCCTCCTAAGCCTGCTCTACTGATGGTACCTACTGCTATGACTCCCCTAAGGCTGATCCTCATCGATGGCAACACGCCAACCTCCAATCATGAGAGTCCAAGCTGGACCACCATGAAGGCGCTCAACCTGCTCAAGTGTAGCCCTCACTTCTGGTGAAAGCTGATCTGCGATCCGGACTCCACTGCGAGCACCTCCTCTCTCGGCATGCTCTGTAGCCTCTATAACTATGGCTGCTCTAGCTATCTTTGCATCTGGATACTTGCGCTTCTTTGTTACAGTCTTCTTTGTTGCCTTGCCTTTTGGATCTATAGGCAAGCAAGGCAGACGCCTTGGATCCTCATCACCCGGACCGCCCCCAACATTCTTGACACAAACCATTGGTTGGATCTAAAGAGAACAACTGCCGCTGATAAGAGACAACTATTGACTGTCACTTCTGAGGCTTGACCTTGATCCGTACTTGCGAGCTTAGCCCCGAGTTGAATGACAACTGCCACTGAGACCTCAACAGCACCGACTCACTGCATGATGGAATAGATCGAGTTTATAAACAATAACACTAAATCTAGAGATGCGAAACCCTAACAGAGCAAGCAATTGGGTACAAAATTGAATCAAAGGCTTGCAACCTGATGAACCATCGATCCGAGGAGAAGAGAAATGACGTGTGGGGAACCACCAAAATGTGAGGCTAGGGCACGAGGCGTCGGCGGCGCTGGTGGCTAGGGCACAACATGGCGTAGTGGAGCGGTGACACGGCGTGGATGACACAGGCAGAGGCTCGACGGCGCAGGAGAGGCACGGGCTCACGGCTAGGCAGTACGGTGGCACTGTAGGGTGGTGCGGCAGTGTGAGCACTAGAGCGCGGTGCATAGGCGTGGGAGCAGTGGGCGGTGCGTGGAGCAGCAGGTGGCGCACGGAGCAGTGGAGGCGGCGTGGGGAGCTACTGGCAGCGCGTGGAGAAGCGACGTGCGGTGGAGCATGGAGGTGTGGCAGGCAGCATGGCGGCGTGGGCTCAGCTGGTGCGGTGGCTAGGCGAGGTTGTGGAGGCGGCGATGCGGGTGGACTGGGTCAAGGATGTGTGGTGGCTCGTGGTTATAAGGGTCTAGATGGAGTTGGATAAGGAAAGAAGAAAGGAGTTCGTATGCCACACGAAACCTATTGACCGAACGCTCCGGTGGCAGCGACCGGACGATGCCACTCAGCGTCCGGTCGATTCCAGAGAGGTCCAAATCTCCTGGAATCATGACCGGACGCATCTGGTGGACACCGACTAGACACAGCCAGAGTCCAGTCACCTTGCCTTGAATGCCTTCATGCTCGACCGAACACTGAACCTCCAACTGACCGGACGCTGAAACGCAGAGTCCGGTCACTCCTTCGCAGCGAGTTCACCTCCTATGAACTGACCGGACGCTGGACACCAGAGTCTGGTGCAGTGTCTGGTCACTCCTTTTCTAGCGAATCTTCAAAGTCCTTCGTGCTGCTTGTTCCCAATCAAGTCCCAACTCAAATAAGATCAAAATAAATACCAATTGGGATTGATGTGAGTGACTTCTCTCAAACCCTTATGTTTTTCAAAAATATTTTGCCTTAGGCTATAATTCTTTTTAAGAAAATAGGTAATAAGAGGGCAATTTGAAGACAAACGACAAACAACAATCATGCATATATAATGCAATACTTGAAAATAAATCTAGTTGCTTGTCAAGTTTGATCCAAGGTTAAGCTTCTTCACACGCTTTTCGGCAGTTATCTTAACCATGTTAGACAAGCCCTATATGCATTACAAAACATTAAACATGTTGTATATTACAATACAATGCAAGGGACAACACAAGCTTATTTTTTAGTGAAGTTACTAAAATCAAGAACATTGAGCTCATTCCGCAATCTACAAAATGTTGCCTCATCTAGCAGTTTAGTGAAGATATCTGCCAATTGATCCTCGGTCCTTACACCTTCTAATGATATATCATTTTTTGCAACATGATCTCTAAGAAAGTGATGACGGATATCTATGTGCTTGGTGCGAGAGTGTTGAACCGGATTATTTGCAAGTTTTACCACACTTTCATTATCGCACAAAAGAGGTACTTTTCTAGAACTGCACCATAGTCTAGCAAAGTTTGTTTCATGTAAAGTATTTGTGCACAACAAGCACCTGCGGCAATGTATTCTGCTTCGGTGGTGGACAAAGCCACACTATTTTGTTTCTTGGAGGACCAAGACACAAGTGATCTACCAAGCAAATGGCACCCTCCGGATGTGCTCTTTCTATCAACTTTGCAACCGGCATAATCCGAATCGAAATAGCCAACTAATTCAAATATAGCTCCTTTGGGATATCAAAGGCCAATGCTTGGTGTGTGCTTAAGATACCTAAGGATTCTTTTAACGGTAATCAAATGAGTTTCCTTAGGATTAGCTTGAAATCTAGCATACATACATACACTAAACATGATGTCGGGCCTAGATGCGGTCAAATATAACAAGCTACCAATCATAGAGCGGTAGAGAGTTTGATCAACCGGGTTACCTCCCTCATCTAGGTCGAGATATCCATTAGTTGGCATTGGTGTCTTGATTGGCTTACATTCATCCATCTTGAATATCTTGAGAAGATCATTTGTATCTTTCTCTTGAGAGATGAAAATCCCTTCTTTCATTTGCTTGACTTGAAAACCAAGAAAGAATGTAAGCTCTCCAATCATTGACATCTCAAACTCCTTCGACATCAATTCACCAAACTCTTTGCAAGAATCTTCATTTGATGATCCAAAGATGATATCATCAACATACACTTGACAAATGAAGATATGCCCATAAAGCTTCTTGGTGAATAGTGTGGTGTCGACCTTCCCAATGGTGAAGCCCTTCTCAATGAGGAAGTCCCGAAGGCGCTCATACCAAGCTCTTGGGGCTTGCTTAAGCCCATATAAAGCCTTGGACAACCTATAAACATGATTAGGATATCTAGGGTCTTCAAACCCAGGAGGTTGATCAACATAGACTAGTTCATTAATAAAGCCATTTAAAAATGCACTTTTCACATCCATTTGATAAAGGTTTATTTCATGATGTGATGCATATGCAAGGAGGATATGGATGGCTTCTAATCTTGCAACTAGTGCAAAGGTCTCTCCAAAATCCAAACCTTCAACTTGAGAGAACCCCTTTGCCACTAGTCTTGTCTTGTTCCTCATAACAACGCCTTGATCATCTTGCTTGTTTTGGAACACCCACTTTGTTCCAATGACTCTTGCACCTTTTGGACGCTCTTCAAGAGTCTAAACTTCATTGCGGGTGAAGTTGTTCAACTCTTCATGCATTGCATTTATCCAATCTAGATTTTGAAGAGCTTCTTCTACCTTAGTAGGCTCAAAGCAAGAGACAAAAGAGTGATAAGCAATAAATGAAGCAAGTTTTTGTGAGCGAGTCATTACACCCTTTGATGGACTCCCTATGATGAGATCTTATGGATGATCTTGTAGTAGAGCTGTATTTCTTCTATTGACCACTTGAGGAGGAGGTTGTGGAGCATCATCTTGTGCTTGTACCACTATTTGATCATGGGAGACATGAGTGTCTTCATTTTCTACTTTCCCATCTTTATCACTATCTTGTGGCACACTTGATGAAGAAGGTAGATCAATCACTTATACATCATCTTCATCATCTTTAGGCTTGATGTCTCCAACTGGAATGTTCTTCATAGCCTCCCTCAATGGTTCATCACCTACATTATCAAGATTCTCATGTGCTCCTTGGGAGCCATTAGATTCATCAAATTCCACATCATATGTTTCTTCAACCAAGCCGGTGGCATGATTAAATACTCTATATGCTTTGGACTTTGATGAGTAACCAACAAAAAAACCAATATCACAACGTCTTTGAAACTTCCCTAGGTGTTGCCTCTTCTTGTAGATGTAGCATTTGCAACCAAACACCCTAAAGAAGGAGACGTCCAGCTTCTTCCCATTGAGCAACTCATAAGGTGTCTTGCCAAGGAACTTTTGAAGGAATAGGCGGTTTGATGCATAGCATGCGGTGTTGATAGCTTCCGCCCATAGAGCTTCGGGGGTGTTGTACTCATCAAGTATTATTCTTGCAAGAGTGATCAATTTATGGTTCTTCCTCTCAACTACACCATTTTGTTGAGGAGTATATATTGCGGAGACCTCATGCTTGATCCCAACTTCATCACAATAGGCTTCTATGTTTGTGTTGTCAAATTCCGTCCCATTGTCACTTCTTATCTTCTTAAGCTTCATTTTAAATTCATTTTGTGCTCTCTTGGCAAACTTCTTGAAACAAGATGCAACTTTAGATTTGTCATGAAGGAAAAAATACCCATGTATACCTTGAATAGTCATCAACAATCACAAGACAATAAAGATTTCCTCCCAAACTCTTGTATGTTGTTGGTCCAAATAAATCCATATGAAGGAGTTCTAGCACTCTTGCGGTTGACATGAAAGCTTTTTTTGGATGGGTATTTGCAACTTGCTTGCCGGCTTGACATACACTACAAAGCTTGTCCTTCTCAAACTTCACATCCTTCAACCCTCTCACCAAATCATTCTTCATTAGCTTCTTGAGTGAGCTCATCCCAACATGAGCAAGTCTTCTATGCCATAGCCACCCAAGTATTGTTTTGGTGAATAGGCATGTCTTCAAGTTTATATCTTCGGAGGTGAAGTCCACTAGATATAGGTTGTTGTATCTAAATCCTTTGAATATCATATGATCATCATCTTTCTTGGATACAACAACCTCTTTCTTGGTAAACAAGCATTGGAAGCCAAGACCACATAATTGTCCAACGGATAGCAAGTTGAAACTCAATGAAGCAACATATAGCACATTAGAGATGAAATGATCATTTGATATAGTCACTTTGCCCAATCCTTTGACCTTGCCCTTTGAGTTATCTCCAAATGTGATTCTTTCTTGTCCATATACTTCTTCATCTAGTGAGATGAACATACGAGGATCACTGATCATATGTTGTGTGCAACCACTATCAATAACCCAATAACTTCCACTGGTCTTGTAGTTCACCTACACACAAGAGATCAAGCTTTAGGAACCCAAACTTGTTGAGGGCCCTTCACCTTCTCAACAAGTGACTTTGCAACCCAAATTTTCTTAGGTCTATTTTTGTTGGGAGGTCCTAAGAACATCACTTTCATCTTTCCACTAGAATCCTTTCTAAGCATGTAGTGAGCATTGAAGGCAAAAGGTCTAGCAAGTTTGGGCAAGGGTTGTGGTGGTGGATGTAACACCCCAGGTGTTTGGCTTCCACATTTGCACTTGCATTTCATGAACATGAGCATCATTCATTTATTCATAAGCTTATATCACATGAAACATGATTTCAAAACATTGCAACATGTTGCATATTTCATGTGTGTTGTTCTTGTATGAAATGAAAAGTGTGCAACACTTAAGTGCAACATGTGCAACTTACTTTAGGGAAATATGGTTAGTTAATACTATGCAACAAGATCATGAAACATGTGAAACATGACTATGAAACAATTGTAACATTTCATGTGTTTTTCATTGTTTCAGTACATACAATGCTTGATTCTTGTGTGATCAAGGTGTGGTGTGGCTAATAATCCTCTTGAACAACTTAGTTACACCTAGAATGTCATTTGGAACATTGTTCATATTGATCATGTTGCCTAAATATGATTTCAAATAGGGGTTTGACTTGTTTTGACCCCTAAACCCTTGTGTTTGACTGTTTAAAAAGTGTAGCTTAGAATGTTTGCATGTCTGAGCAACCTAAAGCAAAGTTGTAGCAAATTTTATAAGGAACAAACTTTATTTAGAAGACAAGTCATGAAAATGTGCACAACATGTTCAAAAAGGACCCACAAGTCAGTTTTGAGATCTATTTTGTAACTCTGAAAATTTTCTAAGTCACAAAGCATGTTTCAGTTCCATGTACTGATGTTTAGCGTAGTGTATCTCCCAAACCAAGCTGAACCAGCTCGAGCTCCAATTGTAAAAGTTGTAGTTCACATGTAGATGTTCAACTTTGTCAATTATACCTTGAGCTATATCATCATGGATTAGGAGTTAATCACTATCAAACTTTGCCTGTCAGTCGGTATCGTGAACTCTAAAACGAAAACTTCAGGCCGGTCATGGCCGACCGAGGCCAGAAGGTGGCCGCCACGTGGCCGCCACGCACCTAGCTTGGCCTGACCGTGCCGCGTGCTGGTCGGCTTGAAGTGGAGGACTCCCTGCTGCCCTCCGCACGCGCTCTGCCTCCTCCTTCGCTTCCTCCGCTCACCACAGCAGTCGCAGCGGGCCTCCATCGTCGTCACCGGCTCCACCGTGCTCACGCCTGCTCGCCGTAGCACCAGAGCCAGCGCAAGCTCGTGCCTCGTCGCCCATTCGCCACCTCCACAGCTTCTCCATGATTCCACCATCGCATCGTGCCCAAGGTTGCTTGCTCGCCGTGCTCGGTAAGCTCCCACGCCGCGCATAGCCTCATCGGACTTGTGCCGCCGTAGCCCGTCACCGTGGCTGGCCCATCTCCGACCACCACGGGTCCTTCTATAGGGCGCGCTAGAGTCACGTTGGGTTGGGGAACCTCAGAGTAGCCAGAGATTGTGCTATTTTGGTCGCCGTCGACGTCTCGCCGTCGAGCCAAACCACCGCACCGCCATGGCCGCCGCCACCGTCTTGGTCGCCGGCAATAGGCCAAGCCAAGTAGGTCTATAGACGCAGGAGGTCGATGTGAACGTGTTGGTACCCATGCCATCGCCGGGGACGCTGCCGTCGGCGAGCTCCGTCGGTCGCTGTCGCGCTTGGCAGCGTGCTCTGCTTCGCTATCGCTGACAAGCATACCCACTGACATGTGGACCCCGCTTACCAGTGACTGTTAGTAAATAGGATAGCTCATTTATGTAGATTTTGATGCTGTTTTGTGAATTTTGTAACTCCAAATGTGTAGATCCAAATGGTGTGGTTAAAATTTTGGTAGACTCACAGCGAAGTCTAGTATTTAAGAAAAATATGACATGAGCACATGATGTAGAAATTTTGGAAGAATTAAATAGGAACTTGAAATGTGTTTTTAAATGCATGCAAACTTGTTTAAATCATATCTTGAGTTTCTGTGATCCAAAAATTATGAAATTTTGTGGGTAAGCTAGTCTTGCGTAGTAGAAGCTCTAGTTAAAATTTTAGAGTCATTGCATGTAGGTTTTTGAGTTATAGATTTTCCTTTTATCATTAATTGATACTTGTGTGAATTTTTGTAAATTATCTAGGAATCCTATGACCATGAAACTTTGTGAGTAGTATCCTAGTATCTTAAAGATGCTAGAAAAAATATGAAATCTGTTGCTTGACACTTTTCACTAAGGTTTCCTAATTATGCCATTTTAAGCCATTATGCCTTATCATTTTTGTGTAGGCTGTTATACTTACTCAAATGGTGTGAAATTTTTATGGTAGTCTACTTAGAGCATGTAGTATCTACTGTAATTTTTATAGATTTAATGGTGTAGTTTTCGGATATGTTTACCATTTTCTCTAATTAATTAAATAATTTAAGAAAGGTATTAAAAGAAATGTTTTGGTGATGAACACCCTACTTTCTGGTGTTCTTGTGATATGTGTAATAAGTGAGTAGAGTTAGTTTTGTCCAATTATGTGT
Organism: Miscanthus floridulus; assembly: GCF_019320115.1. Taxonomy (NCBI): domain Eukaryota; kingdom Viridiplantae; phylum Streptophyta; class Magnoliopsida; order Poales; family Poaceae; genus Miscanthus; species Miscanthus floridulus. The sequence goes on along the minus strand of NC_089587.1, from coordinate 111,436,906 downwards.
TTACATCATAAGTTAATAATTATTTGTTTGCATTATGTCCCTCTGGACAGATCTGGGGACTTTAGAAAGTTCCCCATGATATTTTGGTTTGCTGTGAATGTGATGAATACAAAATTGTGGATAATTTATGTATCTAGCGCCTGTCAAAATTTGATGGCATTTGGCCTAGTAGTTTAGGAACTACAGCTGTTTAAAGTTAGGTTCCAATTTTGTCTACTTTCTATCTAGTAGGATAGAGTTCAGTTGATTAAAGAATTCGACCTTGTAAAGGTTGGAATCATGCTTAGAGGTCTGAAAATGAATTGTAGACAATTTCATAAGCTTTCCAAATTGTCTTATTGCATGTCATTTGGATTTCTAAATCTCTAGTTAGGACCAGTTTACTGTACCACTTTATAGTCTCCATTTTACCGAAATACAGGTGCTTGAGTGTATGCTTGTTGCATTGTTCTCATTGATTGTTTAGGGGTTAGCCTAACTTGAGAATATGCTTAGGTGCAGGTGCTAGGTCATTAACTGAAGATGAGCAATTATACATTAGGTTGTATAAACTTGGTAAGTAAAGTGATTTGAATAGGGCTTAAGTTGGAATATGCAGACTACAGCGAACATGTGCATTCCCCGAGCATCCCTGACATTCGTTCATGTGCATCCATGATATTTATCTTGCGCATTCATGCAATAGGTGTGCCAGAGGGAGTGACATTGCTGGAGTTTGAGGGAGCCAACGAGGAGGAGGAGCCCGAGGTGCAGGAAGCCGACGAAGCAGCCGCCGTGGAGGAGTTGCCCGAGTGCCCTGACCACCAGCCTTCCTCTTTCCTAAAAGGCAAGCCCCAGAGCATATTAAGCCTCCCATGTTTTTACAAATACATTGAATATCTTTTATTCGTTGATGATGCATTAAGTATAGGAATCGGTTGGAACCAATTGCTGCATTATATATCCCTCCTTGTCCAGATATCGCACTAGAATCCTATTAAGTTGATGAATGGGTTAAATGCTTAGCCATGCTTAGTGCGGTAGAAGTCAGGTGATTTCCTATCACCTGCGAGCTTTAGGATAAGGTGGATCACAGTTGGCTATATTTGCTATCGTGGAAAATAACCATGTGAATAATGAACTAAGACCGAGCGGAGTCTTGTGTAGGTTTGAACATAGTGACTCCGTCTGCGTCGTTTAAGGACCGATATGTTGTACGTCCTCATGTCATGTTGAACGTAGCCTAACACTTAGCTGGCCGGATAAGTCGTTCCGACCGTGAAGCCGAGTAGCTCAACTTAGGCCGGGATCCGTGGGGGTTGGATGCATTTTGAAGGTAGTAAGGATGTGCGGAGAATCATTGGCATAAGTCCAAGGGGAGTCAGGTGTTTAAAATCCTACACTTCCTGGCAGAGTGGTTCTCTGAGAATGCAGGGCGGCCCAGACCCGTGTCTTTTCTTTTTATTTTTCTCCTGAGTTGTACCAAAGGTGACTTGTTTGCAACCCTGATGGGGGGAGCAGGGTTTGTGTTAGGAATAACCCTCCAGCTAGATAGGAATCGATTCGAATCGCCGTCTCTCCCGGATAGTGAGAACTTGACTGAGCAGCGACAACGTAGATTCAATTAATTTAACGATATGGTTAAATGGATGATGATGATAAGGTTGCCACAATGTATACCTGATATGGTTATTAATGTTTGCACCCTAATAAAATGATTGCTTAGTACAGGTGCTAATATAGATGATAGGTTAATGGCTAAAAGTCACTGCTAGTTCAGGTTAAGAGTTGATCATTATTACTTATGCTTTTCCGCAAAAATAAAGTGTCAGCCAGACCCACTACATTAAGCTATGCATAATCCTTAGTGTCATTTGTTTGGTTTCCGACGGGTAAGTCTAGCTGAGTATATTCTTGTACTCAGGGTTTATTCCCTCTTGTTGCAGATGACCTACTATATCAGGGATTCTATAAGTATTGTCTCCACCCGGTGGGTGATGAAGACTAGATCATGGGCATGATCTCCATTTCTCTTATCTGAATGCTTTTGTGGGATTGTGATCAGTGAACCAGTATTTGTATTTGAACTCGGGTGTGTAAGTCAAACTATTTGCTTTCGCATGTTTTACAAGACTTGTTTTGTAATAACGATGACTCTGTGATGATGTAATCTATTTGCGAATGTCTACGAAATGTTGTAATGTACGATATGTTATGTTGAATTACTGTGATCTTGGTTGTATGCAAGCTGGTTTGAAATCCTTCGAGATTTCAGTTGACTACCGGGTTTATGTGGGCTCAAGTTCGAGAATTTGATCGTTTCGACGATTGTTTTTGTACTTGTGCTCTTATAAATTGATCGGTTCTGTGACAGTGGAGTTTGGCACTCATGAGCAAAGTGACATTCTTGTCCACACTCAAAACATCTCTTTGGCTTTGGCTTGGACTTATGTTGTTGTTGAGCTTGAGCCTTCTTTTATTGGTTTGCCAAGTACCCAATGCCACTTCTATCCATCTTTATGATGGTGTTCATTAGTAACTCACTTTGAAGATGCTTGCCTCTAGTGAACTTGCTCAATCCAATCTTAAGATGCTCTTTCTCCAACTTGAGCTTCTTGTTTTCTTCCTTGAGAGCATCATTGTTTTTCTCTTCCTTGAGCTTCTTGTTCTCATCTTTGAGTTTCTCATTCTCAAGGATCAAACCATCATCATGAACAATGGTTTCTAGCACAATAGACTTGGTGGTTTTGAGTTCTTCAAGATCTTTCTTGAGCTTTTCATTGTCATTCTTGAGCTTGACAAACTCATCATAATCATCAACTTCAACCACTTGCTTGCCCTTGCTACTAGAACTTTGCTCAATGCTCTCAATAATCGAGTCATCACATGATGTAGCTATATCAATCTTAACAACATCATTAGTAGCATCATGTGGCTCATTGGATAAGAATTCTTGATCAATAACAAGATTATCATGATTAACCTTAAGAGTAGTATATTCTTCTCTTAGCTTGTTGTGGCTAGTGATGAGCTCATTATGTGTCCTCTCAAGTTTATTATGTTTTTCTTTAAGCTCTTTCTTAGAAGATTTGAGCTCCTTGAGTTTGAATGATATAGCATCATTTGCTTCTTTAAGCTCAACACTAGCCTTTTCGCTATATCACATTTGGCTAAAAGAGAATCATTTTTAGCTTCTAACTTTTCATTTTTAGCTCTAGTTTTTATAATGATCTTAGTGTATTATTTTAGCAATCTAGCAAGATCATCATAAGAAGGTGATTCATATTCATCATTATCACTATCACTATCATCATCACTAGCATGCTCATTATCACTACTATCATCATTTTTAGATACCTTACGGTCACCTTTGACCATAAGGCATAGATGTGTAGAGGATGATGGCGGTGGTGGCGGTGAAGATGATGAAGAGTCGATAATAATTGCGGCCACCTTCTTGTTATCACTATCATCATCGGATGAGGCACTAGATGAATCAATATCTGTGAGCCAATCACCGATAATGTATGTCTTTCCACTCTTCTTCTTCTTGTGGAAGTCCTTTTTTGCCATCTCTATTCCTGTATGGCTTGTTCTTCTTCTTCTCTTCTTCTTCTTCTTCATTACTTGAGTCATCTTTCCTGCCCTTGTATTTGTTCTTGAACTTGTCTTTCTTGGGCTTAGTGCATTGGTGTGCTAGATGACCGAGTTCTCCACAATTGAAGCAATCCATCTTAGAGATTAGCTTCCTTCTAGAGATAGTGAAGAACTTCTTCTTCTTGCCATCAAACTTGATGCCATTTTTGTTGAGCTTCTTTAGCATCTTGGCGGTCTTTTTCACCATGAGAGCAAGACTTTCATCATCACTTGAGCTCTCATACTCACGTCTTGCTTTACCCTTCTCTTGGCTAGCTTTGAATGCTAAGTTCTTATCTTTCTTCTTGGTAGAGGATGAGCAATCTTATGACGTGATGTGCATGTACATCTTATGAGCATTGATCTTTTCTAAGATTTGTAGCTCCCCCTTAATCCGCACTAGTCCTCGTTGGAGCACCCGCGCAAGGGTGTAGCTCCCTCTTGATCCACGCAAGGATCAAGTGCTCTCTACGGGTTGATTCTTCGACACTCCGTCGTGGTGAATCACCCACAACCGCTCACAACTTGAATTGAGTCATCCATAAACTCTCCAGATGACACCACCAAGCCATCTAGGTGATGGTGATCACCAAGAGTAACAAGTACGAACTCTCATTTGACCACGACAAGCCTAATGAGAAGGGTGGATGCACACTTTGCTACTCTTGCTTCACTAATGAGGGCTCTTTTTAGGATTCTCAAATCTCAATTACATCACTAGGACCTTGCTCTTCTTGGCACTCTCAAACGTGTTTCTCAGCTGTTGGAATGAGCAAAAGTACCCCCACACATGAATGAAGGTGGTATTTATAACATGGGCTAAAAAACGAACTGTTATGTATCTCTGCGGAGTGACCGAACGCTCCGGTCATATTGACTAGATGCGCCGGTCAGTTTACCCCGAACTTCGGTGATTATAGTGCGACCAGACGCTATCCAGCGTCTGGTCAGCACTGACCTCCAGTGTTCGGTCGCAATTTACCCTCACTGGAACCTTACTGATGTCGATCGGACGCTGGACCTCCAGCGTCCGGTCACTTGCTGAGCAGCGTCTGGTCAGTAGCCGACACCTGACCAGCGTCCGGTCAGCACTGACCGGACGCGTCCGATCAGGATTCTCCCTTTCTGGGACCTTACTGGAGTCGACCGGACACTGGCCCTCAGCATCCGGTCACTTGACCTCTCAGCGTCCGGTCACTTCCAGACGACTTCACCTTGATCAAATGAACTGACTGAACTCTGAGCTAGCGTCTGGTCACACCGAAGCCAGCGTCCGATCAGTATTTGACCCTTCATTCACTTCCAACTCTCGATCATATGTGAATGAAGTTTGCTCCATTGGATCTAAGGACTATTTTAGAGCTACATCGCGCTAGTTTTAGCAAGTGTGCACCACACCTAACCCACTAGACTTACCTAGGTCAAGCTACCCGTCCGTACCCCCTTAATAGTACGGCCAAAGAAAAAAACAAAGTCCTAAACTATTCTAAGTGTCACTTCAACTTCAATCGACACTTAGAAGTAGTCCATCCTTAACCTTGTCGTCCATCCTTTAAAAACCGAAACGATTTCTATCGTAGGGGCATGACCATCATGATAGCCCAATTGATCTCCATTACCGTGACCTAATTTAATTGTCTCTGTAAAACACACGTTAGTCACAGTAATCACGTATTGTCATTAATCACCAAAACCCAACTAGGGGCCTAGATTCTTTCAAGCCGCATCACGAAAAGATCTACACAGTAGAGTTTGTGAGCCACGACGCCACGCTCTCTGTGACTGTGTAAATTTCACGAACTTAGCTTTTTGGATTAAATGTCACTTTAACGTCGGTCATATACTTTTACAGTATTGTTATCTTATCGTGCGATCCGTGTGTTTTTAGTACAAAAGTTTAGATATCCCGTAGCAACGCACGGGCACGAACCTATTTGCATATATACTCGAACATGTGTGTACATGATTATATGGAGATGCAGCAGAACTTATTCATGGATTTATTGGCGCATGAAAGAAATAGATATCGTATAATTCTTTTTACCGATATAAAATATTATCTTAGCTGTATCACAAAAAAATCTATATAGTAGAGTTTATGAGCATGCGACGTCGCGCTCTCCGTAACTATGTTAATTTCACGAACTTTACCTTTTAAAATTAAATGTCACTTTGACGTAATAGTATTGTTATCTTATCGTGTAATCTGTATATTTTTAGTAAAAAAAAATTTAGTTGTCCCAACGCACGGACACACCTACCTGGTCTTCGGGAAAAAAAAAATCCGTTGGTCTCTGCGCTGATTTTTTTTTTTTTTTTTTTTTTTTTTTTTTTTTTTTGCGCACGCATGCAGTTGACATGTTCAATGGGAGCCTACAAATAACTAGCCACGGAAGACGAAACGATAGGTCTAACAAACACATAGCCATCCTTCTAGGGTCAGCATGCACATATCCAGCGCAAAGGTCGTCGAGATCCATGGAAATTATGAACCTGATGAGGAGGTGTAGTCCTTCGACACCAGTTATCACCACCTTCTTGATCTTGCACGATGGTTCCTGAGGATGCAGAATGGTGAATTGAACTTTGAATCTCCTGCGTGTTGTTTAGCTGCTTGGTGGTGGTGGAGACTAGAGAGGAAGATGCAGCCATTGCCGCCGCCTGAGCACCGGAGGGTTCTCCGTTTCGTGGTCTTCATGGCCGTCTCCCTCCTGGCCCTCTCCTGCTGGGCGCTCGTCAATTCCAGGATCAACGTCGCCATGCCTTACTCTGCCTTCGTGATGCGCGACGTCGTCCACAAGACGCCCGCTCTCACCGGCCTAGAAGACTGGCACCCCGCCGCCGGCGACCCAGCGTCGACTTCGGCGCCAGCGGCCGTGCCGGTGACCAGTAACGCCACGGCGGCGGGCTCGGTGAAGCTGAGCGGTCCGGTGATCCGGGAGCCGCCGCTGGCAGAAGGGGAACGGGAACGGAGCGAGAGGTGCGACGCGGACAGCGCGGCGCTGAGGGTGTACGTGTACGACCTGCCGGCGGAGTTCCATTTCGGCATGCTGGGGTGGGACGGGAAGGGGAAGGCGGCGGCGTGGCCCGACGTCCGCGACGCCGGCGCCGCGCCGCACTACCCCGGCGGGCTCAACCTGCAGCACAGCGTGGCGTACTGGCTCATGCTGAACATCCTGTCCTCCGCGCTGCCGCCCGGCGGCACCGGCAGCGACGACGTGGCCAGGGACAGGCCCTGCGTCGCCGTCAGGGTGACGAACGCGAGCCTCGCCAACGTCTTCTTCATGCCGTTCTTCGCGTCGCTGAGCTACAACCGCCACTCGAAGCTCCGCCGCGGGGAGAAGGTGAGCCTGAACAGGGTCCTGCAGGCCGAGCTGGTCAAGTACCTGATGCGGAAGGAGGAGTGGAGGCGGTGGGGCGGCAAGAACCACCTCATCGTGCCGCACCACCCCAACAGCATGATGGAGGCGAGGAAGAAGCTCAGCGCCGCCATGTTCGTGCTGTCAGACTTCGGGAGGTACTCGCCGGACGTCGCCAACCTCAAGAAGGACGTCATCGCGCCGTACAAGCACGTCGTCCGCTCCTTCGGCGACGGCGACTCGCCGACGTTCGAGCAACGTCCCATCATGGCATACTTCCAAGGGGCCATCCATCGGAAAGCTGTAAGCCCTCTGTTCTGTCCTCGTCGCGAGTAAAGATCGAATTCCTGGAAGCTTTTTGAGCAGACCGGCCGCCGGCGTTTCAGGGCGGGAAGGTTCGGCAGAAGCTGTACCAGCTGCTCAAGGACGAGCGCGACGTGCACTTCACCTACGGCACCGTCCGGCAGAACGGCATCCGCCGCGCCACCACCGGGATGTCCACGTCGAAGTTCTGCCTCAACATCGCCGGCGACACGCCGTCCTCGAACCGCCTCTTCGACGCCATCGTCAGCCACTGCGTCCCGGTCATCATCAGCGACGACATCGAGCTGCCCTTCGAGGACGTGCTCGACTACTCGGAGTTCTGCGTGTTCGTGCGCTCCGCCGACGCCGCCAAGAGGGGGTTCCTGCTGCGGCTGCTCCGGGGCATATCGCGCGACGAGTGGACCAAGATGTGGATGAGGTTGAAGAAGGTGACTCGCCACTTCGAGTACCAGTACCCTTCGCGGTCAGGTGATGCTGTCCAGATGATATGGAGCGCAGTGGCGCGGAAGATGCATTCGGTGCAGCTGCAGCTTCACAAGCGCGGTAGATTCCAGAGGACGGGTTCGGAATCATGAAGCTCCACACGCGCGGTAGTCTGAACCTACGTGGACGTGGCAAGATTCATCGGTTGATCAATAAACTTTTAGATTCTGTTTGGTTGAAGGATCATTACACAAACAGAATCGTTGTTTACTTGATCACTTGCTTGATTTGTTTGTTTCATCATTGTAAGGGAACCGCACCAGCAAGATCTGCATCTCGTTCGCCGGCGTCTCGGCTTGGGCACCCGCCAGATTGGGGCAATCAAGCTCGCACATGCGCAATCCCTTCGCCGTTTGCTCGATGTTGTGGTCAGCGCAGCCGCGTCCTCGATGAACACCTCCGCTTCCATTTGCAGCATTGGCAACCGTCGCCGTCTCTCACAGCCACGAGCGTTGTCACGTCCATCTCCGGTAGCCATGGCCCATGAGACATGCACACTGACATGACTATTGTGTCTTGCGTGTTTGTAATGTGAGCTGTTAACTCACTGAAATTGTGTCTTAAGTGTTTGTAATGTGAGCTATGTTCGCTTGAACTTATCAGCTCGGCTTATCAGCCATGGTACAGTGTTTCTCTCTCACAACAAAACAGCATTCGCCGCAAAAACCATCAAGTTTTATGTGCTTGTAATGTGAGCTGTGTGAACTCACTAGCATGAGATGTGAACCCTTAGTTTGGAGACATGTGGATCTCAATTTGCAAAGACAAAAGATGTGCTGTCCAGTTTGACAACACTAGTGAAGTGCTCTCAGAAAAGCTTCATTAAAATTAAACAAATCACAGCACCTGGAAGGACCAGATCAATGGTGCAAGAGTGACTCAAGATAATGATGCTTTTATGAGATCATCTACATGGTTTTAGTCAGTAAACATTTTGTGCTGTCAAATTCTTTTGAGTTGTGAAGATTCCACTGTCCAGTTATTTTGAATACAATGCCAGCACAACATACATTACTTTGTGAATATTGCATTCTCAAGAATGCATCATCACATTCTCGAAAAAGCAATTACAATGTCAGAGATGGAAACTAAAACTGAGGTACATTGCATTCACTCGCTAATCGCTATCTCTAGAACGAGAAGACTCTGAAGAAAAGCTCCTTGAGCCAGCACCAAGCATCCAAACAGCACCCTGTACATCTGATCGACAACAATCTGGCAATTGTTCTCGTATGTCAAAATGGTATAATGAGACATGTGTTTACATGTTAGCTGGATACCTTAAGAATTCAAGCAATCTCTGAACAATTAGCTCAGCAAATCACAATCACATCAAAATCTGAGCAATTAGAAGGGTGCTATCACGCCCTTGCACTGAATTGATTTCCACCCACCAGCATCCTCATCCTGCACTCAGCTGGAACCTCATAATGCAGCTCAGAACACACAGTGATCCATGAAGGGCCCAAAGAAAGTTTACATTTCAAAACGGAGAATTGTATTGTGGCTGTTAGTCTAACGGCACTAATTGCTGTGACGATGGGACAGTTCTATGCACTAATCTGTGATGAAATAGGATGGAAGCAAGAAAAATATGAATTGAAAGTTTTGAGTATGAAATTAAAGAACGAAGAATAGATGAGAGATCAAGGGGGAGAATGTTAGCATTGATCTCCCACCAGTTAGGCCCAACGGCCTAACTGGGCCTTGTCCTCGCGCCCTGATCGGGGGCGCCCAACCCTACATGGTTGGTGGGCCCCCGTCGCACAGCGCTATAAAGGAAGGTGGGGGCCGGGGCTCGCGATACGAGGTTCACCGCGCCGCCAGTCACCCCACCGACATCCTAAACCCTAGACCCGATCGAAAGTAGGGGCGCTGCCAGCGACGGGAAGTACCACTGACGCCGGCAACGCCACCCGACGCTCACGCCGCCGTCGAGGACGCCACAGCGCCGACTCCCTCTCCACCGACCGTCGCTGCCGGCGCGCAGATGGCGTCCGCCAACGAAACCCCGGTCGGAGCTTCAACAACTACGGCGTTTGACGGTTTGCTACTTATCACCTATCTCTCAATCTCTCTGTGAAATCCGATTGATCTATTACTGTGCTAAGAATCCCGATCCGATGAACATATCTAACAACCCTAAAACTGACAATGGCATCGGAGCCAAGGTTCGACAAGAAATCGATCCGATACGATGCGGATCGGGAAAGAAAACAGGAAAAACGAACTAAGACCTAACCCTAGAAAGAATCACATCACCAATCGGTTCAATCCGAGAAGAAAGAAAAGGAACCCTACCATCTAGATCTCGAATCACACAAAAGGTAAACACGGATCGGGGAAATCGGGTTCAACCGAACCCTAACCCCAGATCCCCTTTTCGGGTGAACGAGTGAGAAGAAAAGAAAGAAGAAAGAAATCAAATCCGAAAGGGGAAAGGGGAAAAGAACAAAAGGCGGCACACTGAAACCCTAACCCTAATCCCATTCGGATGAACAGTAAAAACCCCATTCCCAAACCCTAACCCTAATTCCCGTGCGTCGGAATGGGGAAGAAAGGGGACGGGGAAGAACAAGAAAGAACACGCCGTTCGTCGGGGATAAACCTCCACCGGCGCGGAAGAAGAAGAAGAAGCGCACCGGCTCTTCCGCCGGCGCCGAAGAAGAAGCCGAGCCGGGGCGCGAACTCGCCGGGCTGGGCCAAGGTAGCGCCGCGGCCAGGCCGCTCGACGGCGGCGTGCTCACCCGTTGGGGAGCACGCGCGCCGGCGAGGGGGCCGGCGACGGCGCAAAGGACCGCCTGCTCTGCTCGCTCGCGGCTACTCGGTAGCGGCTCTCCTCGCTGCTGCGACTGAGAAAGAAGAGAGAGAGAGAGCAAGAGCCGAAATGGCTAGGGTTCCAGGGCGCCGGCCGCGGCCTGGGTTTTGATCCGCGCGAAACGGTCGCTCGTCCGTCGGATCAGATCGAACGCCCAAGATGCGCTGGGCCAAGTCGAGGCCCAGGCGGGCGCGAGCGCGCGGCGCGGTTTGCCGGCCCAGGCCCAGGTTGCGGCCTGGGTGCGGCCTGTGCGCGCGAAGCAAGCCGGGCCGAGCCGTTTTCAGCTCGTTTTGGGCCGCGCTGGGCTGAAAAATGAAAGAAGAACAAGAAATTTTTTTCTTATTATTTTCCAGAAACAATTTTAAATGCATATTTTGATGAATTTGAATGTTTTTGATACAATTTTCTGTGCAAATTTTATCCAATGATATTTTGCCCAGAAAACAATGAATTTTTTAGTGCTTCTGGAAAATAATAACATGAAAAGATTATTAATGTTTCCGCTGTGCATGATAATTATTGTTCTCTTTGATTAAATTTGAACCAACGGGATAATTTAATTTTAAGAGAAATGAATTTCTGATAATTTTGATGCAATTATGATATTGTTATTTTCTGACCAACGTTGTTAATAACAAATATTATAATTTTTGATCTATGAGAAATTGTGCATTAGTTTTACTTCTGCCCAACGGTGATGTAAAATATTTTTCATGGATGAATTATAAGTTTTAATTTGGCCAACGTTGAGTTAAAGCATGGAATTTTATGTATAAATGTTTCTCACTTACTCTGATATGATTTCAGGAGGCAAATGCATTGTGAACATTGCCAACATCCCGACACTCAACGGAATCAATCACCGTGTGTGGCGGGAGAAGTATGAATTGGAACTTGCGTTGGGAGAGGTCGATTTTGCCATCACCTCACCGTGTCCCACTGAACCAGAGGACCCGGTGAGAGGTGACAATGAATCTGACGCTGATTTCGCTTCTCGGAAGCGTGATCATGCTGAAATAAGAATGAAATATGACCTTGAACATAGGCAATGGACTCTGTCCAACCGCAAGTACCTGTTGGTAGCAAAGCCACCATAGAAGAACAGATAAGGGGCTCAATCCCTGAATGTGCTACTGCTAAAGAATATCTTGAGAAAATCAAGAGTCAGTTTACTGGGTCTACCAAGGCCACAGCAAGTTCACTGATTAAGAAGCTTGTGAATGAGAAATTCACTGGTGGTAGCATAAGAGAGCACATTTTGAAGATGAACACTACGGCATCTAAGCTAAAAAAATGAATTTGAAGGAGGAGGATTTCCTAATTCATTTGATTTTTGCTTCTTTGCCGAAAGAATATGACACCTTCATTGTGAACTATAATATGCAGCCTGAAAGATGGGGCATAGAAAGACTCATCTCAATGTGTGCTCAAGAAGAGGAGAGGATAAAGTCCTCACAAGGTGAATCTGCTCATTTTGTGAAGGACAACAAAAGAAAGAACTTTAATGGCAAGAATTCTAAACCACAAGGGAAACCTAAGTGGGATAAGTCCTCTTCCTCCAGTTCACAGGGAAAGAAACCCCAGGATTCTGAGAATCAGCAGTATGGTGGAGCTGAAAAAGATCAGTGCAAGCACTGCTTCAAGAAGGGACACTACAAGAGGGATTGTCCATACTTCCTGAAATCTCTGCTAAAGAAAGGTGATGAATTTATTACATTTGTAGATGAATCTCTGTATTTATGTTATAATAAATCCACTTGGTGGGTTGATTCAGGAGCAACTACTCATGTTGCAAATTCTTTACAGGGGTTAAGTGGGACGAGAACCTTGCAAAGAGGAGAAAGAACGATTAAAGTTGCAAATGGACTGCAAGCCAATGTTGAAGCCATTGGAGTTTTTTCTTTAGAATTGAATAATGGTTTTGTACTTAGACTTAAAGAAGTACTTTATGTTCCCTCTTTGCGTAGAAATTTGATAAGTGTTTCGAAACTTGATGATGATGGAATTGATTGCCATTTTGGTGATGGCAAGTGTAAGATACTGGTTAATAATAAATGTGTTGGTCTTGCCTTCCGACAAGACAAGCTTTATTTATTATCTCTTGCTGAGAATGCGAACAATGTATGTGATGAGAATGTGAATGATTCCCCATCTACGGATGTAACTAAGAAGCGGAAGAGAATTGATACTGTCTCTTCGAAATTATGGCATTGCCGCTTGGGCCATATTTCGAGGGGAAGAATGGAACGATTGGTTAAGGAATCAATTCTCCCGCACTTAGAATTTTCAGATTTAGAGCAATGTATTGATTGCATCAAAGGAAAGTATGTCAAGAAAATTAAGAAAGATGCCAAACGAAGCACAGGAATTTTAGAAATAATCCACACAGATATATGTGGTCCTTTTCCTGTGAAAAGTGTGGATGGTTATGACTCGTTTATAACATTCACAGACGACTACTCTCGTTATGGCAATATTTATCCAATTAAAGAAAGATCGGAAGCATTGGATAAATTCAAAATATTTAAAGCTGAAGTTGAAAACCAGCACAATAAGAAAATAAAGATAGTACGATCAGACCGAGGTGGAGAGTACTATGGGCGACATACCCCATATGGCCAAATTCCTGGACCATTTGCAAGGTTCCTACAGGAAAATGGCATAGTTGCTCAGTACTCCACACCGGGGGAGCCTCAGCAGAATGGAGTGGCTAAAAGACGTAACCGTACCTTAATGGATATGGTAAGAAGTATGATGAGTTACTCCACATTACCGATTAGTTTATGGATGGAGGCACTGAAAACCGCCATTCACATATTTAATCGAGTACCAAGTAAATCGGTGCCTAAAACACCGTATGAATTATGGACAGGAAGGGAACCCTCACTTAACCATTTGCGTGTGTGGGGCTGTCCAGCTGAGGCAAAAGTGTTTAACCCAAACATAGGAAAGTTAGACTCCAAGACAGTCAGCTGCCATTTTATTGGCTATCCAGAAAGATCGAAAGGATATCGCTTCTATTGTCCTGACAGACATACGAAGATTGTAGAAACAAGACACGCTGTGTTCTTGGAGGATAACATGATTAAGGGGAGCATGGTAGCACGAGAAATCAGCCTACAGGAGAAGCGGGTATATGTACCCACTCCGATGGTTGAAGAACCATTCTTCACGCTACCTGCTACTGTTGCACCGACAGTGCAGGACACTGTAGTGCTAACACCTGTTGCAAGTTCTCCCGTGGCGACAATGAATGAACATGAGGAACCTGTTCTTGAGGAAACTATAGAACCAAATGTTGCACATGAGGAAGAACTACAACAGCCCAATGTGGAACAAGTGCCGGAAGCACCTAGAAGATCTCAAAGAATAAGAAGATCAGCTATTACTGATGACTATGAAGTTTATGAAACTAAAGAATGTCAGATGGGGGACGATCCCACCTCATTTGAAGAAGCCATGAGAAGCGACCACTCATCAAAGTGGCTTAAGGCCATGGAAGATGAATTGAAATCAATGAGTACCAATAAAGTTTGGGACTTAGAAAATATTCCTAAAGGAGCCAAAACAGTAGGCTGTAAATGGGTCTACAAAACGAAATATGACTCCCAAGGGAATATAGAAAGATTTAAAGCGCGACTCGTGGCGAAAGGCTTCATGCAAAGAGAAGGGATTGATTACAATGAGACGTTTTCTCCAGTCTCATGTAAAGATTTCTTCAGAATTATAATGGCACTTGTAGCCCACTATGACTTGGAGTTACATCAAATGGATGTAAAGACGGCTTTCCTAAATGGGGATTTGGAAGAAAATGTTTATATGGCACAACCGAAAGGCTTTGTCGTAAAAGGAAAGGAAAATATGGGATGCCGCCTAAAGAAATCAATTTACGGATTGAAGCAAGCTTCAAGACAGTGGTATTTGAAGTTTGATAGAACGATAAAAGTTTTTGGGTTTGAAGAAAATGTTGAGGACAATTGCGTTTATGCAAAGTTCAGGAATGGAAAGTACATATTCCTAATTTTGTATGTGGATGATATCTTGCTTGCTAGCAGTGATATAAATCTACTAATGGAAACGAAGAAATTCTTGTCCTCGAACTTTGATATGAAAGATCTCGGTGAGGCCTTGTTCGTTTTAGGAATAGAGATTCACCGAGACAGGAGAAAAGGGGTTCTAGGATTATCGCAAAAGGCATACATAGAAAAGGTCCTGAAGAAATTTAGTATGCATGCGTGCAGTCCTTCACCTGCTCCTATAGTCAAGGGCGATAGATTTGGGGAATATCAGTGTCCCAAGAACCAATATGAAATTGACCGAATGAAAGCGGTACCGTATGCTTCAGCTGTTGGAAGTTTACAATATGCTCAAGTGTGTACACGCCCTGACTTAGCTTTTGTTACCGGGTTACTTGGCAGATATCAAAAGAATCCAGGAATTGAACATTGGAAATTAGTGAAGAAAGTCCTGCGTTATTTGCAGGGTACGAAAGGCCTCATGCTTACGTATAGAAGATCTGATTTCCTACAGATAGAGGGGTATTCAGATTCTGATTATGCGGGAGACGAAAGAAAATCCACGTCAGGATATGTATTTACTCTCGCAGGAGGGGCTATATCGTGGAAAAGCTCCAAACAAACCGTAACTACATCCTCGACAATGTATGCCGAGTTTGTAGCATGCTATGAGGCAACGGGGCAGGTGAACTGGCTGAAGAAATTCATACCCGGATTGAAAGTGATTGATGATATAAATGAACCACTGCGATTGTATTGTGATAACAATCCAGCGGTACAGTACGCTCACAACAATAGGTCAAGTGGTGCTGCAAAACACATTGACATAAAGTACTATGTTGTGAAAGATAAAGTTCGGGATCATATAATAAATCTTGAGCACATAAGTACAGAGAAAATGCTCGCGGATCCGCTCACAAAGAGCTTACCACCCAACGTGTTCAGAGAACACGTAGCCGGCATGGGTTTAAGGGAAAGCCTATGATTCCCGAACATACGAAGGGCCCAAAGAAAGTTTACATTTCAAAACGGAGAATTGTATTGTGGCTGTTAGTCTAACGGCACTAATTGCTGTGACGATGGGACAGTTCTATGCACTAATCTGTGATGAAATAGGATGGAAGCAAGAAAAATATGAATTGAAAGTTTTGAGTATGAAATTAAAGAACGAAGAATAGATGAGAGATCAAGGGGGAGAATGTTAGCATTGATCTCCCACCAGTTAGGCCCAACGGCCTAACTGGGCCTTGTCCTCGCGCCTTGATCGGGGGCGCCCAACCCTACATGGTTGGTGGGCCCCCGTCGCACAGCGCTATAAAGGAAGGTGGGGGCCGGGGCTCGCGATACAAGGTTCACCGCGCCGCCAGTAACCCCACCGACATCCTAAACCCTAGACCCGATCGAAAGTAGGGGCGCTGCCAGCGACGGGAAGTACCACTGACGCCGGCAACGCCACCCGACGCTCACGCCGCCGTCGAGGACGCCACAGCGCCGACTCCCTCTCCACCGACCGTCGCTGCCGACGCGCAGATGGCGTCCGCCAACGAAACCCCGGCCGGAGCTTCAACAACTACGGCGTTTGACGGTTTGCTACTTATCACCTATCTCTCAATCTCTCTGTGAAATCCGTCCCGATCCGATGAACATATCTAACAACCCTAAAACTGACAGACTCGCCACTTCGAGTACCAGTACCCTTCGCGGTCAGGTGATGCTGTCCAGATGATATGGAGCGCAGTGGCGCGGAAGATGCATTCGGTGCAGCTGCAGCTTCACAAGCGCGGTAGATTCCAGAGGACGGGTTCGGAATCATGAAGCTCCACACGCGCGGTAGTCTGAACCTACGTGGACGTGGCAAGATTCATCGGTTGATCAATAAACTTTTAGATTCTGTTTGGTTGAAGGATCATTACACAAACAGAATCGTTGTTTACTTGATCACTTGCTTGATTTGTTTGTTTCATCATTGTAAGGGAACCGCACCAGCAAGATCTGCATCTCGTTCGCCGGCGTCTCGGCTTGGGCACCCGCCAGATTGGGGCAATCAAGCTCGCACATGCGCAATCCCTTCGCCGTTTGCTCGATGTTGTGGTCAGCGCAGCCGCGTCCTCGATGAACACCTCCGCTTCCATTTGCAGCATTGGCAACCGTCGCCGTCTCTCACAGCCACGAGCGTTGTCACGTCCATCTCCGGTAGCCATGGCCCATGAGACATGCACACTGACATGACTATTGTGTCTTGCGTGTTTGTAATGTGAGCTGTTAACTCACTGAAATTGTGTCTTAAGTGTTTGTAATGTGAGCTATGTTCGCTTGAACTTATCAGCTCGGCTTATCAGCCATGGTACAGTGTTTCTCTCTCACAACAAAACAGCATTCGCCGCAAAAACCATCAAGTTTTATGTGCTTGTAATGTGAGCTGTGTGAACTCACTAGCATGAGATGTGAACCCTTAGTTTGGAGACATGTGGATCTCAATTTGCAAAGACAAAAGATGTGCTGTCCAGTTTGACAACACTAGTGAAGTGCTCTCAGAAAAGCTTCATTAAAATTAAACAAATCACAGCACCTGGAAGGACCAGATCAATGGTGCAAGAGTGACTCAAGATAATGATGCTTTTATGAGATCATCTACATGGTTTTAGTCAGTAAACATTTTGTGCTGTCAAATTCTTTTGAGTTGTGAAGATTCCACTGTCCAGTTATTTTGAATACAATGCCAGCACAACATACATTACTTTGTGAATATTGCATTCTCAAGAATGCATCATCACATTCTCGAAAAAGCAATTACATTGTCAGAGATGGAAACTAAAACTGAGGTACATTGCATTCACTCGCTAATCGCTATCTCTAGAACGAGAAGACTCTGAAGAAAAGCTCCTTGAGCCAGCACCAAGCATCCAAACAGCACCCTGTACATCTGATCGACAACAATCTGGCAATTGTTCTCGTATGTCAAAATGGTATAATGAGACATGTGTTTACATGTTAGCTGGATACCTTAAGAATTCAAGCAATCTCTGAACAATTAGCTCAGCAAATCACAATCACATCAAAATCTGAGCAATTAGAAGGGTGCTATCACGCCCTTGCACTGAATTGATTTCCACCCACCAGCATCCTCATCCTGCACTCAGCTGGAACCTCATAATGCAGCTCAGAACACACAATGATCCATGAAGGCAACAGAGCGACAGTAGCTTGGATTGGTTGCGGGTCTGTCACAAGAGCAACACACCCCTGGATGCAGATATACTTGGACTGGAGCTTGTCAGCAAAAAGCCTGCTGCACGGGTGGACAGAGATGCTGGCAGCGATCGGCACCGGCGAGAGCCATTGTCATCACCGGCATGTGGCATCAGCCATGAGCAAGTACTCTCGGTCGAATAGGAATAGAGAAGTCAACAGATAAGGCAAGGACCAAAGAGTAGAATGGTCCTTTCAATTGCCAGAAATGTGAAAGGAAAATAAATGATGAAAAGAGGTCTTAATGGCAGGGTAAACAAGGTGTCAATAAAGTTAGTGACCATTTTGCGAAGCCAACGACAGCAATGGCAGATGTGTGAAGCCACACGAACCAAACGATGGTGCTCTGAATGTAAGCTGCCCAGACCAGAGTTGTGCATTTCTTCTAATCACTTTGTATAAACACAGGACATCCCTTACAAACAAAAAGAATAGCAAAGAGGCCAAAATGAAACCGACCAATTTCTTGAACACTAACAGACTAGACATTTTGACCATGATATCCAGTTCATTTCTTACAGTTCCTTACTTAAACTGCACAGCTAAGAAACTAAACTTTTCTGATTAAACATGGTAACTTACTTTTTTCTATAAATCGTCCAAACTGAAAACAAAACACTTGACTCATCATCTCCTTGAAAAGTCAATAGTACCACAGTCAAGTTAATGGATGGATCACTGCATCTTCATGGTGATAGCAATCTGCCCTTTGCAAGATCTGAAAAGAAACAATGTAGAAAACTTTCAGCCATGTACAGTTACACATATTTGAGACATGTACATCAGTACATGGATTTGGAACATGCATCAGATTGGCCATTGAGGCATAAATAAGGTAAGTAAAACAACAATAGATCATCAAGTTCCATAAACAGCTAGCCAATTTCATGAATGACATCTAGAGCCAGACCAAGATTAGCTTATCTTGGAGTATATGAGATTGCAACCTTTCAAATTCACATATTCATTTCTGAGAACAGGTACCACAAAAAGTTATAAGTTCATACATCACAATCTGGTTTTGCTAACTCCTATAGTATAACTTAAATTACACGTATCACAACGAAAAACATATAATCAGATGCAAAGTTGTGTCGTACACACTAGGGTTAAATACCGGTGAAAGTAATGCGGTGCATATGAGAATGCAGCCTTCTAATTTCATAGATACATTGCTGTTGACTCCTAGGCACAGACACCATGATTCATATTTTTATGCTGGTATAAATAAAATCTTACTTGTTGTCTGTTTGACTAAAATTTTGTCGATCACAGACAACACAAACATCTATATATAAGGTGCGCAGGTTAAAGATGAGCACAAGGCCAGTACCTGGAGTGTAGAAGCTCACATAGGGTGCCATGGCATATTTGGACCCCGTCTTGCCTACCTTCTTCACCTGCTCCGACCTGAGCATGACTGCGAAGACGTCCATATCTATGCTAATGAAAATGGTATCTGTGCCCTCTTGGAAGCCAATCACATCAAGCGAGGCCAGCGGGTTAAGAATGGGGAACAGTGTCCTCAGCTTTACGACCCTGCCTTGCACCCATTCCACAATGCCGCGAGGACCAGCCTGCCATGACCACTGGTGGAGGTTGCCATCCTTCACTCCAGCGAGTCCCAAACCACCGTCCTCCGCGGTCACAACAATGCCCTCCGATGGCTCAAACATATCCGGCGCATTGATCACATCCAGGCTCTGTCCAACGAAGTCATACTTGAGAACCATTTTGCCCTGCTGAGCGCTAAAGTATAGCGCGTCCCCGGCAAGGAGGCTGGGCCTTTCCTCGATGAAGACATCAAGTTGAATGGAGGATGAAGTAGTCCATACGCCAGTCTCCGATGAGTAGACGCTCGCCCACATGTGAGTACATTCTTCGTAGGCGCCGATGGCGACGACGAGGAATGGGCCCCCGTGGCAGTCAAGATGGTCGCAGCCGTCCGCGGCGCAGAGAACAGCTGCGGAGCGACAGAAGTAATACCCGGAGACGGGCATTGGTAGGTACTGCTGGTCGCCGGTGATGGGATCCCAGACGACGAGGCGCGCGAAAGCATGCCGCTCGAAAGTTTGGAGCAGCGCGCGCCCGTGGCGGCACTCGACGATCCACCAATCGAAGCGGTCGAACGCCGGTGCAGAGAAGGGGGAGGTGGTGGTGGTGGCGGCGGCGGCGACGACGAATCGAGCGCAGGGGCCTTCGTCGTAGATGTTGTGGAGGAAGCCAAGCAGGGGCGGCGCGCCGTGGAACCCTCGGTAGCGGCGGAGGAAGGCGGGGCTAGAGAGGAGCTCCCGCCAGGCCTTGCAGACGAGGGAGGCGCGCACGAGGCACGCTGGGTCATCCGGTGGGAGGCGGAGGAGGATCTCGGCGGTGGCGTCGTCGATTAGATCCGGCGGCGGCGCCATGGCGTGCACGCGGCCCGCCAAGGCTTGGATTTGGTTTTGGTACGGATTGGGGAACGCCGGAACGGTGAGAGAGGGGAGACGGGTAGAGACCAGAGAGCGAGAAGGCCCACGTGCCACCTCTCAGCCAGGCAAGGCGACCATCAGGTCACGGAATCCATTGGCTTGGCTCAAATTTTGATTTGCTCGCAAGATCCCGACATGAAAGGTTTTGACTCTTTGATATTCGATTTCGATCTGTCGCGGTATAATTTTGGAATCAATAGACTCCAGTGTGACCCTGAGCAGATGGTGTTTGGCTGAGAGGCTGACTCGAAGAGATAACTCAGGTGAATTAACAGTTAATGGCCCCGTTTGCTTCGCTGAAAAAACAAGTTGAAACACTATTTCGACTGATTTGTTGTGAGAGAAAAACACTACTCCGACTAAAAAAAAAAGCTAAAAAAGACGGCCAATACTGTGTTCTAGACTTCTAGCCATTGAAATCAATGTACAAACAATGCACCGATAGTTCCCTGTTGCGGCCAATGTATGGATATCACGAGAACTAAGGTACCAGTATGTATGAACACTGCACCGATAGTTCGATAGTTCCCTATTGCGGTCAATGCATGAATATCACTAGAACTAACTGGGTACCAGAACTGAATGGTTTGAACAACTCTTCAGATGGTCATGCACCATATGATCAACCTTGTTTGTGTCCTTGTGGCATGTGGCTTGTGTGTGTCGTAGTAAAAGTCTGACCCACTAAACCTGAACTTAAGTTCGAATGTTTTCAATTCCAACTGTATTCCTGTTACTGAGAAACTGAAACTAAACCAGGCCGGCAATGCGACACAGGTGGTTGCCATATGTTTCAGTTCCTAGTGTATGTTAGCTAAGCCTAAGCATAATCTGAAAAAAAAAACCTCTGAAATGTCTCATCAGTGCCCGGTTAATGTTGGCATTATTCTTATCCTCACCTTGATGATAAGTAAGATTAAAATCTCCAACAGCCAGGGACCAGAACATGTATGTCTCTCAACTCCTGCAGAAACAGGGGCTTCTCAACGTTTGAAGGTGTCCATAAACACCAGTGAACCACCAATTACGCCCTTCTTGTTCCATAAACTGTACTGGAACTGAAAATGTATCCACTCGATTCGCAAGAACCTGACAAGCTGTGCTTTTTCAGGCCACTACAACTCCGGCACGGGTATCATTAGCCGGGAAGTGCAACGAAAACAGAGAAAATAAGAAAAGGAACAGAAAATGAGTAAAAGGGAGGAAATGGCGTGCAATCAAGATGACAATGAAATAAGTGGCAATTTTGCGAAGCCCGTCTTCAAAATGGCAAATATGTGAAGTCACATCTTCATAGTGTTAAATATGCAAATTTCTCAAATACCAGGGCCCGGGAACCATGGACAACAACACCCTCACAAACAAACCAGCTGTTATGACCGGCGTGGGCTATTCACGCCGCAAGCCCGCTAGTGGCTAGGACCCTAAAAGCCCATACTTATCTTGATTGCCATATTATTAGAATATTTATTAGAATATTTCCTATTTTAGTTGAGAGACATATAAATACTTGTAAACATTATTGAGATGGCAAGCAGAAACATATTGTTTCCGGCTTCCCGAAGGGAGCCGGGAGTCAAACCCTAGCCGCCACCTCTTCTTCCTTCTCTCGTGATCGCTGGCTCCTTGCCGCCGATCACCCTTCAAACCACGCCCCCCGATCGTCCACACGTACAACCTCCGATCGGTGAGGGGCAGGGAGCAGCAGCATATCAACCTGTATCAGACACCTTCGATCCGATGTCGCTGCCGCTGCCCGCTTCAACAGCGCCGCCGCCGGACCCCAACGTGTCCGTGCCGATCCCGTCCGCACCGATGCCGCCATCATCTCTGGCCGCGGGATCGCTGTCGCTGGCCGCAACATCTCTGCCCACGGGATCGCTGCCGCTGGCCGCCAGGGCTTCCTCCTCCGCCGTGGGGGTGATGACCAACGAGCAGCTCACCGCGGCCGTCGTCGACCTTGGCAGGATGATGGCCGGCGTCCACGCCTTCCTCTTGGGACCGCAGCTAGGCATGGTGCCGACTCACCCGCAGCCGCAGCTACCGCCGGCGCCCAAACCGCAGCAGCCGCCGGGGCCCAGCAGCTGCTTTCGCCCGCCTCGGGCGCCGTCTACACCTATGGGATGCCGCAAGACAGCACAGCGCACAACACCGCGCCAGCATCGGCGGCTCCCCACGACAGCGTTCCCATCCAGGAGATCCAGTTTCCCCACTCGCCGTCCCCGCTTCCGCCGTGGCTCACCGACATCGCGCCACCGGTCTACTCCTCCGCGCCAGGGCGACCGTCGGTCCATTCGACCCCTCCCATCACAGCGGGCTTCGGCCATGGGGGCGTTCCGGCGTCGGGAACGCTCTATGGCAGCGTTGACGTCCCAATCTTCCACGGCTCCGCCTTCTGGTCCGCGCCGGCTGTAGCTCCACCGCTCGGCGGGGCGCCCTCGGCTGCCGCTCCCGTGACGTTCGGCGAGACGCCTTTCCAGCCTCGGACCTACAAGATCGACTTTGCGACGTACGACGGCTCGGTCGACCCCGACTGAATTGGCTCACACACTGTGAACAATTCTTCTGGGGCCAACACACTCCGGTGGAGCAGCGGACGTGGATGGCCTCCTACCACCTCACTGGTGCCGCTCAGACATGGTACTACGCCCTCCTGTTGGACGAGGGCATGCCGTCCTGGGAGCGCTTCAAGGAGCTTTGCCGTTTTCGCTTCGGACCGCCTATATACGGCTCGTGATTGGCCGAGTTGGGACGCCTTCCTTTCCACTCCACGGTCCAGGAGTTTGCGGACCGCTTCCAGACGCTGCTGGCGCACTCCAGGGACATCTCCACGCGACAAAAGGCGGAGCTCTTCGTCGGCGGCCTCCCGGAACACATTCGGGTCGACGTCGCGATGCGCGCCCTGGCCGACCTCTAGACGGCCATGTTCCTCGCCCGCGCCTTCGAAACACGGGCTCTGGCCGCGGCAGCACCCCCTCCGCAGCGTGGCGCCCGCCTTCCCCCGCGGCCAGCCTTTCCCCCACGCCAACAGGGGCGGCTACGGCTGGCGCACCAGCGCTGCCTGCGCCGCCCGCCGCAGCTGCTACAGCACCAGGCACAGCAGCCCCGGCGGCACCCGTGCGGCCGCACCGTCGCCTCTCGCCGGCCGAGATGCAGGAACGCCGTCGTCAGGGCCTTTGCTACAACTGCGACGAGCAGTACATGCGTGGGCACGTGTGCCCCCACCTGTTCTTCCTGGAGGCGGACGACTTCCTCACCGACGACGTGGAGGGCGCCGACGACGACGCGGCCGTGGCCTTACCCGAAGACGCCGCCGCCGCAGCGGATGCTCACGCTCACGCTCTTGTGGTTTCTGTACATGCTCTTGCAGGCATCAGGACGTTCCACACTATGCTCCTGCCCACGACGATCAAGGGCGAGCGCCTCCTCGCCCTCCTGGACACCAGATCCACCCACACTTTCCTTCAGGGCACAGCCATGCGGCGCCTTGGTCTCGCTCCTCAGGGGGGCGACCAGCTTCGCGTTACGGTGGCCAACGGCGAGCGCGTACCCTGTGAAGGCATCGCACGCGACGTGCCCGTCAACATCTGCGGGGCGCCTTTCTCCATCACCTACGTCGGCCTCGCGCTCGACTATTTCGACTTCATCCTCGGCGTTGACTTCCTTGGCACGCTGGGCCCCCTCACCTGGGACTTCGAGGGGCTCACCGTGTCCTTCCTGCATGAGGGACGCCGCGTCACGTGGCGATGTGTGGGCGCCCCGGGCGCGCCCTCCCAGCAGCGGTCGCTGGCAGCGGTCGCTTCGGACCCGCACCACCCGCTGCTGGACGAGCTCCTAATTCAGCACGACGCCGTCTTCGACACACCGCGCAGCCTTCCACCAGCCCGCCCCTACGACCACCGCATACACCTACTGCCCGGGACCGCGCCGATGGCAGTGCGGTCGTACCGGTACCCTCAGTTGCAGAAGGACGAGCTCGAGCGGCAGTGCGCCGCCATGCTGGAGCAGGGCACCATCCGCCCCAGTACTTCGCCATTCTTAGCACCCGTGCTCCTCGTCAAGAAGGCGGATGGGTCGTGGCGCTTCTGCATCGACTACCGCGCGCTCAACGACCGTACGTCCAAGGACAAGTTCCCGATCCCGGTGGTTGACGAGCTCCTTGACGAGCTCCATGGGGCCAAGTACTTCACCAAGCTCGACCTCCACTCGGGGTACCACTAGGTGCGCATGCACCCGGCGGACATCGAGAAGACGACGTTCCGCACCCACCACGGCCACTTCGAGTTCCTGGTGATGCCGTTTGGGCTCTCCAATGCCCCTACGACATTTCAGGCGTTGATGAACGACGTGCTCCGCCCCTTCCTCCGTAGGTTCATGCTGGTTTTCTTCGACGACATTTTGATCTACAGCACGTCGTGGTCTGAGCACCTGCAGCATGTCGGCCTCGTCTTCACCGCCCTACGAGCCCACGGCCTCTTCCTGAAGAGGTCCAAGTGCTCCTTCGGGTCCCTCTCCGTCGCCTACCTCGGCCACGTCATCAGCGCCGACGACGTCGCCATGGACAGCGACAAGGTGGCCGCGGTCGCCTCGTGGCTGCTACCGCGCTCTCCACGCGGGGTGCGTGGCTTCCTAGGCCTCGCCAGCTACTACAGGAAGTTCATCCGCGACTTCGGTTCCATCGCGGCACCACTCACACGTCTCCTGCGGAAGGATGCGTTCATCTGGACGGCGGAGGCGGATGAGGCCTTCGCTGCCCTGAAGCGGGCGCTCTCGTCGGCGCCGGTTCTACAGATGCCCGACTTCGAGCACCAGTTCGTGGTCGACTGCGATGCGTCCGGCACCGGCTTTGGCGCCGTTCTACACCAGGAGGGGACCCCTGGCGTTCTTCAGTCGACCCTTCGCCGCCCGCCACGTCAAGCTAGCGGCCTACGAGCGTGAGCTCATCGGGCTGGTGCAAGCCGTCCGGCACTGGTGCCCGTACTTGTGGGGGCGTCGGTTCCTCGTCCGCACCGACCACTACAGCCTGAAGTTCCTCTTGGACCAGCGGCTGTCCACCGTGCCTCAGCACCAGTGGCTCAGCAAGCTGTTCGGGTTCGATTTCACTATCGAGTACCGCCCCGGGCGACTCAACTCGACGGCCGACGCGCTGTCCCGCCGCGACGAGGAGACTGCGGCGCTTTGTGCCCTCTTGAGGCCCTCCTTCGACCTCTACGCTGACATCCGCCGCGTCACCGCGGATGACCCGGTCGCGCGCGACCTGCTGCAGCAGCTGGAGGTTGCGTCTCTGGGCGAGCCGTGGGTAGCCGCCGACGGTTTCCTCCACGGCAAACGCATCTACGTGCCGGCAACCGACGACTTGCGCCACCAGGTGGTGCACCTGGCCCACTCGGCTGGACACGAGGGGGTCCAGAAAACCCTTGTGCGCCTCCGCGCGGATTTCTACATCCCCGGCGACCGCCAGCTGGTGCACGACTTCGTCCGCTCCTGCGACGTGTGCCAGCGGAACAAGATGCCGACCACACAGCCGGCCGACCTCCTTCAGCCCTTGGACGTTCCGTCGCAGGTCTGGGCGGATATCTCCATGGACTTCATCGAGGGGCTGTCGAAGGTGCACGGCAAGTCTGTGGTCCTGACGGTGGTGGACCGTTTTTCGAAGTACGCCCACTTCATCGCGCTCAGCCACCCCTACACCGCCGCCTCCGTCGCCCGTGACTTCTTCGATGGGATCGTGCGCCTGCACGGTTTCCCCAGCTCCATCGTCAGCGATCGCGACCCGGTCTTCACCAGCAATCTCTGGCGCGATCTCTTTAAATGTGCAGGTGTCAAGCAGCGGCTCAGTACGGCCTTTCACCCCCAGACGGACGGCCAGTCCGAGGTCGTCAACAAGATCATTGCGATGTATTTGCGCTGTGTGACGGGTGATCGGCCTCGCTCGTGGGTTGACTGGCTCTCCTGGGCGGAGTACTGCTACAACACCTCGTACCACACGGCGCTCCGAGCGTCGCCATTCGAGGTTGTGTACGGCCGACACCCGCCACCCCTCCTGCCACACCACGCCGGGGCGGCCCAGACAGAGGCGGTGGACGCCATGTTGCGGGACCGCGACACATTCCTGGTGGAGGTTCGCGAGCGTCTTCTTCAGGCCCAGCAGTACGCCAAGCGCCACTACGATGCGCACCATCGCGAGGTGGAGTTCAAAGTGGGCGCATGGGTGCTGCTCCGACTTCTCCACCGAACCACCCATGCGCTCGCCTCGCCGTCCAAGGGCAAGTTGCGCCCACGCTACACCGGGCCGTTCCAGATCGTCGAGCGCATCGGGCAGGTGGCTTATCGTCTCCGACTTCCTGCGGACGCGCGCCTGCATGACGTTTTCCATGTGGGGCTGCTAAAGCCTTACAACTACGCCGGCTCGCCACCATCAACACCGGCCGTGCTGCCACCGGTTCAGGACGGGCGGCTGCTGCCAGCCCCTGCGCAGGTTCTGCGCGCCCAGCTCCGTCGCGGCGTGTGGCGCATCCTCGTCAAGTGGCAAGGCCTTCCGGAGGACGACGCCACCTGGGAGCACCTGGACGACTTCAAGACTCTCTACCCGAATGTGCAGCTCGAGGACGAGCTGTTTGCCGAGGCGGGGAGAGATGTTATGACCGGCGTGGGCTATTCACGCCGCAAGCCCGCTAGTGGCTAGAACCCTAAAAGCCCATACTTATCTTGATTGCCATATTATTAGAATATTTCCTATTTTAGTTGAGAGACATATAAATACTTATAAACATTATTGAGATGGCAAGCAGAAACATATTGTTACCGGCTTCCCGAAGGGAGCCGGGAGTCAAACCCTAGCCGCCACCTCTTCTTCCTTCTCTCGCGATCGCTGGCTCCTTGCCGCCGATCACCCTTCACACGTACAACCTCCGATCAGTGAGGGGCAGGGAGCAGCAGCATATCACCAGCCAAGTCTACTCTCAGTTTAGCATTATTAACTAATCTTGGAACCTCGCGATGTGAATGGAGCACATCAGCAGAAGAATCATAATTCATCTAGTGCCTAAAACTATGCAAATTTGGTTAAGCAGTGACGATGGCAGGTGAGTGGAAATCGGGCTGCCCAGTGGACGTGAGGCACCGATGCCACATCCTGCTGTTGG